>NC_134696.1:57921582-58240957 GCF_050947455.1 Rhinoderma darwinii | reverse complement strand
ATTGATCCACCACCACCCAGATCATACTGCAACCCGCAGAAGAAGGAAGATTTGTGACAAAGTCCATAGCGACATGTTGCCAGGGGGCAACGGACACAGGTAGTGGTTGGAGCAGGCCAGCAGGTCTGGAGTGAGCAACTTTACTTGCTGTGCATACCGTGCATGAGGAGACAAAGCCCATAACGTCTTTGGGTAGCGTGGGCCACCAGAACTGACGGGTGATTAGATCTTGGGTCTTACGAGCACCCACGTGACCTGCCAGCTTAGAACTGCGAATAATTCTTCCTCGGTCAGCCAGACGTACAAAAGTCCTACCCGGAGGAATGTATCTAACTTGCAGGGGATTCACAGAGAAGATGCAGGATGGGTCAATAATATTCTGTGGAGATTTCATGGCGTCCTCGGTTTCAAATGATCTAGACAATGCGTCGACCCTCACATTCTTGTCGGTAGTGGAGTTCGAACCGGAACCGAGCAAAGAACAACGACCACCTGGCTTGACGAGGATTCAACTGCTGGGCCGTCTGTAGGTAGGTCAAATTCTTGTGATCCATAAAGATCAGGATAGGATGAACCACGCCCTCCAGTAGATGTCTCCACTCCTGCAAAGCTTGATGGCCAGTAACTCCCGGTCCACTATCGAGTAGTTGCGCTCTGCAGAAGAAAACAGCTTAGAATAGTAGCCACATGCCACAGCCTTGCCTTTTGATCCTCTCTGGAACAATAGTGCACCAGCACCAACCGAGGAAGTGTCAACCTCTAACGAAAACTGTAGGGATACATCAGGAGGGTGCAGAATGGAGGCAGACGTGAAGGCTTTTTTTAAGGATTCAAATGCGGCTTCAGCCTCTGGATTCCACATCTTGGCATTCATACCCTTCTTAGTGAGGGTGGAGATAGGAGCAGTCAAAGATGAGAAGTTGGGGATGAACAGTCGGTAGAAGTTGGCGAATCATAGGAAGCGTTGTATGGCCCTTAATACTTGGAGGTGTGGCAACTCCAGGACAGCCTTTACCTTCTGGGGGTCCATCTTGAGGCCCTGATCGGAGATAATATAGCCCAGGAAGGATAGAGACTTCTCAAATACACACTTCTCCAACTTGGCATAAAGGCGATTCTCTCTTAGACGGAGCAACACCTGGCGGACATGACTTTGATGAGATACTGGATCTGGGGAAAAAATCAAAATGTCATCGAGATACACCACAACACAAACCTAAAGGAGATCACGAAAAATGTCATTGACAAATTCTTGAAATACTGCGGGGGCGTTACACAGGCCGAATGGCATAACTAAGTATTCGTAGTGCCCATCACAAGTATTAAAGGCAGTCTTCCATTCATCACCTCGACGAATCCGACTCCGATTGTAGGCCCCCCGCAGGTCCAGTTTAGAAAAAATTTTCGCCCCACGTATGCAGAGGGTACCTGTTCTTCAACATAATCTGGTTTAGGCCTCGGTAGTCAATGCAAGGTCGTAGCGATCCATCTTTTTTCTTAACAAAGAAGACCCCGCTCCGGCCGGGTATGAGGATTTGCGAATGAAACCCCTCTCTAGGTTCTCCTTAGTGTAGGCCGACATGGACTGGGTCTTTGGCAAGGAGAGAGGGTACACTCTACCAAGAGGAGGAGACGATTCAGGAACCAGGTCGATCGGACAGTCATATGCCCGGTGTGGCAGCAAGGTCTCTGCCTCCTTTTTGTTGAAGACATCGGAGAACATGGAGAAACAAGAAGGCAACCCTGTCAAAGACTGAAGAGGGGCAGGCTGTGGCGACTGGAGGACTTCTCCAGAGTTCCAATCCAGGACGGGGGCATGCGGACGGAGCCAAGGCAAACCCAGCAGCACGGGGTCGACGGCCTTGGACAGGACGAACAGGGAGATGAGTTCAGCATAAAGGGCTCCCACTTGGAGTCTCAACGGCTTGGTTACGGACACAACTGGGTCAGGCAATGGCAGTCCATCCACCGAGGCAACGATCAAGGGCCTTTCAAGCGGAATAGTAGGCAACTGAAGGAGATCCACAAGGTCCTGGCAGATGAAGTTGGCTGCAGAGCCGGAGTCCAGATAGGCAGAGACCGGATGGGACCTCTCGCCAGCAATGATGGTTACGGGAATGAATAGTTTGGAAGAGAGTTCTTGATTCAATGTTTTGACGCCCAGGGTTGTCTCTCCAACCAAACCTAGGCGCTGGGGTTATTTGGCTTGTGAGGGCACAGACGCACAACATGGCCAGCGAGGCCGCAATATAAGCAAAGTCCAGAGGTGCCCCTGCGCTGTTTCTCCTGGATCGATAATTTTAGTCGGTCTACTTGCATCGGGACCTCGGGCAAAGCAATAGAAGCAGGCAAAAGGGGTTGCTGAAAGTTGGGCGCCAGTCTAGGGCGCCGACGCTCCTGACGAACCACGTGAGATCCCTCCCTCAGCCTTATGTCTACCCGAGTGGCAAGCAGAATCAAGTCGTCCAAGGCAGGAGGCAGGTCTCGAGCGGCCAGTTCATCCTTGATCTTGGATGACAGGACATGCCAATAGGATGCCACCAAGGCTTCATTGTTCCAGGATAGCTCTTATGCCAGAGTTCGGAACTGGATCGTATACTTGCCCACGGAGGTATCCTCTTGGCGAAGGTTGAAGATGGCAGTGGCTGCCGATGAGACTCGCCCTGGCTCCTCAAAAACAGTTCGGAATATTCGCACAAACCCCTGGAAATCTTGGGTCTCGGGTCCCTGACGTTCCCAGATAGAATTAGCCCATGCCAGGGCCTTGCCAGTCAGGAGGGATATGATGAATGCGATCTTGGCTCCGTCCGATGGAAATGCTCGAGTGTGCAGGGTAAAATGAATGTGGCATTGGTTCAGAAACCCCCGACAAGCACTGCCGTCTCCGCCGAACTGAGAGGGCAATGGCAGCGAGAAGGACTTGCATAGAGGCAGGAAGAGAAGCATCTAGCGTCCCTAGCTGCTGCGCCATAGAGTCCACTGCCACAAGGAGCTGATCCTGCCTAGCTCGGAGATCCAGCAGGTCCGCCTGCATGGCTTGGGAGGGTGCCAAGCCCTTGAATTGACCAGCAGAGTCCATGGTCAGAGCGTTCTGTCACGATGCGGGGTGTGGACCCACTGGGCCATACCGCGTAGCGGGATGGCAGCCGGCCAAACAGGTAAAGTACAGAGTTCAATAGTTCAGCGAGGATACCTGAGGCAATTGTAGGTAGTAGCGAGGCAGGCATGTCCAGGACCAGGCGGCGGGAAGACGTCAGGAGAGGCGTAGCAAATCAAGCGTAGACTTAGCACAGCACGGCAACAGCTCAGCACGGCACTAGAACTTGGTAGCACGGAAACTGGATACGGGATACAGGAACAAGGTACACTGGGAAACTGGAAGACACTGGGAGACCATTAGCACGACAAACTATGGGTAACAAACAACGCTCTGGCAAAGAGCAAGAGTGCAGAGCCCTTTTTAGAGCCCAGGGCATCCTGGGCTAGATTGCAGACTTCCTGCAAAATGCACGCACTGGCACTTTAAGACATTGTACGCGCGCCCGCCGGAGACAGTCTCGAAGTCCTGAAGTGAGTGCCAGCGCCTCACAGGAGGATGACGCTGCAGAGGTAAGATGTCCATGGCCACGGCCGTCAAGGTTTACGGCAGAACGACGGACCGTGGCAATAGACGTTACAGTCTGTATATGTATACATGCTTTGTGTGTGTGTGTGTGTGTGTGTATATATATATGTGTCAGTATATGTATACATGCCGTGTGTGTGTGTGTGTGTGTGTGTGTGTGTGTATATGTACACATGCCTCGTGTGTGTGTGGTGTGTGTGTGTGTGTGTGTGTGTGTGTGTGTGTGTGTGTGTGTGTGTGTATATTTGCCTGTATTTGTAGAGAGCAGCAATAGAGTGTCATCTAACCTAAGGCCGGCCCTGCGTGATCTGCGCTTGCAGTATATTACCTACTGAGGACTCTATAGGGGGATTGCAGTCAGTCAGATGCTCAGCCCCCCCTGCAGTATAATCCCCACCATGGAGCCCTCAGTAGTTATTATTAAACTGTAAGGGAGGGGGTCAGAGCATCTGACTGACTGCTGAGAGCTCTATGGGGGGATAACTCCCCCTCACAGAGCCATCAGAGTCGGACACTCAGACCGCCCATGCGGTATAATTTCCCCCATAGCATCCTCAGTAGTTATTACAGTCTGACTGCTTCAAATTGTAACGCCTTTCCTTTAAAGTGTAACAAACTTTTAAAAAACTTTTGACATATCACACTGACATGTCAGAAGTTTTGATTGGTGGGGGTCCGAGCACTGGGATCCCCACTGATCGCTAAAATTAAGCGTCAGAAGTGCTCGGGTGAGCGCTGTGCCGCTTTGTTTCTGATTGGCTTTTCTCGGATCGGTGTATGGGCTCAAAGACTCACCGCGCTCACCCTAGCACTTCTGCCTCTTCGTTTTAGAGATCAGTGGGGGTCCCAGTGCTTGGACGTCCACCGGCCAAAACTTCTGACATGTCAGTGTGACAATATTGTGTCTGTTTTTTTTAATACTTTATTACCACCTTAGTATTGGCAGTTGTCTGATTGTTGACGTCCACTACTAAGGCGGGGCTTTGCATTAGACAGTAAAAAGGCCGACACTAATCACCCATTATTGCATTGGGACTCATCGCCACCAGGGGTGCCGGGAACAGCCGGGTGCAATCCAGTACCCGACCATCTGTATTATCAGGCTGAGAAGGGACAGAAACCTTGGCCCTTCCCATCCTGGTAATGCTAGGCTGCTGCTGTTATGTTGTATCTGGCTGGTTATGAAATATTAGGGGGAACCCACGCAGTTTTTTTCAAACATTTTTTTTTTTTTAAATGACGTGGGGTCCCCCCATTTTTAATAACCAGCCAGATACAACACAGCAGCAGCATTACCAGGATGGGAAAACATGTCCCTCCCAGCCTTATATCAGCCTGCAGTCGCTGCCTACTAATTGCTGCGGAAAACCAATTCAGTTTTTGCGGTCCTCGAGGCATACAAATTCCTAAACAGGGGCACACTAGAATAAAAATTGTCGCAGTACAGGTGGTACCCCTTGTAAAGCAGCAGCTGCCTTATCACCCACACCATTGTACTGCTAGTGGAAAGATCAAAGGAGCATCCAGGAACATTTATTGAGCAGTTCCGCACTTTATAAATTCTGAAGGCAGTGGTACATCCTGACCCGCTTTCGCACAGTTTATAAAGCTTAACGTCATATCTTGCTCTTTTGGAAGGTAGATATTGGCAAAAGCTACGTCTTCCATAAAAGTTGAGGAGGGATACGTCCACGCTTACATTCTGTTCTGGGGGGAAAAATTGCAGAAATAAATTATTGAGGGAATTTATTAGCGGTCTTATTTTCAACAACCAATCATTTGCATCGGTACTTGGGGGGGCCTGTGCGTTGTGGCTTAGGTGGGTCTTGTTGACCAGTAAGACCTAAGGTCCTGTTCACACAGAGTTGTTTTACAAGTTTTTGGGTGCGGAAACCGGGTCGAAAAACGTGCCAAAAAACTTCCGAAAACGCCTCCCATTGATTTCAATGTGAGCCGCATGCATTTTTTTCCCACGAGAGGTAAAACCGCCTCGCGGGAAAAAGAAGCGACATGCCCTATCTTTGGGCGTATATGCCTCTGACCTCCCATTGACATCAATGGGAGGCAGAGAATGCATTCTTCGCAGCATTTTTGCAGGATATGTCATAAATGTCAGATAATGCGGGTCCCATCTCTGTGACCCGCACCTATCTCCAGAACGGGGCCCCCTAAACCCTATTCAGCCGCTCTGTGTTGCGGCTGAATGAGGTGAATTCCGACCATGAAAAAGGTTATATTGTCATGAGTTATGAAAACAGCATAGCTCGCTGAGCTATTCTGATTCCGTAAGTCCCATAGAACTGAATAAAAGTTACGGAAACGCTGCTTTTGTAACTGCCATTTACTACTATGGGAGTTACAGAAACAGCGTAGCTCAGCAAGCTACGCTGTTTTCATGACTCCCTACCATATAACCAGGAAGTACCCGTGAATCAGCGAGATCAGACAAAGCTAGAACGGAGTTTAGGGGGCCCCGTTCTAGAGATAGGTGCGGGTCCCGCATCTATCTGTGATTTATGACCTGTGGATATGTCATAAATGCCTCTCATGTGAAAACTCGTTGAACTTAGGATAGGCAGCTGCACCACATGAACCTGCCTTCAGAATTTATCGCTCATCAGGTGCACGAGGAACGCCAATTAAACATCAATACTTTAGTAGAAAAGGTGCTTTACGAGCAGTTCTGAAGAATGTAATTTCCGCACAACTGCTTACTGTTGCTTCAGATTATTCTGTTACTCTGCTTGCAGCAGGAGATTTTCATCTGATAATGCCACCTCCTGATACAAGAGCACCCAAGCCACATGCACCAGTTTAGCATACGCTGGGAAAAGCTGTTTTAAGTAAAAGTAAACAGCGTATCCACCCTGGAACCCGCAGGGAATTCCTGCCGAAAAACCACATCAAATTGTGGTGCAGATTTTCGGCCGGAATATTCACTGCGGAAAACAGCGGTTTGCAAAAAAAAAAAAGCTTATACAGTACGTTCCCCGTTCTCTGTTGTCATGTGGGCGCGTCCCTCTGTTGTCCTTGCAGTCCGACCTCCCGGGATGACACTGCAGCCCAAGTGACCGCTGCAGCCTGTGATTGGCTACAGCAGTCACATGGGGTGAAGCGTTATCCCAGTAGACAGGCCTGTACGAACAACAGAAGAATCTATCACAAAGTGACAAAAAGCTTTTTTTTCTGAGTTATGATTTTTGCAGCGGGCTCCCACCTTTTCCGCCGCAAAATCGCAACCTTTTCTATTTGTTGCGTGTTTTACCTCCCAATTGAATTCATTGGGGAAAACCCACAACAGGAAAGCAACGATTCTGAAGCATAAATTGATGTGCTGTGTATTAAAAAACGCAACACAGGTCAATTTAGGAACGTTTTTCTGGTTGAATTTTTACGCAGCTTGTGGATGAGCTTTGTTTAAATCCACTCTGTTGCTACTGTATTGCGCGGCGGATTTTCCGCAATGAAATCCATTGCGGAAAATTCTCAGTGTTTTGGAAACGTGTGAACATAGTCTTATAGCTAAAAAAAGGAAAAAAACATAATGAATGACAACTGAAACATGACCCAAATAAAATAATATGTTAGTTTAACTTTAATAGATTTTCAAATTGTAATAGGATTCACAACTAACTCGTACTTTTTACCACACAGGTTGTTTCTCATTTGAAACACAAGTTTTCTAATTATGAAAAGCTTCATCCTTGAGGTGCCTGTAAGCTTTACCATGCTAATGTAACCCTGCGGGCTGTAGTGTACTTGACAGTGCCATAAGGCTCCTTAAAGCTATAGAATGATTAGGTCAACTGTATGTCCACGGGAGAGCAAATTCTTTTAATTAAGACTTAAATTTTCTAAAAATATATTTCTCTATATTCTTTAGAGCCGACCTGGGTACAGTACACTTTTTTTTCCAAGAACCTCGTGTCAAAAATTTCTTCATGCCAGGAAATTTAAATGCTTTCAAAGAATGGAAGAAGATGCTACCATAAATATTGCAACATTCTGCATTAAGGAGAAAGGAGTGCGCCGTTGTGTATTTGTTTATTAACCCTTTCCTTCTGGCTGTAAATAATGCTGCATGCCAGTGTGAGAGAACAGCCGCTTCATGGGCTGCAATGACATTGTTTTATTGTAGTGTTTAGGAAAATGTGTATAGAATTATATTTATTTGTAATAACTGCAATTTTATTAAATTCATTTCATTCAACGGAAAGTGTTTCTTTGTATTAGCCACGCAGAAGAGGAACTATCTCTTACATGTTTCTTTTCTTCAATGCTTCACAGAGTGTAGATGTTTCCGGTCAAAGCATTAGAGGAACTCACAATCTCCCATCAAAGAATCTCACAGATAAGGCTAAAACTTCTAGTGGTCACATACAGACAGCATTATTTTTACATACTTACACCTCATGCAAATGTATTATGGATCTATATCGATATCGTATAGGTCCATAACATTTTGCACAAAGCCTGCTATGAGCTAATTATGTACCTTCCTTGACGGCGGGTCCCTCTACTGCTCGTAGCCAACAGCACCTCTGTCCTCTCGTGGCCGCGCTCCTCCTGTTCGTGGCCACATGTCTCTTAGGCCTTATTCAGATGAAAGTATTTTATGCGCTATCCGTTGAAATAACTGAAGAGCACACAACCCATGCAAGTAAATGTGGCTATTCACACATGTGTGATGTTTCACGCAGCGTGTGTCCGTTGCGTGAAACACACTGCATGTCCTATTTTAGTCCATTTTTGCGGACCATGTCGCGCATTGAAGTCTATGGCTGCGTTAAAAACACAGACAGCAAATTGGTGCCACACTGAACTGAAATGCATGAAATGTGATCCGTTTTTTTGCGGACGCAAAACAGACACGCTTGTCCGAATAAGGCCTTCGGAAACGCGCTTCCTGGTCGCCTCTTAAAAGGCCAGCGCGTGCGATTTTACAAATCTTTCTAACTAACCCTTGTTGCTCCAGGCTTTTTTAAGACAGGTCCACTGATCACCTGCTGCCTGAGAAACTTTGGTGCAACCTAGTTGTTTCCTTTGAAGGTTCATGTTTGCATCCTCATACCAGTGCGCATCTCGCTACTTTCTATCAGTCCGTATCCAGCTACCCGCTCCCAGTCTGTATCCAACTACCCGCTACCAGTCTGTATCCATACCTCCCAACTTTCAAGTATCGCAAAGAGGGACAACTGATGTGGCGCACGTAGTGCAGCAATTCTTTTTCCTTTTAAGCCACGCATCTAACCCCGTGAATCCCCATCCATACACACCAGGTTCATGCTTCTATAGTGCCACCCCACAGTATAATGCCCCCGTAGAACCCCCCCCCCCCCACACAGTATAAAGCCCCCATTGATGCACCCATACAGTATAAAGCCAACACAGACTCCCCATACAGTATAATGCCCACACAAATTCCCCCATACAGACTAATGCCCCATAGCTGCCCCTATACTTCATAATGCCCCCATAGCTGCCCCCATACAGTATTATGCCCAGACAGATGCCCCCATACAGTAAAATGCCCCCATAGCTGCTCCATACAGTATAATGTCCACAAAGATGCACACAAAGATGCCCAATAAAGTATAATACCTATACAGAGTATAATGCCGCTATAGCTGCCACATACGTATAATGCCCTATTGCTGCCCCATATAGCTCCTGGTGGAGCCACTGACATCACTGTCCATATATGGACAGTGACATTAAGAGCTTCCCTGGGCTCAGCGCTTAAAGTAGCACTGTGCCCGGGGAGTGCTCGATGAGTGAAGGAGCTCCCTCTGCTGCTCCGCTCTGTACTAATGCTGAAGTAGATACAGTTGACACGGGACATACCACCGGCGGCCCGAGACAGCGGGACACCGCCTGGTATCCAGGACTGTCCCGCTGAATCCGGGATGGTTGGGAGGTATGCTGCATCCAGCTACCCACTACCAGTCTGCATCCAGCTACCCACTACCAGTCTGCATCCTTCTACCTACTATGAGTCCGTATCCTGCTACCTGTTACCAGTCAGTATCACGCTACCTGCTACCAGTCTGTATCCTGCTACCTGAGATGAGTCTGCGGCCTACTACCTGCTGGCAACCTATGTCCTGCTGCAAGCCTGAAGACCTGCTACCCGTTACGAACTGTGACTTCTGAACTTCACCCGCCTGCCAAGGTATTATCTACCAGTGCCTGTACCCACGGTGTACCTCATCATTGTCTTTTGGTCCGTTGGGCTAATTGCTATTCACAACAGGACCACCTCAGGAGGTAGTGACCTGGTAGTCTTCCCGCAGCGAGGTCCAGATCCCCGTATAGGGGTTAAAGGGTAAAAACAAGGGAGGCTACTTAGATAATGCCCCTAGAGGTTTTTCTCAGTCAAACCGGTTGAATGGCACAGTGGGTCAAGAACCCACTGGCCATTACAGTATCTCACTCAGGTATTTACCCCCTAGAAGCATTACTTCTAGGTAAGATTACAAAACCTAAGGAAGGCACTATGTGTAGCGTCCATGGCCGCGGGTCGTCGGGTTTACTTACCTCCCGATGCCCGCAGCCATGGATCTGTGAGCGCTGGTCCCCATCTCCTTCCTAGGAGACGCCAGCGCTCACTTCCGCTCCGGTCTGCTGTGTCACATAGGCTGTGCGTGCACGCTCGTGCCCGCTCTTAAAGGGCCAGCGCGCGCACATGAAAACAATCATCATCAACTCACATGATTTCCTGGACTATAAGAGGGCAACTGCCCTTCTGATCCTTGCCTGAGCATTGTTGTCGTACCCAAAGTTTGTCTAAGCAAAGGGTCTCCTAGTGTCTCCCAGTTCCCAGTCTACCCTGTTCCTGTATCCTGTATCCCATGCTATCCTGGTCAAGTGCCATGCTCGGATGTAGCCGTGCTGTGCTATAGTCCAAGCCTGTCCTACTACTCCACGCCTGAAGTCTACCTGCTGTATAGTCCCAGACGAGCCTGCCTAGCTACTGTCCGAGCTGCCACAGGTACCCTATATAAACTATAGACTGATACCTGCGCCCTGTTGGCCACCTGCCATACCGCCAAGGCGGTACGACCCAGTGGGTCCACGAACCCAACGTGACAGTACACTCAGGCCATGGACCCCGCTGGTCGATTCAAGACCAAGATGACGTCACAAGCGTATGTACCTCCTACTACACCTCCTGGCAGTGTTGATCCACGTATTTCTTTGCCACTTCCTGACCGCTATGATGGAGACGCGAGGACCTGTTGTGGATTCTTGAACCAGTGCCAGATCCACTTCCATCTGTATGCAAGCGCATTTTAGTCTGACGGCGCAAGGGTCACTTTCATCATCTCTCTCCTCACTGGCAAGGCCCTTGCATGGGTGAACCCTATCTGGGAGATACAAGGATCAGAGTCCCGTGACTTCCAGGGCTTCCTCCGGAATTTTCGCATGGTGTTTGAGGAGCCTGGACGAGTCTCGTCTGCAGCAGCCTCCTTGATGAACCTACGCCAAGGAGACACCTCCGTGGGCGAGAACGCCATCCACTTCCGCACCCTGGGAGGAGAACTGTTGTGGAACAATGAGGCCCTGGTGGCTAAATTCTGGCATGGACTGTCTCCTAGAATTAAGGACGAGCTTGCCGCCCGAGTACTGCCGTCTACTCTGATCTCATCCTTCTGTCCGCCCGGATTGATATGAGGATCCGAGAACGACTACAAGAAGCTCGTCGGGAGGTAGGCCTCCCTAGTCCGGTCCCATCCTTGCAGCAACCTCTGTTATCCTCTGATGCTGATTCTCATATGGAGTCTGTGAGCATGGACCGGTGTAAGCTGTCTTCTCAGGAGAGACAACACAGACGCACTTCGGGACTCTGTAGAGAAGTATTCGGCACACAGACAAATATGATTCAAAACTTCTTTCGTTTTATTTGTATTGTATTCAAATGCCATGGGCGGAGTGCAACGTTTCGGTCCAAGAAGACCTTCGTCAGGCACTAAAGGTGTACAAAAATTTTTACACATAAATATCTAGGCATCATTTTGGTACAATATATGTATCATCTCTTATAACACAAAATAATAATGCTACATTGGAAAGAGAAAAATAGTAAATAGAAAAATAAAGATAAAATAAAGATAAATTTAAGACAAGAACAGAATTAATATGCACAACACATACATGATTCATACTTCATCAATATCTATGCATATTAGGATTACATTTGATGTAAAAAAAGATATAAACAATCAAAAGTATGTGCATGTGTATGCCAGACGGAAGACATCATATCCGTGGCACCATATCCAAGGCTCGAAATATAGTACAAGCAAAAATCGTATAAAGAAATACATCTGGGTATATTTGTAGTGTAACAGCAATAATCCAAACGATGTCCGCAACTTCTGTGGCTGGAAACAGAGTTGTGGAGTACATAGTGCACGAATATAGTGCAAAGATGCAAGTTTTCCTGTAGATGCTCCCTCAATCTGGTACCCATGCTCAGAAAAATAACTTAAAAAATCATTGCGTGAGAGATAATCAGTATAAACATGATGCACCACATAATATAAAGTAAATAGTTATGCTTGTTAATGTACTGGCCGTATTAACATACTATAGAGAGCCTGTACGGCTCGAGGAGACTGTCCCATTGATGCTATCTAGTCAGATGTTGTTTAACATAAACATTTCTTGTCCTAATTGCATAATGGCTGTCCTGTTCAGTGTGCACGTTGTATCTGATGCATGATGGTGGCAGGAGGCAGGTAGTAAAACATTGCAATGACCTTACCTGGAATCCTGTTGGCGTGGATGTATCCTGCTGATGAGCACTGCTGTTCGTATCGCGGCTTACCGCTCGTTTTTGGCGCTAACTGCAATGATTATTCTTGCAGTTTAAATGTCCTGTGTCTGGGGCGGGTCATGGGAGGTTCCCTATGCACGTGATTGGCCGCTCGTAACTTAGTGGGCGTGTCTGAGTGTGTGATTGGCTGCACACTACTCAGAGGGAGTTGCCATGACACATGGGAGGTTCCCTATGCACGTGATTGGCCGCTCGTAACTAAGTGGGCGTGTCTGAGTGTGTGTTTGGCTGCACACTACTCAGAGGGAATTGCCATGACACAGGGGTGTGTCGTGTGACGCCGTTGTAAGGGGCGGTGTTTTCACTCCCATGTTAGATATTTATCGCCGATCAGATGTAGTTAGGGCTATTGGATTTAGCAGTAATAGCATATGTTTGGGCGATATACAGTCTCTTGATCCTGGATGTGCACCATTACTGCTTCTGTTATTAAGAATATGTTACTGGTAGCTGACCATATTTACTGTAGGTTATTAACACTACATATAGCGCCGTTGTGGGAGTGTGCCTAACTACAGGCAATGTGCTCCCTTAGATCAGGCTCTCAGGTTGAATAACGTCAATTCACATGGACTAAGAGGGACAGATTGAGTAACATGAAGGCGGATACGACTGGTCTGTATACGGGTAGTGGTACTGGATGTAATAATGTAGATGCAGCTGGGGTATACTGTATGATATTATAAATCTGTATAAACAATATATTGCTGAAAAAAATGTGTTACCACTACGTATTATATAGTTGACTAGAATACTCAATCCTAAACTCAGTATTTTCAAGGATACCGTAGTCGGGAAGGACCGGATGAAGATGTGTGGTATACCATATGACAAATCAGCGTGTCTGTTATGGAATAAAAAAAGGCATTTGTTATTATGGATATCATATTCAGATCAACGGAACATTGGATACTATAGGAAACTACTAACTTCGTATTCCCTATTTAAACCTCGAGGTTCTAATGTCTGCAATCTGTGGATCCAATAGGCCTCCCTGCGTTTTAGTGTCCTAATCCTATCCCCGCCTCTCCTAGGTGCCGGTATGTGTTCTATCACCTGGAATTGTAATTGCGAAACGTTATGTGATCTCAATAAAAAATGTGCGGGGATCGGTAGTAAGGTTTTATTGCAGCGTATAGTACTCTTATGCTGACCGATTCTGTCTCGTATGCGCTGTGTCGTTTCGCCAACATATGCTAGCCCACATGGGCATTTTATCATGTAAATGACAAAATTAGTGTTACAGGTGAAAAATTCCTTCACCGGTATACGTTCACCTGTCTGGGGGTGTTGTAGCGTATTACCATTGATCACATTGGAGCATTGCATGCAAGATCGGCATGGGAAGGTCCCTTGTTTAGGGGTGTTCAGAAAGGTTTGCCTTAAGGGTCTTTTGGCTGAGCCAACATCTGCTTTGACTAACTTGTCCCTTAGGTTATGTGGTCTCTTTGAACATGGGAGAAATGGAGTTTTGAATTCTGTGACCTTAGGGTATGCTTCTTTGAGCAATGGCCAGTGCTTCCTAATTATATGGTGAACCCTATATGCACAAGGGTGGTATGTATGTACGAATGGTATACATTTGGGTCTGGTATTACTCCTAGTAGTGTCCATGTTTTGTTGTGCCTCCAATAATGTACACATGGGATAGCCTCTCTCCCTGAATTTTTTTGTCATATTGGTTGTTCTTATGGTTCTATTTTCGGTGTCGTCAACTATCCTCGCAACCCTTTTAAACTGGGATCTCGGTAGAGATTTTTTGGTCGCTATCGGGTGACAGCTGTCATAATGTAGTAGCCCATTCCTGTCTGTTTCCTTCGTAAATAGGTCTGTACTGAGGTGGCCCCTATTGTCCATAATGACCATGGTGTCCAGGAAGCTGATCCTAGACACATGATGGTTAAGTGTGAATTTAAGTTCTGGCCAGATGCTGTTGAGATACTCCACAAATTCTATAAGTGACTCCTGTGTACCTTTCCATATGCAAAATATATCGTCGATATATCTTTTCCAAAGTAATATCTCTAGTAGTGGGATAGACATAATTCTCCTCAAAATGGGCCATAAAACAATTGGCATATGGTGGTGCCACGTTAGACCCCATTGCCGTGCCCCTCTGTTGAATATAGTATATATCCTCAAAGAGGAAGTAGTTATCGGTTAAAATGATAGTAAGGAGATCCAGACAAAGGTCTATAATTCTACCATCTTTACCCTCTAATAAAGCATATGACCCTAGGTACAATTGACCAGGATACAGTATCCTATCTGACTAATAGATATCCAGTCACACCCGTTTTTTACACACTGCCCAAGATACATAAGGGGCTTGATAACCCCCCAGGCCGTCCCATAGTGGCCTCCACAGACTCCATCTTTACACCATTGTCCAAGTTTGTGGAGAAAGTACTCACCCCCTTGGTCAAAAACACGAGATCTTTCTTACTAGACACATCTAACTTCCTAGAAACCATCCGTACTCTGGATGAGCTACCTCAGAATGTGATTCTAGTGACCCTGGATGTATGTAGCCTTTACACCTCCATCAAACACGAAAAAGGACTTAGAGCAGTAGAAGAAATACTCACCAAAGAGGGTAAAGATGGTAGAATTATAGACCTTTGTCTGGATCTCCTTACTATCATTTTAACCGATAACTACTTCCTCTTTGAGGATATATACTATATTCAACAGAGGGGCACGGCAATGGGGTCTAACGTGGCACCACCATATGCCAATTGTTTTATGGCCCATTTTGAGGAGAATTATGTCTATCCCACTACTACATTCAGGGAAGAGATATTACTTTGGAAAAGATATATCGACGATATATTTTGCATATGGAAAGGTACACAGGAGTCACTTATAGAATTTGTGGAGTATCTCAACAGCATCTGGCCAGAACTTAAATTCACACTTAACCATCATGTGTCTAGGATCAGCTTCCTGGACACCATGGTCATTATGGACAATAGGGGCCACCTCAGTACAGACCTATTTACGAAGGAAACAGACAGGAATGGGCTACTACATTATGACAGCTGTCACCCGATAGCGACCAAAAAATCTCTACCGAGATCCCAGTTTAAAAGGGTTGCGAGGATAGTTGACGACACCGAAAATAGAACCATAAGAACAACCAATATGACAAAAAAATTCAGGGAGAGAGGCTATCCCATGTGTACATTATTGGAGGCACAACAAAACATGGACACTACTAGGAGTAATACCAGACCCAAATGTATACCATTCGTACATACATACCACCCTTGTGCATATAGGGTTCACCATATAATTAGGAAGCACTGGCCATTGCTCAAAGAAGCATACCCTAAGGTCACAGAATTCAAAACTCCATTTCTCCCATGTTCAAAGAGACCACATAACCTAAGGGACAAGTTAGTCAAAGCAGATGTTGGCTCAGCCAAAAGACCCTTAAGGCAAACCTTTCTGAACACCCCTAAACAAGGGACCTTCCCATGCCGATCTTGCATGCAATGCTCCAATGTGATCAAGGGTAATACGCTACAACACCCCCAGACAGGTGAACGTATACCGGTGAAGGAATTTTTCACCTGTAACACTAATTTTGTCATTTACATGATAAAATGCCCATGTGGGCTAGCATATGTTGGCGAAACGACACAGCGCATACGAGACAGAATCGGTCAGCATAAGAGTACTATACGCTGCAATAAAACCTTACTACCGATCCCCGCACATTTTTTATTGAGATCACATAACGTTTCGCAATTACAATTCCAGGTGATAGAACACATACCGGCACCTAGGAGAGGCGGGGATAGGATTAGGACACTAAAA
This sequence comes from Rhinoderma darwinii, assembly GCF_050947455.1. NCBI lineage: Eukaryota > Metazoa > Chordata > Amphibia > Anura > Rhinodermatidae > Rhinoderma > Rhinoderma darwinii. The sequence goes on along the minus strand of NC_134696.1, from coordinate 58,224,671 downwards.
CGCAGGGAGGCCTATTGGATCCACAGATTGCAGACATTAGAACCTCGAGGTTTAAATAGGGAATACGAAGTTAGTAGTTTCCTATAGTATCCAATGTTCCGTTGATCTGAATATGATATCCATAATAACAAATGCCTTTTTTTATTCCATAACAGACACGCTGATTTGTCATATGGTATACCACACATCTTCATCCGGTCCTTCCCGACTACGGTATCCTTGAAAATACTGAGTTTAGGATTGAGTATTCTAGTCAACTATATAATACGTAGTGGTAACACATTTTTTTCAGCAATATATTGTTTATACAGATTTATAATATCATACAGTATACCCCAGCTGCATCTACATTATTACATCCAGTACCACTACCCGTATACAGACCAGTCGTATCCGCCTTCATGTTACTCAATCTGTCCCTCTTAGTCCATGTGAATTGGCGTTATTCAACCTGAGAGCCTGATCTAAGGGAGCACATTGCCTGTAGTTAGGCACACTCCCACAACGGCGCTATATGTAGTGTTAATAACCTACAGTAAATATGGTCAGCTACCAGTAACATATTCTTAATAACAGAAGCAGTAATGGTGCACATCCAGGATCAAGAGACTGTATATCGCCCAAACATATGCTATTACTGCTAAATCCAATAGCCCTAACTACATCTGATCGGCGATAAATATCTAACATGGGAGTGAAAACACCGCCCCTTACAACGGCGTCACACGACACACCCCTGTGTCATGGCAATTCCCTCTGAGTAGTGTGCAGCCAAACACACACTCAGACACGCCCACTTAGTTACGAGCGGCCAATCACGTGCATAGGGAACCTCCCATGTGTCATGGCAACTCCCTCTGAGTAGTGTGCAGCCAATCACACACTCAGACACGCCCACTAAGTTACGAGCGGCCAATCACGTGCATAGGGAACCTCCCATGACCCGCCCCAGACACAGGACATTTAAACTGCAAGAATAATCATTGCAGTTAGCGCCAAAAACGAGCGGTAAGCCGCGATACGAACAGCAGTGCTCATCAGCAGGATACATCCACGCCAACAGGGTTCCAGGTAAGGTCATTGCAATGTTTTACTACCTGCCTCCTGCCACCATCATGCATCAGATACAACGTGCACACTGAACAGGACAGCCATTATGCAATTAGGACAAGAAATGTTTATGTTAAACAACATCTGACTAGATAGCATCAATGGGACAGTCTCCTCGAGCCGTACAGGCTCTCTATAGTATGTTAATACGGCCAGTACATTAACAAGCATAACTATTTACTTTATATTATGTGGTGCATCATGTTTATACTGATTATCTCTCACGCAATGATTTTTTAAGTTATTTTTCTGAGCATGGGTACCAGATTGAGGGAGCATCTACAGGAAAACTTGCATCTTTGCACTATATTCGTGCACTATGTACTCCACAACTCTGTTTCCAGCCACAGAAGTTGCGGACATCGTTTGGATTATTGCTGTTACACTACAAATATACCCAGATGTATTTATTTATACGATTTTTGCTTGTACTATATTTCGAGCCTTGGATATGGTGCCACGGATATGATGTCTTCCGTCTGGCATACACATGCACATACTTTTGATTGTTTATATCTTTTTTTACATCAAATGTAATCCTAATATGCATAGATATTGATGAAGTATGAATCATGTATGTGTTGTGCATATTAATTCTGTTCTTGTCTTAAATGTATCTTTATTTTATCTTTATTTTTCTATTTACTATTTTTCTCTTTCCAATGTAGCATTATTATTTTGTGTTATAAGAGATGATACATATATTGTACCAAAATGATGCCTAGATATTTATATGTAAAAATTTTTGTACACCTTTAGTGCCTGACGAAGGTCTTCTTGGACCGAAACGTTGCACTCCGCCCATGGCATTTGAATACAATACAAATAAAACGAAAGAAGTTTTGAATCATATTTGTCTGTGTGCCGAATACTTCTCTACATACGATTGGGTTGGGACCCTATTCGTGCACCTCCTATAGGTCTTGTGCACTCTGAACCAATACCGAGCACTTCGGGACTCTGTCCATATTGCGGCCTCGGAGGCCATCTTGTGCGCCTGTGTCCCCAAAAGTCCCAAAGCCTAGGGTTGGTAGGAGAGACAACCTTGGGTAAAAAAGGACTTCCGTCCAAATTGTCCTTACCCTTGACCATAGTGTTCGGTGAGAGAACGCATCAGGTCTCTGCGTATCTGGACCCTGGATCCGCTGCTAATTCAATTGTAGAGACCTGGTGGATCTTTTTCAATTACCCACCACCCCTCTGGAGAGGCCGTTGACGGTGGCATCGGTAAATGGACTTCCTCTGCCAGATCCAGTTATTGATGTGACCAAGCCACTGAGGCTCCAAGTGGGAGCTCTCCACTCCGAGTTGCTATAATTTTTTGTTTTGTCCAAGGCCGTTAACCCCGTGCTGCTGGGCCCGCCTTTTCTCTGACTACATGCCCCAGTCCTGGACTGGAACTCTGGAGAGGTTCTCCAGTGGAGCCCCGAGTGTCACAACCGTTGCCTGGGACAGATTCGTTCAGCTCAGCCTTCTCTGCCTCAGTCACTGGCAGGATTGCCTGGTCATTATGCTGCTTTTGCGGACGTCTTCAGCAAGAAGGAGGCGGAGACACTGCCCCCAGTGACTGTCCTATCGAGCTGATTCCTGGCGCAGCCCTTCCCTGTGGAAGACGGCATTTAACACCCGTGACGGACATTATGAATATCTAGTAATGGCCTTCGGCCTGTGTAATGCCACCGCAGTCTTCCAGGAGTTCGTGACCTCCTCTATGTTTGTGTAGTAGTCTATCTTGATGACATCTTGATTATTTCTCCAGATCCTATGACTCATCAGAGACATGTTCGTCAAGTCTTGCTGCGGTTAAGGGAGAATCATCTGTACGCCAAGTTGGAGAAGTGCGTGTTTGAGAGAGATGCTCTACCCTTCCTGGACTACATCATCTCGAATAGAGGTCTCAAGATGGATCCTGAAAAGGTAAAGTCCATCCTGGAATGGCCACATCCTCAAGGCTTGAGGGCCATACAGCGCTTTCTGGGATTCGCCAATTTTTACAGACAGTTCATCGCAAACTTCTCACTGACATCTCCTATCTCTAACCTCACCAAGAAGGGCATGAACGCCAAGGTGTGGACTCCTGAGGCAGAGTCTGCATTCAATAGCCTGAAGAGTGCCTTCACGTCAGCATCTATCCTCCATCATCCAAAAGTTTCCCTACAGTTCTCGTTGGAGGTGGACGCCTCCTCTGTCGGTACTGGTGCACCCCTGTTCCAGAGAGGTTCCAAGGGCAAGTCAATGGTATGTGGATATTTCTCTAAGCTCTTCTCATCCGCAGAACGCAACTACTCGATTGGGGATCGGGAGTTACTGGCCATCAAATTGGCCCTGGAGGAGTGGAGACATCTACTAGAGGGCGCAGCTCATCCCATCCTGATTTTTATGGACCACAAGAACTTCACCTACCTCCAGACGGCCCAACGGCTGAATCCTCGTCAGGCCAGGTGGTCGCTGTTCTTTACCAGGTTCCAGTTTGAGCACCATTATCGCCCGGCTGACAAAAATGTAAGGGCCAATGCCTTGGCCAGGTCTTTCAAAACAGAAGACACCATGGAGATGCCACAGAACATTATCGACCCGTCCTGCATTGTCTCGGTCAATCCACTGCAAGTTGGGGACATTCCTCCAGGGAGGACTTTTGTGCGCCTGGCTGACCGAGGGAGAATCCTCCGCTGGGGACACTCCTCTAGACTGGTAGGTCACGCGGGGACCCTTAAGACCCGGGATCTGATTTCTCGTCATTCCTGGTGGCCCATGCTGCCCGAGGACATTATGGACTTTGTTTCCTCCTGCTCTGTGTGTGCAGCTAACAAGGTCGCTCACTCCAGACCCTGCTGGCCTGCTCCAGCCATTGCCTGTGCCCGATGCTTCCTGGCAGCATATAGCTATGGACTTTATTACTGACATGCCTCTCTCTGCCGGATGCAGTACTGTCTGGGTGGGGGTGGATCGATTTTCGAAGATGGCCCACTTCGTTCCTCTGACCGGTCTTCCTTCTGCTCCTCAACTGGCCAAGCTGTTCATCCAACACATCTTCCGCCTGCACGGCTTGCCGCAGCATATTGTGTCTGATCGGGCACTTCAGTTCACCTCGAGGTTCTGGAGAGCCCTCTGCGGACTCCTAGGTGTGAAGTTGGACTTTTCTTTGGCCTACCATCCTCAGTCCAATGGTCAGGTCGAGAGGATCAATCAGATCTTGGAGAACTAGCTACACCATTTTGTCTCTAAGTAGCATGATTACTGGGTGCAGTTGCTTCCGTGGGCTGAGTTCTCTTACAACAATCATACCAGCGAGTCCACAGGGAACACACCGTTCCTCATTGTCCTTGGCCAACACCCACGAATACCTCTCCTGGTGCCTGATAGGTCCGAGGTACCAGCTGCTGACATGGCCTTTAGGGACTTTCTACAGATTTGGCAGCAGACTCAATCCTCCATCCTGCTGGTGGTTGACCATAGGAAATGGAAGGCAGACACAAGGAGAAGAGAACCTGCTCAGTTTCTTCCTTGCACAAAGGTCTGGCTGTCCTCCAGGAACATTAAATTGAGGTTGCCGTCATGCAAGTTTTCTCCCAGGTTCCTCGGACCCTTTGAGATCCTGCAACGGATGAACCCTGTCGCCTACAAGCTTCGGCTCCTGCCGTCAAGATCCCCATTTCCTTTCATGTCTCTCTCCTAAAACCGGTGGTCCTGAATCACTTTACCAAGACTCCTAGCCCTCTGGTTGCCTCCAGCGGCCCTTCAGACACCTTCGAGATTAAGGAGATCTTGGATACCAAGAAAGTGAGAGGAAAGACTTTTTATTTGGTGTATTGGAGGGTGTTTGGTCCTGAAGAGAGGTCCTGGGAGCCAGAGGAGAACCTCAATGCTCCTACCCTTCTGAAGAAATTCCTCTCTCGCTCTGGCCCCAAGAAGAGGGGGCATAAAAGGGGGGATACTGTAGCGTCCATGGCCGCGGGTCGTCGGGTTTACTTACCTTCCGATGCCCGCAGCCATGGATCTGTGAGCACTGGTCCCCATCTCCTTCCTAAGAGACACCAGCGCTCACTTCCACTCCGGTCTGCTGTGTCCCGTAGGGTGCGTGCACACGCTCGGGCCCGCTCTTAAAGTGCCAGCGCGCGCACATGAAAACAATCATCATCATCAACTCACATGATTTCCTGGACTATAAGAGGGCCCTTCTGATCCTTGCCTGAGCGTTGTTGTCGTACCCAAAGTTTGTCTAAGCAAATGGTCTCCTAGTGTCTCTCAGTTCCCAGTGTACCCTGTTCCTGTATCCCGTGCTATCCTGGTCAAGTGCCTTGCTGTGTTGTAGCCGTGCTGTGCTATAGTCCACGCCTGTCCTACTACTCTACGCCTGACGTCTACCTGCTGCCTAGTCCCAGCCGAGCATGCCTTGCTACTGTCCGAGCTGCCACAGGTGCCCTATACGAACTATAGACTGTTACCTGCACCATATTGGCCAGCTGCGGTATGGCCCAGTGGGTCCACAAACTCAACGTGACACCATGCAGTGGCAGACAGAGTGCCTATAGATCTCTGTCTTCCACACTACAGGATCAGGGCACACAACCTTTTCGTGGGTAGAGGTTAGCCAAGTCATTTGATACTTTTGAAACTCGTAACAATTTACCTTGCCAAATAGTTAAAGGGTACCTGAGCTTTGATGGTAAATACATGCAGAGACCACATTGGGAGGTTATTCTGTACCTGTACCTGTATAACCCATTCTGAGAACTGTATCATTGTTTATTCCAATGCAATTTGCCCTGTTCTGTCTGCACCCCAACTGTGTTCCTCTCTGTGGTTGGGGGCATGGACCAAACTGACAAACCTGCCAGTAACACATTGCTACAGATTGATGCCTCACTAACCATGGGTGGGAAGGGGGTCACTTCACATAGCCATCTCTCGGGCTGTGTACACCTAGAACTTTGATTCTGTTGGCATATGAAAGCTAAGATTCCTATCTTTCATATGCCACCAGTTCTAGCTCTGACAGAACCAGAGATATCACCAGTTGAAAACACAGTCGGGAATGGAAGTGGAGTACTATATGCATATATAGTTGTGACACATCCTGAGATATGGCTATTTGAAGTAAGTCCTCTTCTCTCCAGCCCCAGTCTTTCACAGTGAGCCTGCATTCCTTTTAAGCATGGGTTTGCTTTAGCAACAGTGAGTGCACAGCAAATTACAAAGGAGAGAGATCCCTACTGGCAGGGATTTCAAACAGGTTTTTCGAGTGGATAACGTAGCATTTTTTTAATCAAAGTTTTTTTCAGATTTGTTCAGGATCAAATAGACTATGATTTCAGACTAAGTTGCACCAAAAGTTAGTGGCCATTTAAAGGGGTTTTCCGGCTAACACAATCATATCTAAATCATCAGATCTTGCAAAATTATAATTTTTTCCTCAATTAGTTCTATTTTTAAAACTGCATCTTTCCAAAGTTATTTGTTCACCAGTTCCACATTGTCCAATTCTGCTTATGAATTCAGTTGCCGCTGGTAACGTCCACCAGTGACACTTGTATTTGGTAGTCACGCATTTGCAGTTCTATCTGTGTCTCTGTATGGTCTGTGTATATCTCCATTCACAGTACCGGGTCTGCAGGTGTACAGGGCGGATACTTCCTATTTTAGGCACTATCCATTACCAGCACATACACTGTAGCAGTCATCTCAGTGGATGCACAGTCCTCATTGCCTGGACAGTACAGAAGATCTTGAATAGAAGATTCCATAACTCAGCTCTAACACTAGTAATGTCAGACTACCAGATTCCAGACCATTGGACTTTCTCCAGCCTGTAATATCCATTATTATTTTTCCTACTCTGATCTCTTGGCTTTATATGAATGAGGCAGGGTGCAGGGCTCAGGTGAAGCTCAGAGGTCCTAGTATAGAATACATTTGATTACTGAGTACTGCATCCATACTGTGCATGGAGGGGATTACATGTGCCTCATCAATAAACTTTGGGTGGAATGATAGTACATAGGGTGGGAACGCTGCGCTGGTGAATTGATAGACCGAGATAGACGTGTCACGCCAGGAAGACGCACAGCCCACCTACAATTTTAGTACTTAACCTGAAAGTATGAGGAAACCATAGGGACACTGAAACTGTGCAAAAATAAGAATTTTTACAAAATTGTGCACCCATTTGTATTGCACTGTAACTGACATGTGGTCCCAATAGAAACTAGGTGAAAATAGTTAGTGGGAAAACCACTTTAAAATAAATTGAACATTAAAATGAATCAAGAGTTTTGAAGAGCGGTGGTCTAGTTGCCTCATCAATCTTTTGACGCTCTAAGCCACTCGTTCATATCTCTGGGCATCATACGGTTGCCTCAGCCATTCCTGAAACTGCATCACCTACCAGCGATTGCAAATTTATGTGGAAGTTGCAGCTTCTAGATTGTGACAGTGTCACTTCAAGCTAATTTATTTAACATTTCAAATTTGAACCTGATCTATATAAAAACATTTCATGGAAATGTAATGCTATCTCACTAATCATTGATGTCCATCTAATAGGACCAAACAGAGAAGAAATATGATTCCTCTAACGTGAACGGCCGGTGCTTTTTTACTGCATTTATTTTATAGCAGCCTCCAGGTCCCTCGTTTGTAAAAGGTTGCACACTAGGGCAGGAAAACCCAGATTAAAAATGAGCAAGGCTTACACCGATGACCTTGTCGTTTTCTCCACAAGCATTCAGAGGTAAAAGACTTGACAAGCATCCTGGTTTCAGCTATTAATTCACAAACACAAAATGTCAAGAAAGATCAATCTCATTATAAGTGAACCAAGACCTTTGGTGTAAGCCACTGGTATTAGAATAGATGTTTTGGGGTACCTTGGCCTTGATTCACTACAATACTGTGCAATCTGTATTTCTAAATACAGGACAGAGAGGATTGCCACATAAATCACCCAGAACATCTAGGGGTACCAAAACGTCAATGATTTTGTGATGTCAGTATTATAAGACAATAAATGTATTATTTCTCATAAATTTGTTGTACACTGGACCCTAGAAATTAGAAATTATTTTACTTGGTACAACTACATGATTTCTCTGCACTGTAGAGTCTAGGATAGATAGATAGATGATAGATAGATAGATAGATAGATAGATAGATAGATAGATAGATAGATAGATAGATAGATAGATAGATAGATAGATAGATAGATAGATAGATAGATAGATAGATAGAGATAGATAGATAGATAGATAGATAGATAGATAGATAGATAGATAGATAGATAGATAGATAGATAGATACCATTTTTGTAGTTATGCAAATGAGGCTTGCAAAAGTCCAAGTGGGTGTGTTTAAAAGTAAAAGTCCAAGTGGGCGTGTATTATGTGTGTACATCAAGGTGTTTTTAATACTTTTACTAGCTGGGCGCTCTGATGAGAAATATCATCCACTTCTCTTCAGAACGCCCAGCTTCTGGCAGTGCAGACACAGCCGTGTTCTCGAGAGATCACGCTGTGACGTCACTCACAGGTCCTGCATCGTGTCAGACGAGCGAGGACACACCGGCACCAGAGGCTACAGTTGATTCTGCAGCAGCATCAGCGTTTGCAGGTAAGTAGCTACATCGACTTACCTGCTAGAATCCAAAGTAATAAATGGAATTGGTGGAACCCAGAAAGATTATCAAAATTAGGATTATTTAGCTTAGGAAAAAGGTGACGTGACATAATAACTATGTATTAATATATAGGAGGTCAATACTGAGATCTCTCTCAGGATCTATTTATACCCAGGACTGTAATTTTAAAAAGGGGGCATCCTCTTTGTATAGAGGAAAGAAGCTTTCTACACAAACATAGGAGGGGATTCTTTACTGTTAGAGCAGTGAAACTATGGAACTCTCTGCCAGAGAAAGTTGTTATGGTGAATCCACTGAAATAGTCCAAGAGGGGCCTGGATGCCTTTCTTGAATATAATAATATTAGAAGATATGTTTACTAGATTATTAAGGATAGGTTGTTGATGCAGGGATTTATTCTGATTGCCAGATTGGAGTCTGGAAGAATTTTTTTCCTAGGATGGAGAAAATTGGCTTTTGCTTCATTGAGGTTTTTCCTTCCCCTGGATCAACATTGGAGAATAATAGACTGAACTAAATGAATATACTAGTATGCCTTTTTTCAGCCTTACAAACTATGATACTATTATACTATGGAACAGCCGATTAACTATAGTCAAATGGAGACCAACTGTGTACAGACACAGTGAATCTGTCATGATCTAGGGGTATGTGGACCCACTAGGCTGTTCCGCCATAGCGGAGAGGCAGCTGGCCGAGTCACACTCTATGCACAGTCTATATAAGAGTTCGTAGCACAAGGGTACCTGAGATAGTCCAGACAATGGCAGAGGCTATGGCACGGATGGGGCTAGATGTGGCAGGTTGCGCCCGACGTGGCGGATGGTACCAGGAGTGGCAGATGACACCAGACGGGGTGTATACCAGCAGGCGTGGCAGGTTGTGCCAGACGTGGCGGAGGATATTAGGGATGGTAGATGACACAAGACGTGGTGTGTAACAGCAGGCGACACAGCACGACTCCAACACTAGACAGGCTCAAGAACTGAACACAGCACGGGATACAGTATACAGGTAGCAGGGCACGGAACACTGGGAGAGGATAACACTAAGGGACCATTTTGCAATACGAACATGGGAAAACTACAATAACGCTCAGGCAAGGAGTGGAAGGTCAGAGCTCTTTTTATAGTCCAGGGTGCTCTGGGGTTAGGTTAGGGAACTTTTTAGAGAGTGCGCACTGGCCCTTTAAGGCTGGGGATGAGCGTGCACACCCTATTGCACAGTCTAGGACGGGGAGGCCACGCTAGCTGGCGTCTCCTGGGAGGGAGACGCTGGCAGATGGCCAGGAAGTTGCGGTCGCGGCCGTTCGCCGAAGGTGAGCGGCAGCGGTCCGCGACCTCAGTCTTAACAGAATCTAGTATTAATACACTGCATCTAGAAATTCCAACTGTTGGTGATTAATTTTCCTTCCAAAAATGAATCAAATGAAAATAGTAAGCTCCTAACAACTTTATGACAAAGTTATTGAAAAGTACCAGTCAGGGGCTTGATTCAAGAAAATGTGTCACTGATATCAAGTCAATCTTTAAAGAATGACTGGGCGTACAACCATTGCCAACCAGTTACAACATTATGGGAAAGTGGCAAAGAGAAAGCTATTATTGAAATACATATTTATTTATGAAGGACAATTATATCATGACTTTGGAATGCCTGACAATTTCTGGCCCTTTGTTACCTAAAACCCCAATCTGCTAAAACACCATCTTTCCCTACTTTAGGCTTGAGATCTGCAATAAAGACACAACCATGTGACTTGGTAAAAATGGTCACAGCAGCCTCATTATTCAAATAACAAAACATAATATATACATATTAACCGCTTAATGTCCGGGCCAATTTGCACGTTAATGACCAAGGATTATTTTTTGTTTTTTCACGATCGCATTCCAAGAGTCGTAACTTTTTTTCTATTCCGGCGACATAGCCGTATAAGGACTTGTTTTTTGCGGGACGATTTGTATTTTGTTATTGTACCATTTTTAGATGCTTATAATATATTGATTAACTTTTATTAACTTTATTTTAGGAGAGAATTTAAAATAAGCAGCTATTCCAGCATTGATTTTCACGTTATAAATTTACGCCGTTTACTATGCAGCGTAAATAACATGTTAACTTTATTATATGGGTCGGCACGATTACGGGGATACCACATATGTAAAGGTTTTATATGTTTTCCTACGTTTGTACAATAAAAAGCCTTTTAGAAAAAAATTACTTGTTTTTGCATCGCCGCATTGCAAGAGCCGTAATTTTTTTATTTTTTCGTCAATGTGGCCGTATGTGGGCTTGATTTTTTTTGGGCCAATGTGTAGTTTTCATTAGTACTATTTTGGGGTACATAGGACTTATAAATTAACTTTTATTAATTTTTTATGGGGGGACTCGGAGAAAAGAGAGAATTTTGCCGTTGTTTTTTGCGTTTTGTTTAGACGCCGTTCATCCGGTGGTTTAATTGATGTGTTAATTCTATTGTTCAATTTGTTACGATCGCGGGGATACCATATGACCCTGCCACGAAATACCCTTGAGTGTCTCTGTGACAATAGATCGTGACATATTTTGGGTTAGGCTCTTCGTGTGACATTTATTTCCTAGAACAGATGTACGGGGAATTTCTTGTCTATGGGAATGGAATAGAGTCAAAGTACGTTGACCATTATCCATTAACCTCTCCTTTTTATATGCATATATATACAACTATTTGAGATTAATAAAGATTAATATCTATATTCTTTGCATTACTTTATGCTGGGCTTTTTTAACTATAGCGGCCAGCTTACTCCGAGTAGATTAATGGCAAGTTTGCCAGTGTATACTATGGCTTGGTTCTAGCTTTGTAACACAGTGTGTCTGCGAGGGACTTTTTGTCCCTTTATGATGATGAAGGCTGCGCCTGAATACGTCATCATAACATCTAGAGACACATGTGATAGTATTAGCCAATAGACGGTGACCATTGGGGCATGCGCATTACGGCGACGATGGCGCCGAAAAAAAAAAAGAAAATATGGTTTTTAGCTATTGACAACTCGTGGACTGATTATCCTTGTTTATCCAGATTGGTGAGTGCCAGCTTCTTTGTATTGTGATTGCTGATTAATATGTTATTAATATGTTTCACTACTATATACACTTATATTTCACTTGTCGGAAATGTGACTTTCTACATTTATATAAAAAAAAAGGAGATTTTTGAAGCAGCACTAGTCCCGAGTATGGTGCGGTGCACGCTGTCAAGCCAGGCAAACCCACTCCAGCACGATGTATATCCAAAGAAGTAGTAGGACAACAGCACACGTCTTCAAATCATCAAAGTGGTTTTATTGTCAAGACATCCACAAACGACAAGCAACGTTTCGACCCATAGTGAGTGAAGGGTCTTTGTTTCTACATTTATATGTCAGTAATTGACTCATACACTGCTGTATTGTATATTTTGTTACACTGCTATTAAATATCGTATTTTTGTATATATTATATAATTGCTACGATTCATAACACCTGTTAATTGAGCTGTGGCTCTGTCAATATATGTTCAAGTGTGGTTTCTATTGATTGCTTGAAAATGCTTCCATGGAGGAAGTGAAACGTTGCTGTGTTGGGTGAATAAATTCACATTTTTTGCTGAGTGCTGCTTCTAGTCTCGTTTCTTGGATATATGTGTGTATGTGTTATTTGTTTTGACACATTTACTAAATAAAACCACTTTTTGGGCCAAAAAAAGTTTTATTTGATTTTGACTGTAATTTATTTTTTTTCTCACAAACTTTATTTAACTGATTTACATTTTTTTTTTTAGTCCCACCAGGGGACTTCACTATGCGATCTGCTGATCGCATATATAATGCTTTGGTATACTTAGTATACCAAAGCATTATTGCCTGTCCGTGTAAAACTGACAGGCAATCTATTAGGCCTAAAACAGGCAAATGCTGAAGGCAGACCTGGGGGTCTTTGTTAGGCCCGGGCTGCCATGGAAACCCGACGGCGACTCGCGATTTCTTTGTGGAGGCGCCAATCGGGTGACAGAGGGAGCTCCCTCCCACTGTCAAACACATTAGATGTCACTGTCACTATTGACAGCGGCATTTAATGGGTTAAACTGCCGGAATCGGAGCGCACTTCGATTCCGGCAGTTGCAGCAGGAGCCAGGCTGTGTATAACAGCCGTGCTCCTGCCGCTGATCGTGTGGGTACACTGGCAGTACACGCGTCATCACAGGACAGATATATCCGTTCTCCTGCGCGAACTAGCAGCTGCAGAAGACGGATATATATCCATCCTTCGGCGTTAAGGGGTTAATATAAATACATATATATATAAATAAACATAACAACATATCAATAATTACATAATAATGCAGGAAGGGGTCTTTGAAGTCTTCTATAGAATTTCCAACATAGCAACCTCAGCTACACTGCTCAACTGCTGAGATCCTGACTAATGAACCTTTTTCCCAATTCAGGATCCCCCTCCTTCAGACCTCAGATGTCGTCCAATCAGGTAAGCCCCCCTATAACCCCTCCCTCTTCTCTCTATATTTTCTCATATTCCACCCCTCTGAACTTTGCACCTCTACCACTAGCCCGCCATTTATTTTACTCATAGGCCTCATTCACATGGCCGTGCCCGTAATCACAGCCCGCAGGCCATGCGCCGCATTTTTGTGCCGTGCTCCCATTCAAAGTATGGGAGCGCGGCCCGCAAAATCCAAAAAGTAGGACATGCTCCATATTTCCCAGCACGGTCCTACAGCACGGACACCTTTCAGTAGCGCTATGGAAAGGTGTTCGCGGCCAATAGAACCATGCGGGTCCATAATTGCGGATCGTATTGCGGTCTGCAATTACAGAGTTTTTTCACGGTCGTGTGCATGTGGCCTTAAACCCTTCTTTATCTAAAAACTTCCCCTCAGGACCAGAGCATTCCCCCAAAGTCATGGGGCTCTACCCTAAACTGTGCCCCAGTCCAGGACCTTATTTGACCTTATAATGAAAAGTCTAGTGCAATCATTATGACTTCCAGGAGTGGTGCTAGGGACTAGTGCCGTTCTTCGGGACTTTACAAGTCCTCCCATCTCCTTGAATTTGGCGAACAACATATTCTGTTTGTAAGATTATGAAATAAATCGGTAAAATGAGAAGTTATTACATAGTTACTGCATTATTAAGCCACTATGGTCGTTTATCAAATAATGAGTCAGAAATAAGGAGAGACTTCCGTTCCTTCTGTTCATGTTCACTAGATTCCTGTAAACACCGTGTTCTTCTGTTGAATCTGTTATATTTTTTGTTGGCAATCAATATTTGAAGAGCTGCAGTTGGAAGGAGAGTGCTTTGACCGAGGAATTTCACAATAAAAGCAAATTGACAGTTCCCTGCATTTTTAGAAGGTACATTCTTCAAAGGCATTGTGCAAGTCCTGGCAGCTGTGCTAGTCCTAGTGCTATGTTATATGCCAGCTCTGGTGAGATTGATTGAATATGTGCCATAGTGGCGCACCTTTTGATTAGGATTTATTATTGTTGCTCTTTTGCTCAGCTAAAATAATGGTAATGCTGATTACTGTGTGATTCATTTACTAGTCACTCTGCTTATGTCAAATTGTCAAGGAATTATGGGTAGGGGATTGGGGACCGCATATGGAGCATAAAGACATTAAATATCAGACATAAATTGACATTGCCATTTATACATGCAGCCTATAGAGAATTTAACTTTATCCATAGGTGCTCTGACTTGTAGAATTAGTTTCAGCAGTTACTATACTGTATTAGCATAAAATACCATATTTCAGATACTATTTTCAGGTTTTACTATTTCTCTGAGTACTCTATACAGTATAACGAACTAGATCATAGTTAACGATTGGTCACTATTGAATTGGCTGAGAGCTAGATAGGGGTATAGAGTCTAAAGGGATTATCTGTTCATCACTCTAAAAGGGGTTATCCCGGTTATTTAAATTGATGGCCTACTATCCGACTATCGGCAGGCCAGCCAATCAGCTGTTTAAAGGGGCCAGGGCGCTCGTACAAGCGCCGCAGTCCCATCATTGTTTACATGTTTTTTTCTATTGCACGCGCCGTAACATTTGTAGGTATTGCACCACTGTCCCATTCACTTTATGACCATGGAGGAACTCAGAGAACCTATTGCTCAGGCATCAGAATAATGGCCTGAGCTGGAATATATAGGGGAGATGCAGCAGTTAATTTGCTGGCGCATAATAGGCCTCCTGTGTTCTGTCCCAATGAGATTGGTAAAGTCATGGGTATGCGCCCTGTAGAGCAGCTGGTGGCAGCAAAGATCTGCGCCAGGAAGTACAGCACAGACCATGCGGCTGCTCCAGCAAATATGATGAAGCAAAGGATGATGATGATGACTACACTGCTAAGGTAGGTTGAAAGAGTCTCTGCAACTGCTGGTTGTTACACTCGACTCCAGTCCTGAAATAATGAATTGCACAAGTGATAAATTATTGTCAGTGCCTCTGGAGTTGTCACTGGCGTTCTTTCTAGGGAATATCTTCAAATCAGACTTGTTGGGGTTTCTTGAGGGCAGGAGTTGAGAATCACTGGTCAATACTATGAGTTTGCTGTACAGATGTTGATTAATTTGTCATTCAGTTTTTGTGCACTATGATAACTCACTGTGAAGATGTTGGGGGATGTGTATGTAGTTACGCTAGCTATAACAATAGCCGTAGGCACCCACAACTTTTGTGTCAGGTGAAGAGGTTAGTGATCTTACAATTGCACAACTCATGTACTAAACCTGGCATCGTTCGGTATTGTGCAATGTAGTTCCCAGCAGGTGTCCATCTTGTTGGGCATCTCAGAGCACATAACGGGTCTGCGGTTAACTAATCGCAGTGGGCCTGGTCAACTGCCAGTGGAAGCACCCAGGAAGTTGCAGGGAAAATTATATATACCACAGTACCCATAAGTGCCATAAAAAAAATGCTTTAAACAGCAGGACTTCTTTTTACATGCTTTTAAAATGCAAAATAAAAAAATAAACATTAAAGGGGTTCTATGCTTTGGACACTCCCTACTTGTTAGAAGGTTCTCTTGACAATCAGCTGATCACAAAGTGTCCCCCAGATGGGAACCCCAGTGATCAACTGTAATGTGTAGGGAAACCTGGCAATAAGTGTTCAATTTCTCTTCAGTGCCATCACAGGAGAAATGAAACATTGCACAATCAATCAATGGGTTGCCTGTGTAAAGACGAGGCTGGACGGCAGCACGGAGGGCTTAAGGGAAAGCCTCCATGACTGCCATAGGAGGGAAGGTTAGCCAATAGGAGGGAAAGGTTTAGTGTAGGCAGGGAGAGGGAGGAGACGGAGAGGGGAGGAGTCGGGGTGCGGTATCTGTTCCTCCCGCTGTTTTCGGCATTGAGCTGGAAGAAGCGGGACGAGTAACAGGTAAAAAAAGTTGGCTCCCACTGCCCCTGCTTACCTGCGATGGCGTCTCCTGTCGGTATGCTCGATCATCTGCGCGCAGCAGCTGAGTTCCACGGTCCGGGGTGGCTGGAGGAGACAGTGGCGGCGCTGGCCAGGATCCCTCAGGCGGGCCCGTCTTCGCCCGGAGCCCAGCGCTCTGTGTCGGCTGCTAGCCCTGATGCGCTCCCCTCCCCCGCCCCCCTTTCTGGCACTGGTGACATGGCGGTGGGGGGAGAGTTGCTACTTGCTGCCCCTGCTGCAATAAAGCAGAGGGCGTCGTCGGGAGCGGTGGTTGCTCAGGTTGGGACACCCCGCCGCTCCCGGCGGTCCCGCCCACCTGAACGGTTGAGTCCGGATGTGGTCCCGCTGGCCCGGCGTCGCAGGGGGAGCCCTTCTAAGGACGCTGCAGGCCAGGCTGCTGGGACGGGCGCCTCCTCCCAGGGCCTGCGTCCTAGCAGGAATCCCCAGCCGCGACGGGGCTCGGCGGTTCACAGGGAGTTGCAGGCCGGGCTCCCTGTCACGCTTCCACCTTCAGATGCAGTATCCAGGGTGCAGTCCACGGCCGCCCCGCATGGTGATGTGCCGGCCAGGGGGCAGGCTTCCTCGAGATCATCGGTGAGGACGCCAAGATCAGCGACGACGACGAGGCAACAGGTCCGGTCGGAAGTCTGGGTCCCTGCGGTCGGGCGGCAGGTTGCCGGCCCCTCTGTCAACGTGCCCTCTGTCAACGTGCCGGGATCCCCGTGTCGGAGATTGCCAGTCGTCAGCGAGAGAGGATCTGGAAGATGGAGAATTGGATGTTTCCAGCTGGCGGGAACACAGCGCCTGGGCAGCCTGGTGAGTGCGTAACTCCTACTTTGCCGTATCCAGCAATTTTCATGTCGGGTGTTGGGGGTGGGGCAGCGAGCGTGGAGGTATCGGCTGTCGGTAGTGGCGTTGCCGGGCGCGATGGCTTATCGGATTTAGTGGGTTGTTTACGCGAGTTAGTCGGGCGCTTAGATAGGGCTGCGGCGCCTGTAGTTCCGGCAGGGTCCCCGGCAGTGGTCTGGGAAGGTCCTCATGATGTACAGTCGCGGTCCATGGTTGGTGAAGTTCCGGGGGCGTCCAAGGAAGCAGTGGCAGTGTCTGTTCAAACCGAGGCGCAGAAGGATGGGGATAGAATTCGGCTTGATGATCGTGCTCGGGGGGCGAGGTTTACGTCTGTTTTGAGGGTCCTTTTGAGGTGAGCCCCAAACAGGAGGTTCGGGAGCGGATTTGGAAGGATGAGTACGTGGAAAGTTTTTCTCTTCTGCCGCTTGCGAAGTTCAATTTGGATAAGGGCAAGCGGGATGAGAGTAAGAAGGAGGAAGAGGAACGTCGGCGGTATAGGCTTATCCCGCAGACGTTCGTCAATTGGTCGCAAGCTTTTGCTATTTTGGCGAGTGTGATCGGGGAAAAGGCGCCTGAAAATTGCTCGGCGTTGTTTTTTTATTTCGATGCCATCGGGGAGGCCCATCGGGCGTACGGGGGTCAGGCGTGGTTGCGGTACAATGAGCAATTTTGCCAGCGGAAGGTGGTCTGGCCGGCGATCCGGTGGGATCAAAAGGATATTGCGCTGTGGTTGCGGGTTATGGCCCCGGTTAAGCAATCCTTTCCCGGGAGCGTTGGCCAAGGAGGTCAGTCTAGTCAGTCCGGACAGGGCTCTGGGTCAAAACTTGGGTTCTGCTGGCAATTCAATGATGGCCAGTGTAAGTTCGGGGCCACATGTAAATTTAAGAATGTCTGTTCGGAGTGCAACGGCTCCTCGCATGGGGCTGCAAAATGTATGCGAAAAGGGAAGCGGTCAGGCACTCAGTCCTCCTCCGTTGGTCAAGGGGCTGTCGCCGGTGAGGGTGGAAAGAATGGCCCCGTATCTAAATGAATATCTGAATGGGGTTGCAGCCAAGTTAATTTACGAGGGGTTTTTGTTTAGTTTTGTTATTCCCCCTCCTCCGTATGAGGTTCCGTTCACACGGCGCAATCTTAAGTCAGCTTATTTGCACTCGGCGGTCGTTTCGGAAAAACTTTTGAAGGAAGTTTCGTTGGGTCGCATGGCCGGGCCATTCGTCGAGCCGCCGATAGAGAATTTAGTGGTATCCCCCTTGGGAGTTGTGCCAAAGCGGGAGCCCCACAAGTTCCGTTTGATTCAGCATTTGTCCTTTCCCAAGGGGTCGTCGGTGAATAATGGGATAGATCACGATTTATGCTCGGTTGTTTACACATCGTTTGACAAATCGGTGGGGTTAGTGCGTGAGACGGGGCCTGGGGCGTTGTTGGCAAAAACTGACATTGAGGTGGCTTTCCGTTTGCTGCCGGTCCATCCCGAGAGCCAACGGCTGTTGAGTTGCTCCTAGTATCATAGTTATGTACGACGCTAGCAGTCCCTGCCTCGCTGCCGGACAACTGTCCTGTACTGTAATCATGTTTTCAGTACGGGACAGTAGTTCCACGGAGAGGCAGGGACTCCTAGCGTCGTACATAACTATGATGCTAGGAGCCCGGCTCCCTGCAGTGTGTTCGGTCCGGGATTTGCGGCCGAAATACGTTCCGTCCATTACAGACGTAACATGCTCGTGTGAATCCAGCCTAACCTCTCCACTCTGACCAACAGATGGGGGTCCTGAACAAAGAATCCACTCTATTACCTCAGATTTCATTTAAAGCGTGTATATTTTGTATGATCATACATGAGCCACTCTATCTACGTGACTTATTTTGTAATGTACTATAACTATGCAAGAGAGGTTCCTTTCCTTTCTATTATATGCTGTCAACAATTTTTATGTCATTTTATATAGGAAGCTATAAAAAAAGAAAAATACAGAAACTAAAGAAAGACATATTCCCTTTAATACCTGCTTTTAAACTATCACAGGATGGCCACAAGGTGGCACAATTGTAATAAACATTTCTATATTTCTCTGATGCGAATTCTGAAATAATTAGGTGCCAGCTTATTCTTTATTGTCAATTCCTATTGTATAACCCATGTTACAGCACATTTCTAAAGTGGAAACAGTACAGTCTGTAGCTATGAATGTATCAAAGGAAGATATTTCTGAATTTTTTAGCGCAAGAAAAAAAACCTCCAATAGTCACTAGTCACAGTGAGGACAATGAAAAACATATCATGTATGGTCAGAGTGCTTCATACTCATTGCTTGTTGTTTATAATGGTGTATCCTATTCCACCAGTTACTCTTGTTTATGAAGTTTTGTAGCTTAAAAGCTATGGAAATCTCTGCGCACATCTTTTTCCAAATAAAACCACGTATTAGAAGATTCAAAACAACTTTTGAGTTGATTTTTATCTAAATAATAATGTTTATAGAATATGTATCTTGCGCTCAAACCCAAATCCATCAGGTCAGTGAGACTGATGGCTTTGGTGGTCCTGCGTGTCTCTGACACCCACAATCCACCTGTTATCAATCACATCGAAGTCATTAATTTAGATGTGATCGATAATGGCATGTCATGACAGAGACATGCAGGACCCACTGTCACCGAAGTCGTCAGTCCCGCTGACCTGATGGATTCAAGTTTGAGAGCAAGATACAGTTTCTATGTATCCTGAATACATAGAAGCTGTATCTCAAAAAGTAAAATTGTAATAAAAAACAATTAAAAAGTTGTTTTAAATCCTCTAATATGTTGTCTTATTTTTTTTTTTTTTTAAATGTGCCCAAAGGTTTACATAGTCTTTAACTTCAGGAGACAAAGGGGTGTGGGGCACACAAAAAGCAGTACCATCGGATGTGGAGTGTACACACTATAGGGACCTATCACTGCCCATAATAGAGGGCCCTTGCTGATTGAGCCGCAGTAAGGAGTGTCTTTACCCTTTGCTTTATGGACATTAGAGACATCATATCAGCTTCAATGGTGGATCATCATAGGGCGTTTTGGGCAGCGACGAAACGGCATGGTATATGTCCTGCAAAAGGACCTTTAGACATGAGGTCACATGACCGACCTCATCTCTGCAGTTCTTACTACTGTTTAGAGACCTGCTGGTCACATGACCGCAGCTCCATGAGCAGCAGCAAGACTCCACAGAGAAGACAGAAGAGGCTGGACGGCAGCGCGGAGGGCTTAAGGGGAAGCCTCCATGACTGCCATAGGAGGGAAGAGAGCCAATAGGAGAAGAGGTAGTTGGGGAAAGGGAGGAGACGTATAGGGGAGGGGACGGGGGGTGTTATCTGTTCCTCTCGCTGTTTTCGGCATTGAGCCGGAAGCAGTGAGAGGAACAACAGGTAGAATTGAGCTCCCGCCGTTAGATTTCTTACCTCCCGTGGCAGTGTTAGGATGGCTTCCCTGGCGCAATGTTCGAGCAGCTGCAGGCTGCAGCGGCGTTTCACGATCCGGGCTGGCTGGAGGAAACAGTGGCAGTGCTAGCCCGGATCCCTCAGGCAGGCCCGTCGCGCTCTTTGTCGGCAGCCGGCATAGAGGCGCCCCCTTCCCTCACCCTTTTCACGGGCGTTAGTGTCACTGCAGCAGGGGGAGAGATGATCCCTGCGGCCCCTGCTATAATAAAGCAGGTGGCGTCGTCGGGAGCGGTGGCTCAGGCCAGGTCACCCCGCCGCTCCCGGCGGTCCCGTCCACCAGAGCGTCTGAGCCCAGACATGGCCCCGCGGGCCCGGCGTCGCAGGGGGAGCCCTTCCACGGACGCTGCAGGCCAGGTTGTTGGGACGGGCGCCTCCTCCCAGGGCCTGCGTCCTGGCAGGAATCCCCGGCCGCGACGGGGCTTGGCGGCTAACAGGGAGTCGCAGGCCGGGCTCCCGATCACACCCCCGCCTTCAGCCGCTGTATGCAGTGTCCAATCCACGGCCGCTCCGCATGGTGATGTGCCGGCCAGGGGGCAGGCTTCCTCGAGATCGGCGGGGAGGACGACAAGATCAACGCTGACGTGTGTGACATGTGTTCTGGTTGTCCATTTTTTCTTGTGGTTTACATCTCTACAAATTTTATACATGTGTTTATTTTAATTTATTCAATAAACTTTCATATCTTTTAACTCATTTTTCGTGTGTCAGACTCCTAGTTATATGTTTTGTTGTATATTCAGCGGGTCCACCGTTACCGCCATGCTTATTTTGGGCCTGAGGCTCAGTTTCCGACAGTGCCCGCACATTCTTGTGATGGGCCATCTACCATGAACTTTCTAGGGAACTGTTTGGTGTCCTCCATTTAGGTATAGTAGTCGGGGCAACAAGTCCTGTTCGGAGGTTTGGATCCCTACGGTCGGGCGGCAGGTGGCCGGCCCTTCGGTCAGCATGTCGGAGTCCCCATGACGTAGATGTCGGTGTGAGCGCCAGGCGGCACCAAGAGAGGATTTGGAAGATGGAGAGCTGGATGAGACGCAGCGTGGTCAGGATTTTCCGGCTGGCGGGAATACAGCGCCTGGGCAGCCCGGTGAGTGTGTAACTCCAACGTTACCGTATCCAGCAATTTTCATGTCGGGTTGTGAGGGTGGGTTAGCAAGCACGAAGGTTGCGGCTGTCGATAGTGGCGTTGTCGGGCGCGATGGCTTATCGGATTGAGTGGGTTGTTTGCGTGAGTTAGTTGGGCGACAGGCGGATGTTGTTTACCGGGATAAACTCGAGTTGTTGGTGCGGCGGACCAAGACCGATCAGTTGGGCCAAGGTAAGCGGATAGAGTTGTTTTCTCTCCCGGGATCGACGATGTGTCCGGTCGCTTGCATGGGTGTGTTCAGGCCGCTGGGCGAGGTGCCGGAGGCGCCATTGCTCCGTCATGAGAATGGCGCGTTTTTGTCTAAGTATCAATTTGATGCAATATTTAAAAAATGCTTGGCTGTGGTTGGTGTGGTGAACGTCTGCTACTCGTCTCACTCGCTCAGAATTGGCGCGGCTACGGAAGCTGGGCGTTGGGGGTTGGATGACGAGGGCGTGCGTCGCATTGGCCGCTGGGAGTCCAATAGGTTTAGGTCTTACGTGCGCCCTCATTTGTTATGAGTTGTTTCGTTGTTTCTTATGATTTTCTGTGAGTTTCTTGTCCTTTCTTTCAGATCATCGCCCATGTTTAGTATGGCTGTTAGGACATTCTTTTGTGCACTGGGGGGCACTGCGGGTGGATGTGCGCCCGGATGGCCGCCAGCTTCGCATTCCGCGTCGGGATGCGGTGTTACATTGGTTGGGATTTCAAAGTATGTTATGGAGCCGGGTATTTGCCGAGTTTCAAACATATGCTCGCCTGGATAGAGTCCCGGAGGTTTTGGTGTTACATGTTGGGGGGAACGATCTAGGGGTTTGTGGGCGTCTCATCCGTCCTTGATGATTGTCTGGTCGGACATAGATCCGAGGAAGGCTTGGCGCCTGGCAAGGTCGGTGGAAAGGGTCAACAAGGCCCGCATTAAGGTGAATCGGGCGGTGTCACGATTCGTTGCCAGGAATGGGGGCATTTGTGTTCGTCACAGGGATCTGGAGTCCGGGGTTGGGAACTATTGGCGTAGTGATGGGGTGCATTTGACCGAGGTTGGAATTGATCTGTGGAGCTTGGCCTTAGCCGAAGGAATTGAGAGGGCGGTGGTGGTTTGGAGGGACTCACAGGCTTAAGGTGGTCAAGGCCTGTTTCGCTGTGGCGGGGGGAGTCCTTGATGTTGGTCAGTACAAAATGGTGGGGGGGTCGCATCGGGGGTATGCGTCCCCCAAAAAGGTATATCATTTGAAGACTTCATAGGGTGTTATCCCTTTGAAGTGGTCTTCTGGTGGTTGGAGCCATCTGCAGAGGTGAGCGGTGCCTCCGAGCTGGTTTACGGCTGGAGGTAAAGAGTTGGTGGTGGTTTGCAGATGGCTAATTTAAAGAAAAATCCGGTTTTAAAATGGCTTCAAGGACTTCCCCTGCTCTGTTAAAGTATTAAAATATGTTTATGGTTAATTCTGATTCTGACCCATGTTGGGTCATGTGAATTAGAGGTGGAGTTATCCGAATGTTTCGGATTAAATTGCATTTAAATAATGTAAATAAATAAACGGCTGCTGTGGCCATTTCATATCCAACCTCGGTTGTCACGTGTCGTTATTGGGAGATGGGAAAGAGAAGGGGGTGAACAGGTTCATTAGGTAAAGTATTGCATGACTCTACTTAAGCCAGTCAAGAAGAGGCTGGAAGGCAGCGCGGAGGGCTTAAGGGGAAGCCTCCATGACTGCCATAGGAGGGAAGAGAGCCAATAGGAGAAGAGGTAGTTGGGGAAAGGGAGGAGACGTATAGGGGAGGGGACGGGGGGAGTTATCTGTTCCTCCCGCTGTTTTCGGCATTGAGCCGGAAGCAGCGGGAGGAACAACAGGTAGAATTGAGCTCCCACCCTCCCGCCCTAAAGTTAGGGGTTAGCTTGGGGATCGGGGTGGCTATGAATTTGTTATTTGATTTGTGATGTATAACTCCATAACTTGTGTTTCTCATTTTCTTTGGAGCAGGTTCGGATGTCATGGCAGCTGGCGGGGGGAGTCCTTGAGGTTGGTCAGTACAAAATGGTGGGGGGGTCGCATCGGGGGTATGCGTCCCCCAAAAAGGTATATCATTTGAAGACTTCATAGGGTGTTATCCCTTTGAAGTGGTCTTCTGGTGGTTGGAGCCATCTGCAGAGGTGAGCGGTGCCTCCGAGCTGGTTTACGGCTGGAGGTAAAGAGTTGGTGGTGGTTTGCAGATGGCTAATTTAAAGAAAAATCCGGTTTTAAAATGGCTTCAAGGACTTCCCCTGCTCTGTTAAAGTATTAAAATATGCTTATGGTTAATTCTAATTCTGACCCATGTTGGGTCATGTGAATTAGAGGTGGAGTTATCCGAATGTTTCGGATTAAATTGCATTTAAATAATGTAAATAAATAAACGGCTGCTGTGGCCATTTCATATCCAACCTCGGTTGTCACGTGTCGTTATTGGGAGATGGGAAAGAGAAGGGGGTGAACAGGTTCATTAGGTAAAGTATTGCATGACTCTACTTAAGCCAGTCATGAGGTGAGCTGCTATGTAAGTATAAGGGGATGGATTTGTTTAAAGAGGCTCTGTCACCAGATTTTGCAACCCCTATCTGCTATTGCAGCAGATCGGCGCTGCAATGTAGATAAGAGTAACGTTTTTATTTTTTTAAAACGAGCATTTTTGGCCAAGTTATGACCATTTTTGTATTTATGCAAATGAGGCTTGCAAAAGTCCAAGTGGGCGTGTTTACAGTAAAAGTCCAACTGGGCGTGTATTATGTGCGTACATCGGGGCGTTTTTACTTCTTTTACTAGCTGGGCGTTCTGACGAGAAGTATCATCCACTTCTCTTCAGAACGCCCAGCTTCTGGCAGATCACGCTGTGACGTCACTTCCCCAGGTCCTGCATCGTGTCAGACGAGCGACGACACATCGGCACCAGAGGCTACAGTTGATTCTGCAGCAGCATCAGCGTTTGCAGGTAAGTCGATGTAGCTACTTACCTGCAAACGCTGATGCTGCTGCAGAATCAACTGTAGCCTCTGGTGCCGATGTGTCCTCACTCGTCTGACACGATGCAGGACTAGAAGAGGCTGGACGCAGCTGCAGGCTTAAGGGAAGCCGACATGACCGTCCTGGTAGGGAAAGGGTTAATGTTACGAGGTGAGGGAAAGTTGAAGGAGCTGAAGGAGGGACGGGGAGGAGTTAAGGGGGGCGGGGGGGGCCGTTACTGCGCTTCCCGCTGTTTCTCGGCATTGAGCCGGAAGCAGCGGGAGGAGTAACACACAGTAAGCAAAGCTCCCCGTTGCCCGGTTTTTTAGTGATGGCAGAGGCCCTGATTTTAGAGCGGCTGCGCGCCGCTGCTGTGCACCACGGTCCCGGATGGCTGGAGGAGACCGTGGCTGCATTAACGCGGATCCCGGACGCCGTTTCGCCACGTCGGGCACGGCGTTCGGGGTCTGTTGCAAGGGACAGGCTCCCCTCCCCCGGCCCCCCTACGAGCATGGCTATGGCGGCGGGGGGGGAGTCGGCAACAACCGCTCCTGCGCTGGGCAGGCAGAGAGCGGTGGCAGGGGTGACGGCGATGCAGGCTGTGTCGACCCGTCCCTCTCGGCGGTCCCGACCTCCAGAGCGCCTTAGTCCGGAGGTAGTCCCGCGGACACGGCGTCGCAGAGGGAGCCCGATCCCGGACGCTGCAGGCCAGGCAGCTGGGAGGACCGCCCCTTCCCAGGCCCTGCGTCCTGGCAGGAATCCCAGGCCGCGACGGGGTCCGGCGGTAAGCAGGGAGTCGCAGGCTGGGCTCCCTGTCACCCCTCCCCCATCAGATGGAAGATGTCGAGAGCAAGGTACGGCCGCCCCGCATGGTGATGTTCCGGCCAGGGGGCAGGCTTCGTCAGGATCGTCTAGACGGACGACTAGATCTGCAGCGACGTCGAGGCAACAGGTCCGGTCGGAAGTCTGGGTCCCGGCGGTCGGGCGGCAGGTTGCCGGCCCATCGGTCAGCGCGTCCTCATCCCCTTTTCGAAGATGTCGTTGGGAGGGACAGTCGTCGGCGAGAGAAGAACTGGAGGAAGGTGAACTGGACGTCTATCGTCGAGGTCAGGATGGTCCGGCTGACGGGAACACAGCGCCTGTGCAGCCCGGTGAGTGTATAACTCCATTATTGTCTTATCCAGCGATTTTTATGTCGGGTGTCGGCGGGGGGGCTGCTAGCATAGCATCGGGGGCCGGTAGTGGCGCGGGCGGACGCGACGGAGCGGGTATGGCAGAGTTAGTGGGTTGCTTACGGGAGCTGGTGGGGCGCCTGGATAGGGCCGCGGCGCCGGTAGTAACGGAAGTGTCCCCTGCGGTAGTTTGGGAAGGCCCCAGGGACGTGGGATCGTTGCAGGCGCGTCCTGTGGTGGCGGTTAGAGAGGCGGTCGCGGTGTCGGTGCAGACTGAGGCACAGAAGGACGGCGATCGAGTGCGCATGGACGATCGTGCTCGGGGGGAGGTGTATGTTTGTTTTGAGGGTCCGTTGGGGGCGCATTTAAAGCAGGAGGTGCGTGATCGGATCTGGAAAGATGAATATGTTGAAATTTTTTCTCTCTTGCCGCTGGCTAAATTCAATTTGGATAAGAGCAAGCGGGATGAGAGTAAAAAGGACGAGGAGGAACGGCGGCGGTATAGGCTTATCCCGCAGACGTTCGTTAATTGGTCGCAGGCGTTCGCCATATTGGCTAGTGTGATAGGGGAAAAGGCGCCGGAAAATTGTTCGGCGTTATTTTGTTATTTTGATGCTATTGGGGAGGCTCATAGGGCGTATGGGGGTCAGGCGTGGCTGCGATATGATGAGCAATTCCGTCAGCGGAAGGCGGTTCGGCCGGCGATTCGGTGGGACCAGAAGGATATTGCTCTCTGGTTACGGGTTACGGCTCCGGTTAGGCAGCCCTTTCCCGGGAGCGGTGGCCAGGGAGGCCAGTCTAGTCAGAGTGGACCAAGCGGCGGGGGAAAGGCGGGGTTTTGCTGGCAATTCAATGAAGGCCAGTGCAAGTTTGGGGCCACGTGCAAGTTCAAGCACGTGTGCTCCGAGTGTAATGGTGCATCACACGGGGCGGCAAAATGTCTGCGAAAAAAGAGGTCCGGGAACCAGCAGGGGGCTGGTCAAGGGGGTGTCGCCGGTGAGGGTGGAAAGGATGGCCCCTTATCTAAATGAGTATCCGGATAGGGCGGCAGCTAAGTTGCTTTATGAAGGGTTTAGTGTTGGTTTTGTTATTCCTCCGCCTCCTTATGAGGTTCCGGTTACGCGGAGAAATTTAAAATCGGCTTACTTGCATGCGGAAGTCGTGTCGGAAAAGTTGTTAAAAGAAGTTTCGTTGGGGCGCATGTCGGGGCCATTTGTGGAGTCGCCGGTGAAAGATTTAGTTGTGTCCCCTTTGGGTATTGTCCCTAAACGCGAGCCCGGAAAGTTTCGTTTGATTCAACATTTATCGTATCCCAAAGGTTCGTCGGTAAATGACGGGATTGATCACGAGTTGTGTTCCGTAGTTTATACCTCATTCGATAAGGCGGTGGGGTTAGTGCGGGCTGCGGGTCCGGGGGCGCTGCTAGCAAAAACCGACATCGAGGCGGCGTTCAGGTTGTTGCCGGTGCATCCAGAAAGCCAACGGCTGTTGGGTTGTTTTTGGAATGGGGCCTTTTACGTGGATCGGTGCCTTCCGATGGGGTGTTCTCTTTCTTGTGCATACTTCGAGGCGTTTAGTAGCTTCGTGGAGGGGGTAACGAGGGGAGTATCCGGGGTCGATTCGTTGATCCATTACTTAGATGATTTTTTGTGCGTTGGCCCGGGGGGTTCGCCGGTTTGCGGTAACTTGCTTCATGCCCTGCAGAAGGTGGCGAGGGATTTTGGGATCCCTTTGGCGCCGGAAAAAACGGAGGGCCCGGTAGCGACGATTTGTTTCTTGGGAATCGAAATTGACTCGGTGGCAATGGAGTGTCGGCTCCCGGCGGATAAGTTGGGTGCTTTGAGGCTGGAGGTGCGACGGGCTTGTAGAAGGAAGAAAATGTCGCTGAGGGAGCTTCAGTCGCTGCTGGGGAAGTTGAATTTCGCCTGCCGGATTATGCCGATGGGGAGGGTGTTTGGTAGAAGGTTGGCGGCGGCAACGGCGGGAGTGCGGGCGCCGCATCATTTTGTGAGGCTCAAGGAGGAGCACCGAGCTGATCTTCAGGTTTGGGATGACTTCTAGGGCCAGTACAATGGTCGCTCGCTATGGATGGCCCCAGCGCAGGATACGAGTGATCTGAATATTTTCACGGATGCGGCTGGGGCGGGTGGCTTTGGAGCTTACGGGGGAGGTCCGTGGTGCGCAGGTCAATGGCTGGGTGTCCAGTGGATTGACGCGGAATCTGGCCCTGCTCGAGCTGTTTCCCATCGTGGTGGCGGCTACCATTTGGGGGGACAGGCTCAGGGATAAGAAGGTCCGTTTTTACTGCGACAACATGGGGGTGGTGCTTGCCATTAATAACATCACGGCGTCCTCTCCTCCGGTAGTTCAATTGTTGCGACATTTAGTGTTGGTGTGTTTGTCGTTGAACGCGTGGGTGGTGGCGGTGCATGTCCCGGGTGTACGGAATTGTGTTGCTGATGCTCTTTCTCGCTCGCAGTGGGACCGGTTTCGGCAATTGGCCCCGGGAGCGGAACGTCTCGGTTTGGCTTGTCCGGATCATCTATGGGATCTGGTATCGGTCCCGTAGAGCAGCTGTTACAAAGGTCTTTGGCGCGCACGACGTGGAGGGCTTATGCTGCTTGTTGGAGGCAGTGGGAGGAGTGGGTAAGAGAGTTGGGTGATGTCAATACGGATAGAGACAGGTTGGTGGCACTTTTGTATTGGTTAGGGGATGCCTGGGAGGGGGGGTTTTCAGTAGCGAAGGTGAACCGGTTTATATCCGCGGTGGCGTTTGGGCTTAAGTTGCGGGGCTTGCGGGATGTATCGAAGGAATTTCTGGTATCGCAGGCTTTGAAGGGGTTGCGCAGAGGTAGGGTGGAGGCGGATAGTAGAAGGCCGGTGTCGTTTGCTTTGCTGGGCTTGTTGGGCGGTTCATTGGCATCGGTATGTCGTTCTTCAGATGAAATGGATTTGTTTCGGTTGGCTTTCTCGTTGGCGTTCTTCGGAGCATTTAGAATAGGTGAGTTGGTGTCGCCAAGTACTAAACAGGCAGGGGGGCTGAGATCTGGGGAGGTGAGCCTTTTTGCAGATCGGTTGGAGGTATGGTTGCGTAGATCAAAAACTGACCAATTAGGGAAGGGAAAACTGATAGTTTTGTTCGCTCTCCCGGGGTCGGTCATGTGCCCAGTAGAGTGCATGCGGGGTTTTACAAAAAACAGGGGGTCTCCAGATTTGCCTTTGTTACGTCATGTGGACGGGTCGTTCTTGTCCAGGTTTCAGTTTGGAGCTGTTTTTAAAAAATGTTTGACGGCGGTTGGGGTTGCGGCAGGCTCATATTCATCTCATTCCTTCCGGATTGGCGCAGCAACGGAAGCAGGGCGCTGGGGGTTGGATGATGAGGGGGTGAGGCGTATTGGTCGTTGGGAGTCTAAAAGGTTTAAGTCCTATGTCCGCCCCCATATGTTGTAATTTTGTTGTTTATGCTTGCAAATGTTATATGGTGGTGCCTAACTGTGTTTTCCGTTTCAGATTCGCCTCCTTGTCTGGTGTGGTTGATGGGTCATTCGTACGTGCACTGGGGGGCTTTGAGGGCGGACGTCCGCCCGGATGGTCGCCAGTTGCGCATTCCGCGACAGGATGCGGTTGTGCATTGGCTGGGGTTTAGAGGTATGTCGTGGAACAGGGTGTTGGCGGAATTCCAGACATATGTGCGGCTTGATAGGGTTCCGGAGGTTTTAGTGTTGCACGTGGGTGGGAATGACTTAGGAGTCCGCCCTTTTCGTGAGTTGGTGCGGGATATCAAACATGATTTGTTGTGTTTGTGGGTATCTTATCCCAAGTTGGTGGTAGTGTGGTCGGACATAGTCCCAAGGAAGCATTGGCGGTTAGCTAGATCGGTGGAGAGAGTCAATAAGGCTCGGATAAAAGTTAACCGGGCGGTGTCCCGTTTTGTGGCGAAGAACGGGGGCATTTGCGTGAGGCATAGGGATTTGGAGTCAGGATTGGGGAATTTCTGGAGGAGTGACGGGGTTCATCTGACCGAGGTTGGCATTGATATTTGGAGCTTGGCTATAGCAGAAGGCATAGAAAGGGCGGTGGTGGTGTGGAGGAACTCACAGGCTTAAGGTGGTCAAGGCCTGTTTCGCGGTGGCGGGGGGAGTCCTTGAGGCCAGTCAGTACAAAATGGTGGGGGGGTCGCATCGGGGGTATGCGTCCCCCAAAAAAGGTACATGGTTGAAGACTTCATCGGGTGTTATCCCTTTGAAGTGGTCTTCTGGTAGAAGGTATGTCACTTGAAGGCTTCATCGGGTGTTATCCCTTTGAAGTGGACTTCTAGTGGTCGGTATATCACTTGAGGGCTTCATCGGGTGTTATCCCCTTGAAGTGGACTTCTAGTGGTTGGAGCCATCTGCAGAGGTGAACGGTGCTTCCGAGCTGGTTTACGGCTGGAGGTAATTAGTGGTTTGCAGATGGCTAATTCGGTGTGTTCTTGAAAGGAACATCTGAAGGGGCTTCAAGGACTTCCTCTGCTCGGGTTAATGTTAACGTTTAATTGTTATTTATGATTCTGACCCATGTTGGGTCATGTGAATTATTAGGAGGAATTCTCTGGTGGATTCCTAACTAGTTATCCGAATGTTTCGGATTTAAATTGTTTTTATAAAACTGTGAAATTAATAAACGGCTGCTGTGGCCATTTCACATCCAACCTCGGTGTCATGTGTCGTTACTAAATGGGGGTGGGGGATAGTATGGTTTAAGGTTAACACACGACTCTACCTAGGCAGGTCAAGAAGAGGCTGGACGCAGCTGCAGGCTTAAGGGAAGCCGACATGACCGTCCTGGTAGGGAAAGGGTTAATGTTACGAGGTGAGGGAAAGTTGAAGGAGCTGAAGGAGGGACGGGGAGGAGTTAAGGGGGGCGGGGGGGGCCGTTACTGCGCTTCCCGCTGTTTCTCGGCATTGAGCCGGAAGCAGCGGGAGGAGTAACACACAGTAAGCAAAGCTCCCACCCTCCCACCCTTGTTTTGTTACTCCTTAGGTCTTATGTACGTCTGTCTATGAGCGTTGTGTTTTATTTTGTGTGCTTATTTAACATGTTTTTCTTTTTTCCGGAGTAGGTTCTGTTGTCATGGCAGCTGGCGGGGGGAGTCCTTGAGGCCAGTCAGTACAAAATGGTGGGGGGGTCGCATCGGGGGTATGCGTCCCCCAAAAAAGGTACATGGTTGAAGACTTCATCGGGTGTTATCCCTTTGAAGTGGTCTTCTGGTAGAAGGTATGTCACTTGAAGGCTTCATCGGGTGTTATCCCTTTGAAGTGGACTTCTAGTGGTCGGTATATCACTTGAGGGCTTCATCGGGTGTTATCCCCTTGAAGTGGACTTCTAGTGGTTGGAGCCATCTGCAGAGGTGAACGGTGCTTCCGAGCTGGTTTACGGCTGGAGGTAATTAGTGGTTTGCAGATGGCTAATTCGGTGTGTTCTTGAAAGGAACATCTGAAGGGGCTTCAAGGACTTCCTCTGCTCGGGTTAATGTTAACGTTTAATTGTTATTTATGATTCTGACCCATGTTGGGTCATGTGAATTATTAGGAGGAATTCTCTGGTGGATTCCTAACTAGTTATCCGAATGTTTCGGATTTAAATTGTTTTTATAAAACTGTGAAATTAATAAACGGCTGCTGTGGCCATTTCACATCCAACCTCGGTGTCATGTGTCGTTACTAAATGGGGGTGGGGGATAGTATGGTTTAAGGTTAACACACGACTCTACCTAGGCAGGTCATGTGAGTGACGTCACAGCGTGATCTGCCAGAAGCTGGGCGTTCTGAAGAGAAGTGGATGATACTTCTCGTCAGAACGCCCAGCTAGTAAAAGAAGTAAAAACGCCCCGATGTACGCACATAATACACGCCCAGTTGTACTTTTACTTTTAAACACGCCCAGTTGTACTTTTGCAAGCCTCATTTGCATAAATACAAAAATGGTCATAACTTGGCCAAAAATGCTAGTTTTTTAAAAATAAAAACGTTACTGTAATCTACATTGCAGCGCCGATCTGCTGCAATAGCAGATAGGGGTTGCAAAATCTGGTGACAGAGTCTCTTTAAGGGGATTGTATTTAGGGGGCCTGGTTTGGGGACTGTATTTAGGGGGTCTGGTCAGTAATTAGGAACTTTGGTGTCTGTATTAGTTTAAGGGGTCTGGGGTCTGTATTTAGGGTGTCTGAGTTCTGTATTAGTTTAAGCGCTTTAGGGTCTGTATATTTAGGGGTCTGTGTTAGTTTAAGGGGTCTGGAGTCTGTATTTAGGGGTCTGTACTAGTTTGACGTCTGGGGTCTGTATTAGTTTAGGGGGTCTGTATTTAGGGGGCCTGGTCTAGGGTCTGTATTAGTTTAGGGGTCTTTATTTAGGGGTCTGTATTTAGGGGTCTGGTCTGGGGTCTGTATTAGATTATGGGGTCTGTTCTGGGGTCTGTATTACTTAAGGGAGTCAAGTCTGGGGCGATTATTAGTGTAGGGGGTCAGGTCTGGTGTCTGGATTTAGGGGTCTGTATTAATTTGAGGTCTGGGGTCTGTATTTGGGGAGTCTGTATTTAGGGGTCTGGGGTCTGTATTCGTTTATGGGGTCTGTATTCAGGGGTCTCTATTAGTTTAGCGGGTCTGGTCTGGGGTCTGTATTAAGGGAGTCCGATTTGGGGTCATTATCAGTGTAGAGGGTCAGGTCTGGGGTCTGTTTTTAGGGGTCCTGTCTGATGTCTGTATTTATTTATTTAGGGTGCTTGTTCTGGAGTCTGTATTGGTTTAGGGATGGTCTGATCTGGGGACTGCAATAGTTTAGAAGGTCTGGGGTCTGTATGTATTCTATGATCTAGTCTGGGGTCCAAATTTATTAGTCTGAGTAAAAGGGGTTGTCCGGGCACATCAATAGGTCATCAGTATAAAAAACGCTCTGTGCCCGGACAACCCCTTTAATGTATGGTTCTGGGCCTTGGTGTCTAAATTTGTGTGTTTCTATAGAGGCTGGAAATGGCTGCAGAAGTGATGGGCAAAGATGTCTCATCAGGAGAAGTTGCCATAATGGTCTGCGTCAGATGAAGAAGAAAATAAAATGACTCCCATCAGAGAAGACATCACCTGTGAGTCACTGGATCTATAGGGGATCTGTCCCCTCTCCTGACATGTCTGTTGTAGGAAATCCTTGTATTCTACATATCTTTGTGTACCCAGGACTAATAGATAAATGCGTATTACTATTCCCATTGTCAAGAGGAAGTGTGATACTGTCAGCGATGGTTGGATTCTGTCAGTATGTAGGGACACAGCCCTTTGACAAGGGGAATTGTAACACCGATTTGTCAATGCTCGTACAAAAAGGTGGTTTTCACTATAGACATGGCAGAGTGGCAGTGGGGAGGGGGGGCCCAAGCTTGGGAAACAGCCCAGGACCTATGGTCTACTTAATCCGCCACTGATCAGCTTGGCAGGTCTTTCCGCAAGTAATCCACAAAATATAGGATAAGGAAAAGATTTTAATTTCTACCTTCATTTCATGCAGGTTTTTTCCTGCATGTGAATTGCATTTCGGGAAAATATACATTCAGTTGTATTTACTGGTGCCAAGCCCGTGTCCAAAATACTTACCAAATATACAGCCAGGGGTTTACCCACTTATGACATTGATGGCATATCACTCAGATAAGTCATCAATGTCTGATTAGTGGAGACCTGGCTGCTGTGACCCACCAATCACTAGAACAAAATGGCAGCAATGCTAGGAAAGCATTGTTTCCATTCAACTTCAGTCAGGTCCACTCAGCTTTTTCCAGAGGCTGCATGTATTGTCCTTGGAAATAAAGTGGAGTGGTGACGATAGTAGCCAAAAGGACGTGCTGCTTTTTTCACATTCCTGGTTCTGCAGTGAAAATGTATAGCTGGACACATCTTTTTGTGAGCCAGACCAACAGCAATCTGCTGATCACCACGGTGGCCATGACCAGTTTTAGACAAATGCTGAATTGGGGCCTGTTCACATCTGCGTCGGGGTTCCGTTGATGGTTGATGGCTTCGGTCATACCTTTCCGTCAGGGGAACCCATGAATGCAAAACAAATTTAAATCATAGCTTTCCCGAATAACATTACTACTGATTTGACTGGTAATTTCCGTTGCAAATGGTTTCCATTTGTCTCTTTTCCATAAGGTTTCCGTTTTTTTGTGAAAAAATAGCGCAATGCAAAGGTCTGATGAACTCATCAACGGAATCCAAACGCCGATGTGAACACACCCTTATTGTATCAATAATGCAGTCAATTCAGAAGGTGGTGTGCAGAGAACTGCAACACTGATTTCCTGCACGTCCAGGAGTGTTGCAAGCCCCAAAGCATATGTCCCCCCTCTCACATAAAAAAATTATCTACATACATATACAGTTATTAAATCATACCACTATACCAGATCAAATATTACCTACATACTGTTACTGAACACAACTCACTATTATAAGACCAATATTACCAATAATAACACATTATAAGGTCCAAATAGAACCTCCACACCATAACCACATAGTGACTGAATAATACCCCCATACAGTTACTGAGTATTACCACCTGTAACGTCTATGGCCACGGTCCGTCGTTCTGCCTTAAACCTTGACGGCCGTGGCCATGGACATCTTACCTGCTTGCAGCGTCGTCCTCCTGTGAGGCACCGGCACTCACTTCCGGACATCTAGACTATCTCCGGCGAGCGCACGGTCTTAAAGGTACAGTGCACACATTTTGCAGGAAGTCTGCAATCTAGCCCAGGATACCCTGGGCTATAAAAAGGGCTCTGCCCTCTTGCTCTTTGCCAGAGCGTTGTTTGTTACCCATAGTTTGTCGTGCTAATGGTCTCCCAGTGTCTTCCAGTTTCCCAGTGTACCTTGTCCCTGTATCCCGTATCCTGTTTCCGTGCTACCCAGTTCTAGTGCCAAGCTGTGCTGTTGCCGAGCTGTGCTACAGTCTCGTTGGATTGCTACGCCTCTCCTGACGTCTTCTGCCGCCTGGTCCTGGACGTGCCTGCCTCGCTACTGTCTACGATTGCCTCATGTACCCTCGCTGAACTATTGAACTCTGTACTTACCTGTTTGGCCAGCTGCCATCCCGCTACGCGGTACGGCCCAGTGGGTCCACACCCCACCTCATGACACTGCCACACCATAACAAAATGGTGACTGAATAATACCCCCATACAGTTACTGAATAATACCGCCACACCATAACCACATAGTGACTGAATAATACCCCCATACCATTACTGAATAATACTTACACACCATAACTACATAGTGACTGAATTATACCACCATACTGTTACTGAATAATACCACCACACCATAACCACATAGTGACTGAATAATATCCCCGTACTGTTACTGAATAATACCACTATACAAAGACCAATATTACCACTATGTAGTGACCATATAGCGGTAGATGGCAGTTATACGGAGGAGCTCTGCAGACCATATGAGTGATTACAGCACATTTATATCTAGTGACTCACAGGTGATGTTTTCTCAGATTAGAGCCGTTCACTTTTCCTTTTTTTCTCCATCCGGCCCAGACCACTGTGACGACTTCTTCCAGCCATGATTCGTCTCTGCAGAATTTGACACACAGAAATGTTGCTTTCTCGCTTTTCCAGCATCATCCACACCTGTAGCCCATCCTCTAAACAAACACATAATCATCATTGCCCCAGATGGTAATAATGATCGCTCAGTGCTCGATACAATAGTGCCCCAACAGCAACAGTGCTTCCTTTGTGCCCTTACAGTAATCATGCCCCCTTTATGCACCCTGTAGAAAAGCACCACACACAGCCCCCTGTAGATAGTGCCACACACAGTCCCCCTCTTGTAAATAGTGCCACACAGCCCACCACTTAGTATAGTGCCACACAGCCCCTCCTTGTATATAGTGCCACACAGCCCCCCTTGTGTATAGTGCCACCCAGCCCCTCCTTGTAAATAGTGCGACATAGCCCAACTTGTATATAGTGCCACCCCTCCCCCCCACTTAGTATAGTGCCACACAGCCCCTTCTTATATATAGTGCCACACAGCCCCCCTTGTATATAGTGTGACACAGCCCTCCACTTGTATATAGTGCTACACAGCCCCCTCTTGTATAAAGTGCCCCACAGCCCTCCCCCTTGTATATACAGTGGAGGAAATAAGTATTTGATCCCTTGCTGATTTTGTAAGTTTGCCCACTGTCAAAGTCATGAACAGTCTAGAATTTTTAGGCTAGGTTAATTTTACCAGTGAGAGATAGATTATATATTAAAAAAAAAGAAAAAGAAAATCACATTGTCAAAAATATATATATTTATTTGCATTGTGCACAGAGAAATAAGTATTTGATCCCCTACCAACCATTAAGAGTTCAGCCTCCTCCAGACCAGTTACACGCTCCAAATCAACTTGGTGCCTGCATTAAAGACAGCTGTCTTACATGGTCACCTGTATAAAAGACTCCTGTCCACAGACTCAATTAATCAGTCTGACTCTAACCTCTACAACATGGGCAAGACCAAAGAGCTTTCTAAGGATGTCAGGGGCAAGATCATAGACCTGCACAAGGCTGGAATGGGCTACAAAACCATAAGTAAGACGCTGGGTGAGAAGGAGACAACTGTTGGTGCAATAGTAAGAAAATGGAAGACATACAAAATGACTGTCACTCGACATCGATCTGGGGCTCCATGCAAAATCTCACCTCGTGGGGTATCCTTGATCCTGAGGAAGGTGAGAGCTCAGCCGAAAACTACACGGGGGGAACTTGTTAAAGATCTCAAGGCAGCTGGGACCACAGTCACCAAGAAAACCATTGGTAACACATTACGCCGTAATGGATTAAAATCCTGCAGTGCCCGCAAGGTCCCCCTGCTCAAGAAGGCACATGTACAGGCCCGTCTGAAGTTTGCAAATTACATCTGGATGATTCTGAGAGTGATTGGGAGAAGGTGCTGTGGTCAGATGAGACTAAAATTGAGCTCTTTGGCATTAACTCAACTCGCCGTGTTTGGAGGAAGAGAAATGCTGCCTATGACCCAAAGAATACCGTCCCCACTGTCAAGCATGGAGGTGGAAACATTATGTTTTGGGGGTGTTTCTCTGCTAAGGACACAGGACTACTTCACCGCATCAATGGGAGAATGGATGGAGCCATGTACCGTCATATCCTGAGTGACAACCTCCTTCCCTCCACCAGGACATTAAAAATGGCTCGTGGCTGGGTCTTCCAGCACGTCAATGACCCGAAATATACAGCCAAGGCAACAAAGGAGTGGCTCAAAAAGAAGTATATTAAGGTCATGGAGTGGCCTAGCCAGTCTCCAGACCTTAATCCCATCGAAAGCTTATGGAGGGAGCTGAAAATCCGAGTTGCTAAGCGACAGCCTCGAAATCTTAATGATTTACAGATGATCTGCAAAGAGGAGTGGGCCAAAATTCCATCTAACATGTGTGCAAACCTCATCATCAACTACAAAAAATGTCTGACTGCTGTGCTTGCCAACAAGGTTTTTGCCACCAAGTATTAAGTCTTGTTTGCCAAAGGGATCAAATACTTATTTCTCTGTGCACAATGCAAATAAATATATATAATTTTGACAATGTGATTTTCTGTTTTTTTTTTTTATATAATCTATCTCTCACTGGTAAAATTAACCTAGCCTAAAAATTCTAGACTGTTCATGTCTTTGACAGTGGGCAAACTTACAAAATCAGCAAGGGATCAAATACTTATTTCCTTCACTGTAATTATTTTTCTATTAGGTACATATGGGGGCATTATACTGGGTATGGTAGCGGTGCTCATATGGTAGCTGCTGAGGGGGGCATTATACTGTATGGGGCATTATGCTGTATGGGACAGCTATGGGGCATTATACTTTATGGGGCATTATACTGAATGGGGCAGCTATGGGGGGCATTATATTGTATGTGGCAGCTATGGAGGGCATTATACTGTATTGGGGGCATTATACTGTATGTGGCAGCTATGGAGGGCATTATACTGTATGGGGCAGCTGTGGGGGCATTATACTGTATGTGGGGCATTATACTGTATGTGGCAGCTATGGGGCAATATACTGTAGTGGGCATTATACTGTATGGGGCAGCTATGGGGGCATTATACTGTATGTGGGCATTATACTGTATGGGGCAGCTATGGGGGCATTATACTGTATGGGGCATTATAGTGTATGGGGCAGCTAGGGGCCTTATACTGTATGGGGCATTATACTGTATGTGGCTGCTATGGGTGGCAATATACAGTGGGGGCAGCTATAAGGGCACCATGGCCCATGAGCCTTTAGCTACGCCCCTGGGTCTCTGGATCCAGTGGCAGTTAGTGAGGCACCATTTTTCAGTGAGGAGCTCCTGGTAACACAGTGAGGGAGGAATCTCTAAGTGAAATTGGCTTTTTCCTGGCAGCACCATTGATTTCTGGCTCCCTATAGTGTAGGAATCCATGAGTCCTTGACAAGATATAGGGACAGATTGTGCTGTGATTGCATAGGAGAAGTGTCCTTCCTGTTGGTGTTAAGGGATGCTATAACTGTAAAGTCTGCTGAGCGGATCTGGGAAAAAGGTAGTGGCTAGCCATTGCAAGGACCAATTGCGCCATATTCTGCAAAGGTAGGTGGCCCCACTATGAACCGCAGAGGCACAAGCAGAAAGAGAGCAGGAGTAACATGCTCACACACAATACATAGATCAAGGTGGGACTCGGGTGAGGTTGACATCCCTGACCTTAGTTGTATATTGTTTCCTCAGTTCAAGAGTCTGGAAGAGTCCATAAGTTGTCAGAGAAACAAAAAGTTTAAGAAGTCGCATGCGTCCATAACTGTATTTATAGCAGGCCCATGTTACAGTACAACGTCCTGATGCTGCTAGGTGCCAGGAGCTTGTTTGTAGTGGCGTCAACCGCAGTGAAGAGAAGCCAGAAGCGCGAAGCGGTAAATAAACTGAGGAGTCTTGTATTTGATCTTATTTTGGGATCTAGTGTCTGAATTCATTTTGGGGTGTAATCTGAGGTCTGAAGTAACTTGGCAGTCTGGTCTAGGGTTTGAATTTATTTAGGGGTCTGGTCAGAGTTTTGAATTCGATTTGGGGTAGGGGATTTAATGCCTCCCATTTCCCCCTTCCTGCTTTTTAACTTATGTAGCATGTGGTACCATTGTCCCAGCATATTCTGATCATTTGTCAGGTCATGCTGGGAGTTTTACTCGTGTAGCAGTAATTATGTGTTTTTACTGACAAATGTGATCTCATCCTAACATTCGCATAGATCTAGTAAATGCACTGTGGGGGGGGGGGGGCATCAAAAAGTTTGCTATCGGGGCCAGCATTTTCTAGTTTCACCCCTGCAGAAAAGTGACAGGAAGGTGAACAGGATTAGCACATTGCAATAAACTTCCTGTAAGAGGAGACATTGCTGGAGACTGCGGAGGTGAGTCACCCGCTAGACACCAAAGGATGCTAACATTAATCCTTAACTGCTCTAGGACATGAGAGATGCTGACATTAATCCCTTACTGCCATAGACCAATAGGGATGATGATGATGATGATGATGATGATGATGCAAACCCCTTCACTGCCCTAGACTACCAGGGATATTGGTTTTAACCCTTTTACTACCCTAGACCAGGGGTCAGCAACATGTGGCATAAAGCCATAGCCTACACGTGGGGCATGGTTTGCTGGCACACTTCCCTCTCCTGGCGTCCAGCACCATTGTGTGCTTAGCGGTGCTGAATACAGGGAGAGAGCGCGGCGCTTCATTTGTGCGCTTGGCAGCGCTAATTACCAGGTGAGAGGGCAGTGCTTCATTGTTTTGTCACTGCTAAGCACTTGGCAAGCACACAATGCAGCACTGCGCTCCCGGTGTTCAGCATCTCCAAGCGCATAATGAAGCACTGCTCTCTCTTGGTGATCAGCGCTGCAAGGACGGAGTTCAGTAACCACTCTGTATAAGAAAAAGTTAGCAAATGTTGGCAGCTCTCTCTCCTGTATGCACCTTCCCCTCAAGCTGGCGTTCAGTAGCCGTGATCTCTCCTATATGCATCTCAGCCCAGGTTGATGTTCAGTAGCCGCGGTCTCCCCTATGTGCACCCTCCCAAGCAGGTGTTCAGTAGTCGCTCTCTCTCTCTTATGTGTTCTCTCTCTTATGCTATTTGTTATTCGAGAAGTATTTTTTGGGTGGAAAAGGTGGTTACCCTAATGGTAGCCATAGATGCTCTCCTAAAAGACCCAGCTAAATTGCACTCAGATGTCCTGAGGGAGGAATGTGGCTTTTAAGTTTCTGCATGTATCATGCTGAATGTCTGCACATCAAATTTGATCAAACTTTGAAAAGTATCAAAAGAAGATATTTTCCATGTTCTTGCTTGTGCCCTACTGCAGGGGCAGAGCAAGCGGTGGGCTACTGGGGCATGGGCCCCGGGTGCTGGGTGCCAGGGTGGGTGTCAACAAGCTACTTTGTCTTGGCCAGGATTTTTAGATACAGATATATCTTGCTTATGAGATTTTTTATTTATTTCCCGTTGCTTATATAGCACCACCCGTCTCTGACACACA
Organism: Rhinoderma darwinii; assembly: GCF_050947455.1. Lineage (NCBI taxonomy): Eukaryota > Metazoa > Chordata > Amphibia > Anura > Rhinodermatidae > Rhinoderma > Rhinoderma darwinii. The sequence continues at coordinate 58,184,238 of NC_134696.1, read as the reverse complement.
TAGACACTAGAGCCAATATTATAGGAAGCTAATTGAGCTATTATTATGTATTTGAAGTGTGAGAGGATGTTATGGGGACCTAGAGGAGACGCATGCCAATATGGAGAGAAAATACAAACTCCATGTAAATGTTGTCCTTTGTCAGATTGTCAAAATCAGTACCCCAGTGCTGCAGGGCTAACCACTGAGCTACTGTATATTAGAATTAATGAAATATATTCTATTTTCTATTAAACCTGTGTAAGACCTTATTCAGACGGCCATAATGCATAAAGAGCATTAAAGAAGCAAGAAGATCTAAAGTGGCCCATATATATTAGGCCAACAATCTTCCAACAATCTATTGTGAAAGAGGACCACCCAGCTCTCCCTCAACAGCAGATGTCGGAGAATATAAGGATTCGGCAAGTTGTACTTTTTTCTTCTCATAGGAGTTAAGCAGCTGCCAGAGGTGTCTGGCAGCGGCTTACTTTCCTTTCCCCATTGAAAAAAAATAGGTGCCTACGTTGTTTATTGGGTGGTGGTTGAAATAAAAAACTGTTGGCTGAAAGAACATTTAGCCAAAAGTATTTAATGTGTTTGGCCTCCTTAAAGGCGTTGTCCAGTCATCGATAAAACAAGGCTGCTTTCTTACAAAATAACAAGAATTCATAAAATTCAGCCGCACTACAAATGTCTGAATGAGGCCTTATTCAGTGCACGTGTAAAGAGAATCTGGTTTGGCTCTTCTCAACAAAAAAAATTGCAATCATTCCTCCTAACTCTTATAAATGTATTCTTAATATTCTTCCTTTTTTTCTTGCTCTTTATGCTTAAATCATGTTTACATGAGATATACATTCAAACTCTATAAAAAAAAAATATACAGTGGTCCCTCAACATACAATATTAATTGGTTCCGGGACGACCATTGTATGCTGAAATCATAACCCTATGGAAAACTGGTAATCGGTTTCCGAAGCCCCCAAAGTGTCCACCCGAAATGATAAAAAATGTGGATTGAAGACAAAGAACCCCAAAAATAGAAATAAAGCATGTACAGTAGTTCCTCAAGTTACAATATTAATTGGTTCCAGAGTGATGATTGTAAGTTGAAAATATTGTAACTTGAGACCATAACTGAATGGAAAACTAGGAATTGGTTCTAAAGCCCTCAAAATGTCAACCAAAGATAAGAAAAAAAGATGATTTATAAGATAAGTAATACAGATAAAGCAAGTTCTTACATATAAAAGTCAGAAATACTGTAGCGGCTGGAAGCTGTAAATCACTTTCTACGATGAGGACAGGAGCTTCATCAGGAGTCTTAGTTCACGTGTACTAGAAATATAGGAGCCGTCATCATCTGGTGTCGGCTATGTTCACACAGACTTTTTTTATGAGTTTTTTTACGCGGAAACCGTGCCAAAAAACTTGTCAAAAACAGCCCGAAAATGCCTCCCATTGATTTCAATGGGAGGCGGAGGCGTCTTTTCCCCTCGAGCGGTAAAACCGCCTCGCGGGAAAAAGAAGCGACATGCCCTATCTTCGGGCGTTTACGCCTCTGACCTCCCATTCAATGGGGGGCAGAGAAAGAGTATTTCACTGGGTTTTGGCCGCGGGTGAAAAACGCTGCGAAAATCGACGTGCAGGGAGAGGAAAATCTGCCTCAAACTTCCAAACTGAATTTTGAGGCAGAAATTCTGCCTGCATAAAACTCTGTGTGAACATAGCCTAAATGAGCAACTTATACTGGCTGTACTGTAGAGAGGCACTACTAGACAGCCAATCAGGGCATGCACTGCATTACAACAGATGTTTTACCAGCCCAATCGCACGTGCCCGAGATCTAGACCTTTTATGGCATTGTATGTTGAATGTTGTTTCAAGTTACAATGGCCCAGGAAAGACTATTGTATGTTGAAAAAATTGTAACCTTAGGTCATTGCAACTTGAGGGACCGCTGTATATTTTTGCTGAACACCAGTAGTTCACCACAAGATGGCAGAATTGTTTTTTCTTGCTTTTTGTCCACTTCAAATATTAAAGGTATTTAAAGAATTTGTAAAATTCAGCATACAGCAGAAGGAAAATATATGAATGTGTATAACTCTCCCCAGACATTGGTGGCATGCTGCTATGGTATGTAATCAATGTCTGACTGCTGTGAGCAACGCCGATCACTAGAACAAAGTGTCAGCGGCACTAAGAAAACTCTGTGCAACCTTCTCCATGCGACTGCCCAGAGAAAGTCAAGTGGAGCCGACAGCAGACATAGTGCCATTACGCTATACTTTCACAGCTGCCATATAGTTCTAGTAATCTGCAGGGGTCACAGCAATACAACCCACAGAGCCAGGACAAAGGGAAGTCGGAGTAGGCAGAGGCTGGGGCACCATTGGGTTAGGGTGGCACAAAGGTCTTTAAAGGCTATTAACCCCTTGAGTATCCAGCTCATTTTGGCCTTGAGGACCAGACCCATTTTTTCAAATCTGACATGTGTCACTTTATGTGGTAATAACTCTGGAATGCTTTTACCTATCCAATTGATTCTGAGATTGTTTTCTTGTGACATATTGTACTTTATGTTAGTGAAAAAATTTGGTCGATAAATTCATTGCTTATTTGTGCAAAAACACGAAAATTTAGAGAAAATTTTAAGAAATTATGATTTTTCCAATTTTATATGTATCTGCTTGTAAAACAGATAGTAATACCACACAAAATAGTTACTAATTAACATTTCCCATATGTCTACTTTATGTTTGCATCGTTTTTTGAACATCCTTTTATTTTTCTAGGACGTTACAAGGCTTAGAACTTTAGCAGCAATTTCTCATATTTTGAAGAAAATTTCAAAAAGCTATTTTTTTCAGGGACGAGTTCAGTTCTGAAGTGGTTTTGAGGGCCTTATATATTAGAAACCCCCATAAAACACCCCATTTTTAAAACTGCACCCATCAAAGTATCCAAAACAGCATTCAGAAAGTGTTTCAACCCTTTAGGCGTTTTACAGGAATTGAAGGAAAGTAGAGCTGAAATTTTAATGTAATAAAAAAAAATCTGTACCACAGGAGGTTTTCCCTGAGAAACGCATCTCAATTTTTATTGCCCAGGTTCTGCAGTTTTTAGAAATATCCCACATGTAAGCTGGGCGGAGTACATCAGGGTATATGTAAGCTGGGCGGAGTACATCAGGGTATATGTAAGCTATGTGGAGTACATCAGAGTATATGTAAGCTGGGCGGAGTACATCAGGGTAGATGTTAGCCTGGCGGAGTGTATCAGGGTATATGTAAACTGGGCGGAGTACATCAGGGAATATGTAAACTGGGCGGAGTACATCAGGGTATATGTAAGCTGGGCGGAGTACATCAGGGTATATGTAAGCTAGGCGGAGTACATCAGGGAATATGTAAGCTGGGCGGAGTACATCAGGGTATATGTAAGCTGGGCGGAGTACATCAGGGTATATGTAAGCTATGTGGAGTACATCACGGTATATGTAAGCTGGGCGGAGTGCAAGAGGTCATAATAGGATGATGTAATAATGGGGAGAATGAATAATAAAATTAATTATCCATGGATACGCTTTGAACCAATCCTTTATGCACAGGCCAGATTTTTGGGTGTAGGAGTCGCACTTCTAAAGGGTGTCCGTGGTATTGTACAAAACATCCGCACTCCAGCATTGCCTAATCTTTGACTTCTTCAATAGCCCCATATGTAACACAGACCCCAAAATGTAATCGTTTCCGCTGCATTTACAGGGTCTATCAGTGGGGGATGCAAATGATGACGTGGGATTTTAGGTGAAGAACTGCTGCACATATAAATTAGTCTGGGCCGTCGTTTTGCATTATTGCGTTCCGAGAGTCATAACTTTTTATTTTTCCGTTAACGAGTTGTGTGAGTGCTTGATTTTCATGGGACGAACTGTAGTTTTTATTAGTATCATTTTGGGGTACATGCGATAATTTGATCAGTTTTTATTCCATTTTTTGTGAGGTGAGGAGACCAAAAAACAGAAATTCTCTCACTGTTTTTTTTATAATTTTTTAACGGCGTTCTCTGTGCAGTATAAACAACATGTTTACTTTATTCTGCGGTTCGATACGATTATGGCAATACCAAATTTATATCGTTTTTATGTTTTACTACTTTTACAAAATAAAAACACTTTTTTCTAAATAAAATGTTTTAGTGTCACCATATCCTGAGAGCCATAACTTTTTCATTTTTTTTTTGACGGAGCTTTGTGAGGGCTTGTTTTTTGCGTGACACACTGTAGTTTTTATTGGTACCATGTTTGGCTACGCGTGACTTTTTGATCACTTTTTATTTCATTTTTTTGGAAACAACGTGACCAAAAAAGGAAATTCTGCCATTGTTTTTTATTGTATTTTTTTTACAGTGCTCACCGTGCGGGATAAATAATATGATATTTTTTTAGGTCAGGCCGATACGAACGCGGCGATACCTATTATGTCTAGTTCTTTTTTTTCTAATTATAAAGAACTTGATCAGGGAAACAGGGCGATTATTGTTTTTATTACGTAAAACTTTTATTTATTTATTTATCTAAAACGTTTTTTTCACTTTTTATTTTACACTTACTAGGAGACTGGAAGATCTGATCTTCTGATCCCCTGTACAATACACTGCACTACTTCTGTATGTACTTGTGTAGTGCAGTGTATTGTAACTGTCACTTTACAACTGACAGTTGAGCCTAAAAAATATTTGATATTTGTAATGGCCTGAACTATAAAAATATAATGTTATTTATCCCGTGCAGTGAACGCCGTAGAAAAAAACTAAAAAACAATGCCAGAATTGCTGTTTTTTTGGTCACCTTGCTTTCCAAAAGTGGAATTAAAAGTGATCAAAAAGCCGCATGTGTCCCGTTGGGTACGTGGACCCACTGGACCGTACTGCCTTAACGGTATGGCAGCTGGCCAACAGGACACAGGTCAAAGTCTATAGTTCATATAGGTGTACCTGAGGTAGCTTTGGACAGTAGCAAGGCAGGATCGGAAGGGACTTTGTCAGCAGGTGGACACCAGGCATGGTGTAACAGGACAGGCGTGGTATATAGAAGAGCACAACTCCAACTCGATACGGCACTTGACCAGGATAGCACGGGATACAGGATACAGGTAGTGGGAATGGGAAACACTGGGAACTGGAAGACACTAAGAGACCATTAGCAGAGAAAAACTAAGGTAACAACAACAAAGCTCAGGCAAGGCAGGAAGGGGCTGGGCCCTTATTATAGTCCAGGGTGCTCATGGGCTAATTTGGCACTTAACTCACACATGTGTGCGCTCTGGCTCCTTAAGGCTGGACAGAGCTTGAGAGCAAACCCTAGTGGTCACTGTGGAACATGACGGCCGCATGTGCAGACATCTCTGGAGAGTAGGGTGTCGACCGGATGGAAGGAGTTCGTGGTCAACGACCACGGAAGTTACAGCATGTATCCAAAAATGGTACATATAATTTTGCGCTAATGCTGCGTCTTATTGAAAAAAAAAAATGAAAATGTTAACTTTCACTGCCCAATTCTAATAAAATCTATGAAACACCTATAAGATCAAAATGCTGGGTGTAGTTTCCAAAATGGGGTCTTTTTAGGGTGTTTTCTTTGTTTTGGCACCACAAGACCCCTTCAAACCTTACATGGTGCTTAAAATATAATCTAATGAAAAGAAGGCCCCAAAATCCTCTAGGTGCTCCTTTGCTTCTGATGCCTGTGTTTGAGTCCAGTCGCATACTAGGGCCACATGTGGGATATTTCTAATAACTGACGAATCTTGGCAATAAATATTGATTCGTATTTCTCTGGTAAAATCTTCTGTGTTAAAGAGAAAAATTGATTAAAATAGAATTTCTTCAAAAAAAAAATGAAATTTGTAAAATTTCACCTACACGTTTAATTCCTGTGAAACGCCTAAAGGGTTAAGAAACTTTCCAAATACTGTTTTAAATACTTTGAGGGTGCAGTTTTTAACATGGGGTTATTTATGGGGGTTTATATTATATGGGCCCCTCAAAGCCACTTCAGAACTGAACTGGTTCGCTAAAAATAAAGGCTTTTGAGATTTTCTTGAAAATTTATGAAATTTCTTCTAAACTTATAAGCCTTGTTGAATCCTATAAAAATAAAAGGATGTTAAAAAAACAACACCAAAATAAAGTAGACATATGGGAAATGTTAATTTGTAACTATTTTGCGTGTTATAACTGCCTGTCTTACAAGAAGCTACATTTAAATTTAGAAAAACGCTTATTTTTGCAAATTTCCTCAAAATTTTGGCGTTTTTCCACAAATAAACACTGAATGTGTTGACCAAATTTTACCTTTGCAATAAAGTACAATATGTCACGAGAAAACTATCTTAGAATTTGCTTGGATAGGTAAAAGTATTCCAAAATTATTACCACATAAAGTGACAAATGTTAGATTTGAAAAATGAGGCTCTGTCGGGAAGGTCAAAAGTGGTTGCAGCAGGAAGTGGTTAATAACACAACCATAAAAAATATATATATGTCTGCGCAGCAGAGCCAAATGTGCATGTTACTTAATGGTTTAGGGCTGATAGATGTGAACTGAGTGATTGTCCATCCAACAGCTCTGCTAAACTTTAGGAACCCATGGAGGGGAGATTTTCCCTATTGCTTTTCTCTCTATAGAATGTGTTTGATTATCGATTTTAGAATGCCTCAATACAAAACATGAACATGAAGGGGACACATACTAGAATACAAGGTATGTTCTGTCCTCCTTATGTGTGAGTGGGGCATAAGTTGACAGGCAGCTAAATTCTCTCCCAGCAATTCATTGACTCAGGAGTAGAGATGAGCGAACTTATCAAAAGTTCGGTTCGGCTAGTTCGCCGAATTTCACAGAAAAGTTCGGTTCGGACCGAACTAGTTCTGACCGAACCTGTCACTTACGTGCACCGAGCATGCTACTGTCCAGGGTGCTGATAGAGTTAATGGGCTGCACTAACTCTTTCAGCAACCTTCACAGTACATGCTCGGCGCGCGGAAAATACAATTTTAATAAATGTAATAAAAAAATAAAAATTATACGTTCGTACTTACTTTCCTCCTGTCCGGCCTCCAGCGATGACGTTTCATCCCTTTCGCCGCTGCAGCCAATCACAGGCTGTAGTGGCGGTCACGCACGCCAGGATGACGCTTCATCCCACGTGACCGCTTCTGCAGCCAATCACAGGCTGCAGCGGCGACATGGATGAAACGTCATCGCTGGAGGCCGGACAGGAGGAAAGTAAGTATGAACGTATTATTATTTTTTTTGGCATGTATGTATGTATGTATGTATGTATGTTGGCATGTATGTATATCTGTGCATGTATGTTGGCATGTATGTATATATGTGCATGTTTGTATGTATATTTGCATGTATATATTTGCATGTATGTATGTATGTATGTTTGCATGTATGTATTTTTGCATGTATGTTGTCATGTATGTATGTATGTATGTTGTCATGTATGTATGTATATATCGGCATGTGTGTATGTATATTTGTATGTATGTATGTATGTTTGCATGAATGTATGTATGTTTGCATGTATGTGTGTTTGCATGAATGTATGTTTGCATGTATGTATGTATGTATGCATGTTTGTATGTATATTTGCATGTGTGTATATATATATATGTATGTTGTCATGTATGTATGTATGTTGTCATGTATGTATATATGTGCATGTATGTTGGCATGTATGTATATATGTGCATGTGTGTATGTATGTATGTATGTATATTTGCATGTATATATTTGCATGTATGTATGTTGTCATGTATGTATGTATATATGTGCATGTATGTTTGCATGTATGTTGGCATGTATGTATACATGTGCATGTTTGTATGTATATTTGCATGTATATATGTTTGCATGTGTGTATGTATGTTTGCATGTATGTATGTATGTTTGCATGTATGTATGTTGTCATGTATGTTTGTATGTATGTTGTCATGTATGTATATATGTGCATGTATGTATGTTTGCATGTTTTTATTTTTGCATGTATGTTTGCATGTATGTTTATATATATGTGCATGTATGTAATTATGTTTGCATGTATATTTGTGCATGCTTGTATATATGTATGTATGTATGTATCTTTGCATGTTTGTTTGTATGAATGTTTTCATGTGTGTGTGTGTATTCATGTATTTTGTTTGATAGTTTGCATGTATATATGTGTGTATGTTTGCATGTATGTATATTTGCATGTATATATGGGCATGCTTGTATGTATGTTTGTATATATGTATGTATGGCCATGTATGATACTGTCTGCTTGCGCCCTGTATCTAAGTCAACTTCACGGCAGGCTTCTATACATGGTATAACAGTCAGTATCACACATTAAACTGAATCTAAGCCTACGACATGTTTTATTTAATTTTTTTTTTTCACAGGTTTGGTGTTTGGACTACGTCGGTTTCGAGGACTACTTAGATGACGTGTTTTTTTTCTACAATAAAATGGTTAATGAGGGTTGTGTTGGGGGTGCTTTATTTCAATAAAATATTTTATCTATATCTTTGTCTTTTTCTTTTCAAATTTTATTACTACCACTTTAGTAATGGCCGCTGTCTGAGTGACAACATCCATTACTAAGGCGAGGCTTAGTGTTAGCCGGTGCAAAGGCTAACACTAACCACCATTATTACCCCGGTACCCACCACCACCAGGGGTGCCGGGAAGAGCCAGGTACGATCCAGTACCCGACCATCTGTTGTGATGGTCGGGCTCTGGGGCGGCCGCAGGCTGGTATTATGAGGCTGGGAAGGGCCAAAAACAGTGGACCTTCCCACCCTTGCAATGCTAGGCTGCTGCTGCTGTGTTGTATCTGGCTGGTTATAAAAGTGGGGGGGACCCCACGTCATTTTTTTAAATTATTTATTTAATTTTTATTTTTTTTTAAAGACATAGGGTTCCACCCAATTTATCATAACCAGCCACATACAACACAGTGTTATTAGCCTGGGAATGGACAAAACCAGTGGCCCTTCCCACCAATGTAATGCCAGACTGCTGCGGCCTTGTATATGGCTGGTTATTAAAAATGTGGGGGACCCGTCTATTGCTAAATTTGTTAAATTCAAAAAAAAAAACGACGTGGGGGTCCCCCCCATTTTTATAACCAGCCCGATACAACACAGCAGCAGCAGCCTAGCATTACAAGGGTGGGAAGGTCCACTGATTTTGGCCCTTCCCAGCCTCATAATACCAGCCTACGGCCGCCCCAGTACCCGACCATCACAACAGATGGTCGGGTACTGGATCGTACCAAGCTCTTCCCGGCACCCCTGGTGGTGGTGGGTACCGGGGTAATAATGGGTGGTTAGTGCTAGCCTCTGCACCGGCTAACACTAAGTACCGCCTTAATAATGGACGCTGTCAATCAGCCAACTGCCATTATCTAGGCACTAATAAAGTTTAAAAAAAAAAACACAAAGACAATTCTTTTTTATTGAAATAAGAAATCCCCAACAAAACCCTCGTTAACCATTTTATTAAAATTTGAAAAAACGTAGATCTATGCAGTAGTCCAACGAATCGAAGACGTAGTCCAATCGGTACATCAAAATCTGCAACAACATAAAAAACCAGTTATCAATGTGAACAATAACAATACTTCTACTCACCTACACACATATATACACGCACACACAAACAAACAACCATACACAAACACACATATATACACAAACACAACAAGATATACAAACACACACACACACACACACACATAAACAGACAAACACACACACACACACACACACACATATACACGAACTCACACATATACAAACAAAAACACACATATCCAAACACACACACACAGTTATACACACACATACACGAACACATATACACAAACACATATACAAACAAAAACACACATACCCAAACACACATATACACAAACACATATACACAAACACACCCATATATACACACAAACACACACCCATATATACACAAACACACACATATACAAAAACACACACAAACATCTACACACAAACATATACACAAATACACCCATATATACACAAACATATACACAAACGCATATACACAAACACACCCATATATACACACACACATATAAAAACAAAAACAGACAAAGTCACATACCCAAACACACATATATACACAAACACACACATACACAAACACGGTTTCTTTTAAATGCTGCTGGGGAACCCGCTCGATCCACTATATAAGGCTGCGCTACAGTGCAGCATTTAAAAGAAACAGGATCCTGACCTGTCCATAGAGTTTAAGGCAGCACAGAGTATTTCAGGAGATGAGCATGCAGATTCAGTGCTGCTGTGAACTCTGCTCTTACCATTACGTAGCTCTCAGTCTGTTACCTCTCCTCCACTCCTGTCCTCCAGAACACCTTCACATGATTGGCAAGTCACCACGTAATGGTAAGAGCAGAGTTCACAGCAGCACAGAGTATTTCAGGAGATGAGCGTGCAGATCTTGTGCGGGGTGGTGACTTGCCAATCATGTGAAGGTGTTATTGAGGACAGGAGTGGAGGAGAGGTAACAGACTGAGCTACGTAATGGTAAGAGCAGAGTTCACAGCAGCACTGAATCTGCAAGAGCCTCTCCTGAAATACTCTGTGCTACTCAGGAGCGATGTCCAATCTTTAGCACTAAACTCACCAAGAGAAGCTGCAGCTGTACCAACCTTTTGGGTGAGAAGAGTGGAAGGAGTGAGCAAAAGGGGATCCTCTGGATCATTGGGTATTAAAGTCAGAGGTCTGGCATTAATGATGGCCATAACTTCAGCCATGAAAGTTGTGAGGGTCTCATGGGTGAGTCTTGACATTCCTAGTTGTAGAAATATAGAATCAATGATCCTACGGGCCACGCCGATCATACGCTCCCAGGAACCTCCCATATGATAAAAGTGTGGAGGGTTGAACGTCCATGTACAATCTTGGTCAGCAAGATATCTCTCCACATGGTCTCTGTCAATGTTTGGAAAGATTTTCAGTTCTTTGCAGGCTCCAACAAAATTGGTAAACCTAACAGAGCGAATATGTTTGACTGGGCCTCTAATAGAAATAAAACGTCTGAGAGCATTTATGAAGCTGGATGTGTCCAAAGACTCAATAACTTCTATATGCACAGCCCTATCACTCATACATGTAACTATGACTGCCCAGCGTTTTTCTGTTTGCATGGCCTCCTCTAGTGTGCCGTGTGGTGACAGACCAGGGGCCAAATACGTCAAGACCGACACTTGTGAAAAGAGGTTCTGTACTCAGTCGATCTGCAGGGAGAGTAGCCATTTTCTGTGACTGGAACACACCACAGAGTTTCCGGTAAGTGATACATTTGAAAATTAAACGACTCACAAGTCTTTTTGCTCCCGCTATCCAGAATCCTGTTGTACCTAAAGCTCCTTCAGTGAACAAACATCCTTGGTGTTTAGTCTGTTCGTGGTAGTGTTGTACAAGTAAAGATGCAGCGTGATCATTTGGGAGTATTATCGGATTACTTTCATTACTCTCAAGTTTCGAATTTGAGATGCATCCCCCAACTCTCAACAGTCCATTAGCATCTACAAATGGGTCAAGTCTCTTGAGGGCGCTGTCTTTAGGAACACTCTTTTGATTTTGGAGGAATTCTCGTGCACAAGAGTGGGACACAATGGATGACAACATCTCTGGCCTGTGTGAGGTCAACCACTGTATAGGCTTTGTGACAATAGTCCCAAGCTTTGCAATGCTCTGATCCTGTTGGTGTGGCTCTACGAGATCTAGCTATATGAATTAAACAAGTGATAGTTCTGTTTAACTGGTTCCCGACTGCTGGCTGTGTTTTTACGGCCAGCGGTCAGGGTCCTTAAAACCCGAGCCATAGACTTCTTACGGCTCGGGTTTTAACTTGCTGCCCGAGCGATTGGGCAGCTGAATGTCGGGTCTCTGGCTGTCAATGACTGCCGGGGACCCTGAGGAGAAGATAGAAGCTTTCGCTGCTTCTGTCTTCTCAGATCACTTGTACACAGCGCTCAAATCGGCGTGCAGGCAGAGGAAAATCTGCCTCAAGATTCAAAATGGAATTTTGAGGCAGATTTTCCTCCTGCAAAAAACTCAGTGTGAACCCAGCCTTAGGCTATGTTCACACGGAGTATTTTGGGGGAGGAATATCTGCCTCAAAATTCCGTTTGGAACTTTGAGGCAGATATTCCTCTCCCTGCACGCCGATTTTCGCGGCAATTATCGCGCCGTTGTTTGCCCGCGGCCATTGAGCGCCGCGGGCATAAAACAGCGAGATATACGCTTTCTCCTGCCTCCCATTGAAGTCAATGGGCGGTCCGAGGCAGAAGCGCCCGAAGATAGGGCATGTCGCTTCTTTTTCCCGCGAGGCAGTTTTACTGCTCGCGGGAAAAAGACGCCGACGCCTCCCATTGAAATCAATGGGAGGCGTTCTCGGGCCGTTTCTGCCGAGTTTTGCGACGCGGTTTCCGCGTCAAAAGACTCGGCAAAATACCCCGTGTGAACATAGCCTTAGACATTTATATAACATGGTATACATTTATGTTTATTTATCCTATGTAACAAACATACCTAATGTAATCAATGCACATGTGTGGTTTCTTCCGGTCAGGTGATTTGTTCATTCATGTGTATATCTTATATGGCTTGTGCACATGTGTTTTTTGGAGCTATGAATAAGTGTATTTTCACAAGCAAACTCAAAAATGTCTGAAAATACAGAGTTGTTTTCAAGGGAAAACAGCTCCTGATTTTCAGGCGTTTTTTAAGCCACTCGCGATTTTCGCGTTGTTTTTTGGGGCGTTTTTTACGGCCATTTTTGGAGCTGTTTTAAATAGTCTATGAAAAACGGCTCCAAAAACGGCCCAAGAATTGACCTGCACTTCTTTTTCAAGGCCGTTTTTTTACGCGGCCGCGTAAAAAAATGTCTCGTTGGCACAGAACGCCGTTTTTTGCCGTTTTTCGGCCGTTTTTCAGGAGGTTACTATCTCCTACATAATCTGATCGGCGCTGTAATGTAGATAACAACAGTGGTTTTTATTTTTTTTGAAAAATCATTTTTGACCAAGTTATGAATAATTTTAGATTTATGCTAATTCATTTCTTATAGACAACTGGGCGTGTTTTAACTTTTTACAAACTGGACGTTGTAAAGTGAAGTGTATGACGCTGACCAATCAGCCTCATACACTTCTCTTCATTAATTTTTAGCTGTGCTGTCACATACTTCCACAGTAACTTTGCCGAAGAGTCTTGAGAGTGAATAGACATCGCCTCCAGTTAGGAAGCAATGTCTGTTCACACTCCCGACATTTTGGTAACGTTTCTGTGGGACTTACTCACAGCACAGCGTGATCTTGCGAGATCACGCTGTGCTGTCATTCGTGTTCAGCTGTACTCAGCACAGCGTGATATACTTCTCCATTCATAAAAATGAATGGAGAAGTGTATGATGCTGATTGGTCAGCGTCATACACTTCTCTTTACAACGCCCAGTTGGTAAAAAGTTTAAACACGCCCAGTTGTCTATTAAGAAACTAATTAGCATAAATCTAAAATTGTTTATAACTTGGTCAAAAATTATCATTTTTCAAAACAAAAACCACCGTTATCTAAATTACAGCGCCGATCACATTATGTAGGAGATTATAATCTGGTGACAGGGCCTCTTTAAGGTATAACTGTTATCTACAGTGTTACTCTGGGAGTATGTGATCTCGCGAGATCACGCTGTGCTGTGAGTAAGTCAGATGAGCGTGATTCTCGTCCGTGTGCTGTGTGTTGAATTTTCACACAGCGAGTTTCCGTTGCGTGAAACTCACTGCATGTCCTATAGTAGTGCGTTTTCACATCAGTGTGCTGTCTGTGTTTCACGCATCAATTCCACTGAAAACAAGTGCTTGCAAGTGCGTGAAAAACACGTCACGCGCAACGCACACAGACAGATTTCCGTGCGGTTTTTTTACACATGCAAATTTGTCACGCTCGTGTGAATGTAGCCCTAGATAGAGGGCCCCAGATGTAAGTATCCTTGTACTAACCCTCAGGGGAAAATTTGTCATTTCTGGTGCCCCAAGCAAAGTTATGTCTTGGAGCTCTAATCAAAGACACCTGTAGAGCGTTCCTCACACAATACCCCTTGTATACAGTATCACAAGCCCACACTCGACGCATGGCGGGGAGAGAACAAAATGGCACCTGGGGCCGTGGCTTATACACGCGGCAATAGGGGGTTGTGCTCTTTACTTTCAGGTTTTGGAGCCAATAAGAAAACAGTAACATGGAGAAAATCTGCCGCCAATCTCCAGACATTTAGGTATGTACGTAATGTATACGTTTATTTAATCTGAAAATTTGAGGGATGGGGGATTGTTGTAAATTATTGTCAGAATTTACTCAGCAGTTTATGGCAGGTTTTTGCGTAAACTGTACCAAACAGTCGCAAGCGGCGACGTAAAATACATTTTCCGTAAAATTTGAAGACCTAGTTTACTTTAATAAACGTGGATTAAACAAAGTTAAAATGGCGCAAACTTTGCCCTTATTATTTCATTGCAGGGAGGAGATCTGGACGGCAGCAGAAGATGAGGACAAGAACTGTGAAATTCATCAAAATCGTATGTAACGTGACAATTCTATTTATAGTTTTATATTTGGCGCCTTCTGATGTCTTAACACACATGTGGGGCAGCACGGTGGCTAGCACTGTTGCAGCGCTGGGGTCCTGGGTTCAAATCCAACCGAGGACAACATCTGCATAGAGTTTGTATGCTCTCCCTGTGTTTGCTCTGGGTACTCCGATTTCCTCCCACACCCCGAAAACATACCAATAGGGAATGTAGATTGTGAGCCCCAGTGGGGGCAGTAAAAGAGGACCCCTCTGTACAGCACTGCGTACGTAATATGTTGCCGCTATATAAGTAACTGAAATAAATAAATAACACATGGATTATACAGGTCAAGGTAAATACGTAGAATCCATGCATTGACTTCCGCAAGAGCCTTGTTTAATGTCCTCCTATAACTCCTCCGTCTCACACATGTAAAGACTCCTTAACAGTTATCCCATGGTTGTGTTCTGCGAGACCCTGGACCTTGTTTGGTCTGTATAGAGGGTCTATGACCATGGACCACCTCCAGCGCGGATGTTAATAAAACCGTATTATGCCGGGATAACAGGGAATGATGTTTTTCTATAGGACGAATAGATGTCACAGGAGAAGGCCATAGGAGGGCAGTGTTCTCTTTATCTTTCACAGCTGAGATGACCATAGTCGTGCTGTGATCTCCAGAGTCCGATAAGTAGAGGAGCGGCCGGCATGATACAGGGACATCGAGGACAACAACTGGGATTGGACAACTTCTCTTTCTCTTTCACAGCTGAGATGACCATAGTCGTGCTGTGATCTCCAGAGTCCGATCAGTAGAGGAGCGGCCGGCATGATACCGGGACATCGAGGACAACAACTGGGATTGGACAACTTCTATTTCTCTTTCACAGCTGAGATGACCATAGTCGTGCTGTGATCTCCAGAGTCCGATCAGTAGAGGAGCGGCCGGCATGATACCGGGACATCGAGGACAACAACTGGGATTGGACAACTTCTCTTTCTCTTTCACAGCTGAGATGACCATAGTCGTGCTGTGATCTCCAGAGGCCGATCAGTAGAGGAGCGGCCGGCATGATACCGGGACATCGAGGACAACAACTGGGATTGGACAACTTCTCTTTCTCTTTCACAGCTGAGATGACCATAGTCGTGCTGTGATCTCCAGAGTCCGATCAGTAGAGGAGCGGCCGGCATGATACCGGGACATCGAGGACAACAACTGGGATTGGACAACTTCTATTTCTCTTTCACAGCTGAGATGACCATAGTCGTGCTGTGATCTCCAGAGTCCGATCAGTAGAGGAGCGGCCGGCATGATACCGGGACATCGAGGACAACAACTGGGATTGGACAACTTCTCTTTCTCTTTCACAGCTGAGATGACCATAGTCGTGCTGTGATCTCCAGAGGCCGATCAGTAGAGGAGCGGCCGGCATGATACCGGGACATCGAGGACAACAACTGGGATTGGACAACTTCTCTTTCTCTTTCACAGCTGAGATGACCATAGTCGTGCTGTGATCTCCAGAGTCCGATCAGTAGAGGAGCGGCCGGCATGATAGCGGGACATCGAGGACAACAACTGGGATTGGACAACTTCTCTTTCTCTTTCACAGCTGAGATGACCATAGTCGTGCTGTGATCTCCAGAGTCCGATCAGTAGAGGAGCGGCCGGCATGATACCGGGACATCGAGGACAACAACTGGGATTGGACAACTTCTATTTCTCTTTCACAGCTGAGATGACCATAGTCGTGCTGTGATCTCCAGAGGCCGATCAGTAGAGGAGCGGCCGGCATGATACCGGGACATCGAGGACAACAACTGGGATTGGACAACTTCTCTTTCTCTTTCACAGCTGAGATGACCATAGTCGTGCTGTGATCTCCAGAGTCCGATCAGTAGAGGAGCGGCCGGCATGATAGCGGGACATCGAGGACAACAACTGGGATTGGACAACTTCTCTTTCTCTTTCACAGCTGAGATGACCATAGTCGTGCTGTGATCTCCAGAGTCCGATCAGTAGAGGAGCGGCCGGCATGATACCGGGACATCGAGGACAACAACTGGGATTGGACAACTTCTATTTCTCTTTCACAGCTGAGATGACCATAGTCGTGCTGTGATCTCCAGAGTCCGATCAGTAGAGGAGCGGCCGGCATGATACCGGGACATCGAGGACAACAACTGGGATTGGACAACTTCTCTTTCTCTTTCACAGCTGAGATGACCATAGTCGTGCTGTGATCTCCAGAGTCCGATCAGTAGAGGAGCGGCCGGCATGATACCGGGACATCGAGGACAACAACTGGGATTGGACAACTTCTCTTTCTCTTTCACAGCTGAGATGACCATAGTCGTGCTGTGATCTCCAGAGTCCGATCAGTAGAGGAGCGGCCGGCATGATATTGGGACATCGAGGACAACAACTGGGATTGGACAACTTCTCTTTCTCTTTCACAGCTGAGATGACCATAGTCGTGCTGTGATCTCCAGAGTCCGATCAGTAGAGGAGCGGCCGGCATGATAGCGGGACATCGAGGACAACAACTGGGATTGGACAACTTCTCTTTCTCTTTCACAGCTGAGATGACCATAGTCGTGCTGTGATCTCCAGAGTCCGATCAGTAGAGGAGCGGCCGGCATGATACCGGGACATCGAGGACAACAACTGGGATTGGACAACTTCTATTTCTCTTTCACAGCTGAGATGACCATAGTCGTGCTGTGATCTCCAGAGTCCGATCAGTAGAGGAGCGGCCGGCATGATACCGGGACATCGAGGACAACAACTGGGATTGGACAACTTCTCTTTCTCTTTCACAGCTGAGATGACCATAGTCGTGCTGTGATCTCCAGAGTCCGATCAGTAGAGGAGCGGCCGGCATGATACCGGGACATCGAGGACAACAACTGGGATTGGACAACTTCTCTTTCTCTTTCACAGCTGAGATGACCATAGTCGTGCTGTGATCTCCAGAGTCCGATCAGTAGAGGAGCGGCCGGCATGATATTGGGACATCGAGGACAACAACTGGGATTGGACAACTTCTCTTTCTCTTTCACAGCTGAGATGACCATAGTCGTGCTGTGATCTCCAGAGGCCGATCAGTAGAGGAGCGGCCGGCATGATACCGGGACATCGAGGACAACAACTGGGATTGGACAACTTCTCCTTCTCTTTCACAGCTGAGATGACCATAGTCGTGCTGTGATCTCCAGAGTCCGATCAGTAGAGGAGCGGCCGGCATGATACCGGGACATCAAGGACAACAACTGGGATTGGACAACTTCTCTTTCTCTTTCACAGCTGAGATGACCATAGTCGTGCTGTGATCTCCAGAGTCCGATCAGTAGAGGAGCGGCCGGCATGATAGCGGGACATCGAGGAATACAACTGGGATTGGACAACTTCTGTATATGCCGTATACGTAATGATATCAGTTACTATATAATACAATGTCATAGCTATCAATGAGATGTGTTTAGTTAGTTGCATTACAAGCTCTGATCGTGGTTTTTCGGACTGATCGCCTTTTATCTGTGATCTCCAGAGTCCGATCAGTAGAGGAGCGGCCGGCATGATACCGGGACATCGAGGACAACAGCTGGGATTGGACAACTTCTGTATATGCCGCATACGTAATGATATAAGTTACTATATAATGCGCTGTCATAGCTATCAATGAGATGTGTTTAGTTAGTTGCATTACAAGCTCTGATCCTGGGTTCTCGGACTGATCGCCTTTTCTCGGGGTCAACAAGGAATTTTCCCCTGTGGCACAAATTGGCTAAACGTGCGCAGGGTTTTTGCCTTCTTATGGATCAGTAGCTTTAGTTAGGAATTTCAGTTAAATAAATTGTGTTTTAATATTAAAAGCTTTGTCTCCTCGTCATTTCTCAATATTATATAGCAGTCAGGTATTAGTATATATTATGATAATCCAATATGGCTGTATCCATGATGTATTGGATAATATGCACATACAGAAGAGATATTTATCATGTGAGCCATATAAATGCAACCACTTTAACCCCTTTACGACGAAGGACGGATATATCGGTCCTATGCAGGAGCTAGTTCCCACATAAGGATGGATATATCTGTCCTCTGATCGGGTGGGTACTGCCAGTGTACTCACGCGATCAGCGGCAGGAGCACATTTGTTATACACAGCCTGGCTCCTGCCCCAACTGCCGGAATCTAAGTGTGCGCCGATTCCTGCGGTTTAACCCATTAGATGCCGCTGTCAATAGCGACAGCGGCATCTAATGTGTTTGACAGAGGGAGGGGAGCTATCATTGGTTAGTTTACATCATGTGGTGACCGGTTGCCTAAGTTCATTTGCCTACATTTAAAAGGTTGTCTCTCTTTGTGATACTTGAAAGTTGGGAGGTGTGACTATAATAGCAGTGCCAGCCACAGTACACCCATAACAGTGCCAGCCACAGTACAAGCATAACAGTGCCAGCCACAGTACACCCATAACAGTGCCAGCCACAGTACACCCATAACAGTGCCAGCCACAGTACACCCATAACAGTGCCAGCCACAGTACACCCATAACAGTGCCAGCCACAGTACACCCATAACAGTGCCATGATGTAATGTAGTAATAGCAGGGACAAGCACCAGTTCCCACTCAGTGTGGTTATTAATAACAGTGGTCAATGAGCATGGCCCAGTTTCCATGCAGCGCCACCACAGGGGAAATGAAGTACTACATGGTGACCATTAAAATCAATGAGTCAATGATGTAAGGCATAGTTGGGCCGAGTGCATGACAGCAAGAGCTGCACTTCATAACCGCTGTCTAGTCTAGCTGGTATGGCAAAGTAAGCGATCTATGGGGGATGCATGCAAATATCCATGCTTGTCTGCCTGGACACTATGAATGCTCAATTAGAGGTCAAACTCCCTATCCCATAACCGCAGTTTTGGGGCTGCACTCTGCCTCTGGTTATTGAAATGAGTCATAGCACTGAGAACAGTTCTCCAGAGATGAGCAGTCTTTGTATATTGGAATACGACCGGCTATATCCGCACCTTCAACCTTCATACCAACCAGGGGCATACGCAGGATATTGTCGAGGTGGCATGCTGATGCTTATGGACCCAGTATCACACACATGTATGAATGCACACAAACGCAGATTCAGTTATCAGACACAGAATGGCCTCATAAAAACCCCCTTTGAAAAGTGCCAGTACCCATGACCGCATATCAGTGCAATCACATACCACCATAACAGTGCCAGTCACACTGCCAACAAATCAGTGCAATCCACATACTGTGATAACTGTGCCAGCCACAGTACACCCATATCAGTGCAATCCACATACCACTATAACAGTGCCAATCATATTGCCCGCAAATCAGTGAAATCCACATACTGTGACATACCTCCCAACCGCCCCAAATTCAGCGGGACAGTCCCGGATTCCGGGCGGTGTCCCGCTGTCCCGGGCGGCCGAGTGTATGTCCCGCTGTCAACTGTATCTGCGTCCTCAGGAAGCAGATACAGTCCAACCCAATTCTGAAGCAGGTAACCATCAGCTCCCTGCTTCAGAATTAGTTCAGAACAGAGGAGCAAAGGGAGCTCTTCTGACTCCCTAGATCAGGTTATGGCTGTAGCGGTACGACTTGACCGACGTCTCAGGGAACGACGACTTGAACGTGTTTGTGTTTTCTCCTCTGACTCCCCCAGCACCGCAACAAGGTGGAAGACCATGTTCGGGAGAAAATACAAGGAACGTTCCATGCTGAAACAACCATATCTAGACTCAGGCTTCCTATCTTCTCTCCTTCAAAAACTTGTTCTTCATTTTGCTACCCTATCTATTTTGCATTATAGTCTCACAATCAGCTTGTAACATTTCTTACTATTCATTCATGAGATATTGATATTTTCCATTTGTACAGTCATCCATCTATATTGGCTGACCACCATTCCTGCTGACGTCTGTAACTTTTATTATGTAACTGGTGTGTCCGTTGAATTTTATCTCTTTTAATCAATACATTTTCCAGTTCTGGGACGTTCTCATGCCTGACCATGTCTCATGCTGTCTAATTTTTGCTAAAGATAGAAATTGTGTGTATACTTTCACAGGTCAATAATACTCATAGGTGTAATGGTCTTGGTCCTAGTGATGAACCCAAATGGACAATTGACTTGTAGGACTCCCTTGTCCCGCAACTTCTATTTGGGTCTTGGTACTTTGTTGGCTCCAGGACTTCGGTGAAAGGTGGGTGTCTATGTTTTTTTTCTGGGGATAATTTAGCAGGAACCCAAAAAAATATAGCACTCACCAGAGCAGGTGGTTGGCGGTGGCCACAGGACGAAATCTAGCCTTGTCGTCACAAAGAGTCAAGGTTAATCAGAATTGGAGGACAGAATTTGTATTTGGCCAACTGGAGGCAATGATCAGTGTAGTGTGTAAACCGAGGAAACTTCACTTAGATGCTATAATAAGACCATATCCATCATTGTATAGAAAAAATACAAAAATCTTTATTTAAAGACACACGAACAGTTGTACATACCATTTTAAAAGAACACAACGATAAAAACAAATGTACAAAAAGTACATACAAGGACAGTGTATATCATGGGGCAGGGCAAAAAATGGTGATTGCACAAGTCAATTTCAAGAAATGACATACTATATATACACCCACTATATGCACGACAATAATTCCCATGATAGTTACACCATAACAAAGTTAATATAGATACTTATCAAAGAACCATAGGACCCTATATCACATGATACTTCACCCACCATAAGCCATATTTACTGCCAATACACTGTCCAACACCCCAACACGCGTTTCGCACCTGTCTTCGTCAGGGAGTGCTGGATTAGTGTGATAAGAGGATTTAAATAGTCAGCACACAGCTGAAGCTAAATAGATTTAAATTTAATACTGTTACCTTATTTCTAAGATGTTTGTTGGCGCATGCGAGAGAGGAGACGGCACGTCAATAACGCAGTACACGGCGTCCGTAAGTGAGTAGTGCGAAACTGCACAACACTCAAGTCCATGTTGCGCCGTGAACTACATCATGAATGGCCCCTCACCACACGCACGCGCACTGCATCCATAGACCTACCGCAGCCATGTTGAATGATGGCACTGCCAATACACTGTGCCATCAAGCAAGAGATGCCATTCAACACACATGTAAGAGTGTACACTCGGTAAGGGATACACAAAATGTGCATCCATCATATAATTATTCTGTATAAGACAAGCGTCTCATCCTCAGTGCATAATGTCTATAAGTATGTGCGTAATTATTAGACGAACAACCCTATATATCCTCCGGAGGCATCACCTATATTTGACAGCATGAAAGATAAATGTGCCAGGTGTGTACAAAAGGAGACCCGATGTATGCTCACTGTGTGCACACATGGCTACACAAAATGTAGAGATTATGCATAATTTATAACAATTATAATAATAAAATAAAATGAAAAGAATGAATAAAAAGTGTAGTGACTGAGTGCGGAAAGAATAATAATAAAGAATGAAAAATAAAAAATAATAAAAAATAAAATAATAATAAAAACTGAAAAATATATAATACCAAAAAATATACTCTTTTCGGAACCCAAATGGTCCAATAAAGATTATATATGTGGAGGTGCTAAAAAACATAAAGTTTATATGAATAAATATATAGACGTACCAAAATACAAGAGCACTAATGTCATGGTATGCAAGACTATATATAAATACTCTCGTACAAGTGAAAAATAAATGTGAATAAATACTCATATGGGTATAAAAAAGGCATATCATTGTGAAACAAATCACTCTCAAAGATGTGATAATACACAGAATACATCACTATATAAAATGTGCACCAAATAACACCACAAATACGTGCATAATCCCCCCCTCATAGGGGTGCATATCACCCAAACATAGTAGGTTTTTTAAATTGCATATTTCCAAACAAAAGTCAACGCTTGTCTACACATATATAAAAACAAACACGTGCATCTCCGGTAAAGACTGATTAAGCCATCTCAAACTCCATAGCTCAGTTAAATTCAGGGCATCACTGCTGTCTATACAGACATCTGATATCAAAAACATAGGGTCCACTCTAGAAATACAAACAAGAAACTTCCTCAGATATCCTTCCTACACACATAAGATCAAACATAACAAAGGTTGGCACTCACTGATAATTATTACAAAAACGGACCAAAGCTGACCATTTCATTTAACCCTTTAGGGAAACCGGTCTGTAGATTCATAATCCATTTACATTCGCGTTGAGCAAGGGTTTTTTGGATATTGCACCTCTACTTCCTAACAAGATTTTATCAATACCTCTAAACTTCAAGAGCCTCCAATTCCCTTGATGATGCTCTCGAAAATGACGAGGTATTGGTTTCAATTTGCTCAATTTTTCAGGGTCATCAGTCTTCATGGCTTCTTTAATGTCCCTTACATGTTCCAAGATCCTCACACGAAGTTCTAGATGTGAGACCCACGTATATCAATTGTCAGGGGCAACTCGCGTAGTAGATCACAGCAGTTAAACGACAGGTGATACTGTGGCAGATCTTGTACTCCTTTGACCCTGAATAATTAATACAATTTTGAGATCCGATCATCAGCGAACACGCTCCACAATCACCACACGGGTATGATCCCCATTTAGGCCCCTTTGAATTAAAAATAAACCCTGATGTAGGGGCTACATAGTGGCTCTTAAGCAAAATATCCCTAAGATTGCGTGATCTACGTGAAGTAATCAGAGGAAAATCTTATGAAACTAAACTCAAATCTGCATCTGAATGTGGGATCGGCCAAAATCTCTCAAAGATTGTTTTCATTTCACACAATTGAGCATGATATCCAGTAATGAATCTTACCTGTTTATTGTTGTCCCTTTTCTTTGGTTTAGGTATAAGTAGGTAATTTCTCTGTGTATTTTTTGCTTTCACATATCCTGGCTCAATGTCCTTAGTTTTATATCCTCTAGCGCGAAACTTCTTCGATAGGTCAGACGCCTGATTTTCAAAGGCAGTCTCAGTCTAACAAATCCGACGTGCTCTTAAAAATTGCCCTGTTGGAACTACTCTCAAGGTCTGTGGGGGATGAGATGATTTTGCATTAAGGAAGGAGTTGACAGATGTCGTTTTTCTAAAAATGTCAGTACCAATCAAACCATCTGTGGCTTTAACCCCTTAAGGACGCAGCCTAGTTTGGGCCTTAAGGCTCAGAGCCCATTTTTCAAATCTGACATATTTCACTTTATGTGGTAATAACGTCGGAATGCTTAAACCTATCCAAGCGATTCTGAGATTGTTTTCTCGTGACACTTTGGGCTTCATGTTCGTGGTAAAATTTGGTCGATATATTCAGTCTTTATTTGTGAAAAATTGCAAAATTTAGAGAAAATTTACAAAAAATAGCATTTTTCAGAATTTAAATGTATCTGCTTGAAAAACAGACCGTTATACCACCCAAAATAGTTACTAGTTCACATTTCCCATATGTCTACTTTAGATTGGCATCGTTTTTTGAACATTATTTTATTTTTCTTGGACGTTACAAGGCGTAGAACATAAACAGCAATTTCTCATATTCTTAAGAAAATTTCAAAAGCCTTTTTTTGAAGGTACCAGTTCAGTTCTGAAGTGGATTTGAGGGGCCTATGTATTAGAAACCCCCATAAAACACCCCATTTTAAAAACTAGACCCCTCAAAGTATTCAAAACAGCATATAGAAAGTTTTTTAACCCTTCAGGCATTTCACAGGAATTAAAGCAAAGTGGAAATCAAATTTGCAAATTTCATTTTTTCTGCTGAATTTCAATTTTATTAAATTTTTTTCTGTAACAGAGAAGGTTTTACCAGAGAAATACTACTAAATATGTATTGTCCAGATTCTGCAGTTTTTAGAAATGTCCCACATGTGGCCCTACTGCGCTCGTGGACTAAAACACAAGCCCTAGAAGCAAAGAAGCACCTAGTGCATTTTGAGGCCTCTTTTTTATTAGAATATATTTTAGGCAGCATGCCAGGTTTGAAGAGGTGTTGAGGTATCAAAACAATGGAAACCCACCAGAAGTGACCCCATTTTGGAAATTATACCCCTCAAGGAATTAATTTATGGTTTTTGTTATCATTTTGACCGCACAGTTTTTTCACAGCACCTATTTGAATTGGGCTGTGAAATGAAAAAAATGATATTTTTTCCAATAAGATGTCATTTTTGATCAAAATTTCTTATTTTCACAGGGAACAACATACCCCATTTTGTTGCCCAATTTGTCCTTAGTGTGGCAATACCCCATTTGTGGTGATAAACTGCCGTTTGGGCCCATGGGAGGGCTCAGAAGGAAAGGAGCGCTATGTGTTTGTTGGAGTCCAGATTTTGCTGGATTGGTTTTCGGGTGCCATGTCGCATTTGCAGAGCCCCAGAGGTATCAAAGCAATAGAAACCCACCAGAAGTGACCCCATTTTGGAAACTACACCCGTCAAGGAATTAATTTATGGTTTTTGTTATCATTTTGACCGCACAGTTTTTTCACAGCACCTATTTGAATTGGGCTGTGAAATGAAAAAAATGATATTTTTTCCAATAAGATGTCATTTTTTATCAAAATTTCTTATTTTCACAAGGAACAACATACCCCATTTTGTTGCCCAATTTGTCCTTAGTGCGGCAATACCCCATTTGTGGTGATAAACTGCCGTTTGGGCCCATGGGAGGGCTCAGAAGGAAAGGACCACCATTTGGCCTACTGGAGCTTTTCTGGTGCTAAGTCATGTATGCAGAAGCCCCTGAGGTACCAATACAGTTGAAACCCCCGAGAAGTGACCCCATTTTAAAAACTACACCCCTTAAGACATTCATCTAGAGGTGTAGTGAGCATTTTGACCCCACAGGTACTGTGTAAAAGATAATGCGCAGCAGATGGTGCAGTGTGAGATTTGCAATTTTATATATATATATATGCCATTTCAGTGTCCGATATATTGTGCCCAGCATGCGCCACTGGATATATACACCCCTTAAATTGTAATGTGGGTTCTCCTGGGTACGGCAATACCCTACATGTGGCTGTTATCAGCTGCCTGGGCATACGGCAGGGCTCAGAAGGGAAAGATGAGGGGAGTAAGCTGTGCGGAGTGCATCAGGGTAAATTAAAAGTCAAGGGATGTATGATACATTTTAAAACAATCTTTTATACAGAGCCCTGGTTTTTCGGGACACGTGTCACATTGGTATATTGTGTTCTTCCTTATCCCCCTCTTATAGCAGACTCTGCACCTCTTTTGACTCTTTCCCTTTCCACCGGTTTGGGGAACTTCTCCTGGAAAGTGTTGCCCTGGTACGATGCGTGTGGCCTCGCTTCCAGAAGTACTGGGTGCCCCCCCTTCCTGGTCCCTAAAGATTAGATCTTGAAATTCCAGGAAAGTTCCCCTCTGGGCTGCACATCGACGTAGCACGTACGCATTGTACAAAGCCATCTGTATGATGTGCCCGGCCAGCTTCTTATACCACACAGCATGGCGCTGTAGGGCTTCAGGACTTGATTTGACAAGTCCATCCATCCCATGTACCTATTGTAGTCCAGGATGCAGTCTGGTTTGGGGGTGGCCTTTCCTTCATATAGCCTAAACCTGTAGGTATACCCTGATGCACTCTCACAGCTTATACATCTTCACGCCATACCTTGCCCTCTTACCCGGCAGGTACTCGCGGAATTGAACCCTCCCTTTAAAATGTACCAGGGACTCATCAATAGAAATACACTTCTCGGGGGTGAATGCTTGGGAAAACCTGGCACTGAAACGGTCTAATAGGGGTCTCCGTTTATACAAACGGTCAAAACTGGGGTCATCTCGGGGTGGGCACGGCTCATTATCAGTATAATGTAAGAAGCAAAGTATTGCCCCATTTATTTATTTTTTTAGGTTCCAGTTCAGTTCTGAAGTTGCTTTGAGGGGCCCATATATTAGAAACCCCTATCAAACACCCCATTTTAGAAACTAGACCCCTCAAAGTATTCACAACAGCATTTAGAAAGTTTATGAACCCTTTAGGTGTTTCACAGAAATTTAGAGCAAACTAGAGGTGAAATAAATTTATTTATTTTTTGTCAGAAAATCCTCTTTATACCATTTTTTTTATAACACAAAAGGATTTATCAGAGAAACGCAACTTAATACGTATTGCCCAGATTCTGCAGTTTTGAGAAATATCCCACATGTGGCCCTAGTGCGGTAATGGACTGAAGCGCCGGCCTCCGAAGCAAAGGAGAACCTGGTGGATTTTGAGCCCTCTTTTTTATTAGGCACCATGTCCGGTTTGAAGAGGTCTTGTGGTGCCAAAACATTGGAAACCCCCCAAAAGTAACCCCAATTTGGAAACTAGACCCATTGAGGAATCCATTGCAGTTTTCATGTCATTCATGCGGCTTTTTGATCAGTTTTTATTCTATTTTTAGGTGGCGTGGTGACTAAAAAACAGCAATTCTACTATTGTTTTTTTATTCTAGTTTTTTTACTGCGTTCGCCGTGCGCTATAAATGACATATTCACTTTATTCTGCGGGGCGATACGATTACAGCGATACCAGATGTTTATAGTTTTTTTTTATGTCTTATGGCGTTTGCACAATAAAATACGTTTTGTAAAAATCATTCACTTTTTGTGTTACCTTATTCTAAGAGCCATAACGTTTTTATTTTACAATCAATACAGCCGTGCGAGGACTTATTTTTTGCGTAACGAACTGTAGTTTTGATCAGGACCATTTTTAGGTACATGCGACTTTTTGATCTCTTTTTATTTTATTTTTTGAGAGGTGAAGTGACCAAACAATTGTTATTGTGGTACGGTTTATTATTTATTTTTTTTACGGCGTTCACCGTGCGGGATAAATAATGAAATAATTTTGTAGTTCAGACCGTTACGGACGCGGCGATACCAATTATGTATAGTTTATTTGTTTGTTTATATATTTTTATTAATAATAAAGGACTGATAAGGTAAAAAGGGGGATTTTTACTTTTAATACTTTTAAAACTTTTATTTTCTTATTTTTACACAACTTTTTTTAACTTTTTTTTAACTTTATTACTTTGTCCCACTAGGGGACTTGAGGGCAGGAGGCCCTGATCGCTATTCTAATACACTGCACTACATGCGTAGTGCAGTGTATTAGAACTGTCAGCTACTCACTGACAGCAAGCATAGTGGGTCCTGACGTTGTCAGGACCCACTAGGCTTCCGTCTATGGCATAGCTGGACGCCATTGTTTGGTGTCCGGTTGCCATAGTCACCATCGCCGGCCGCTATCGTGTAGCAGGCCGGCGATGGCGGATTAACCCCTAAGAAGCCGCGATCGCTATTGAACGTGGCTTCTGAGGGGTTAATCGGCGGGGGAGCTCCGCGATCGGTCCCGGCACATTGAGCAGTGATAGTCTGCTGTCGGAAACAGCAGCTATCACAGCTCATGAACGCGCCCCGCGCGAACGGCGCCGTGTTTACTCC
Organism: Rhinoderma darwinii; assembly: GCF_050947455.1. Lineage (NCBI taxonomy): Eukaryota > Metazoa > Chordata > Amphibia > Anura > Rhinodermatidae > Rhinoderma > Rhinoderma darwinii. Next base: position 58,156,039 of record NC_134696.1, on the reverse strand, counting down.
ATGACATACTATTATGTCATGGAGCGCGAACGATGCACTTACCATGACATAATAGTATGTCCTGGAGCGTTAAGGGGTTAATAAATCTGATGTCAAGGAACTTAATATCCGTCCGACTCACCTTGGAAGTCAGCTGGATATTGAGCTTTGTTGACATTCAGACCCACATGGAAAGTTTCCAATTTTCCTACCTCTCCATGCCACAAAAATAGTATGTCATCGATGAAACGCATGCAAATCAGGATGCCTCCATCTTCTGCATCAGGTAGTTGTAGACTCTGTTCCCAATATCCTAGAAAGAGGTTGGCATATGAGGGCGCACAAGTCGCCCCCATTGCCACTCCTCTCTTCTGTAGGAAATAGCGGTCTTTGAACATGAACAAATTGTGGTGTAATTCAAAGTCCAATAATAGAATTAACAACTCAATAAGATCAGGTTCTAATTTGGTCCTATTTAAGTGAAACCTAGTAGCTTCAATACCATGTTTGTGTTCGATTGCAGTGTACAGTGACTCAACGTCACACGTCACAAAACAATCATCATGTCCCTTGAATACTCTCTCCAATCTATTGTGGACTTCTGTAGAGTCCCGGATGTATGAGGGTAAATCACTCCCCAAGGGTTTAAGATAGAAATCAATAAAACGGCAAACTGTCTTACATAGACTCCCTTTACTGGAGACTATTGGTCTCCCCGGAGGATCCACTAGGCTTTTGTGAACTTTGGGAAGTAGATACAACGTTGCTATTACTGGTTTATCCACAACCAAACCTTCAAGTGCAGTTTTTGGTATAATATTAAGTTCAAACGACCTCCACAGAATCCTATCTAATTGGGCCTTGAAGTTAGCAAGGGGACAGACAGCCATCAAGTTTTTGATAGCACAACCCTTCATTGAGCTGTCTAAACGCTTCCCTTCCATATTTATCAATGGACCACACCACCACATTACCACACCTGTCCACTGACTTAATAACCACTGTTTTCATCTTTTTGAGTTGTTCTAGGGCTTCTCTTTGTGCCCCATTAAGATTGTTATGAGTATGATATAAGGACACCATCCTCGATTCATTTGTAACCAATCTAACAAAAGTGTCTACTGCAGGACACATTGACATGGGTGGGAATGTGGCGGAGCGCCCCCTAACCCTCGGTGGAAATTTGGGTTCAACAAAGTAATTCATCAAGTGCTTTAAGAGTGAGTTGTTCATCCCTCTCGGCAAAGAGCTGTATTAGGGTATGTTCACATGGCGGGGGTCCGTAACGGCTGAAATTACGGGGATGTTTCAGCCTGAAAACATCCCCGTAATTTCAGCCGTACCGGCATGTGCAGGCGCTTGAACGCCGCGTCAATTACGGCCGTAATTAGCGCTGCTATTCATTGGAGTCAATGAATAGCGGCTCCAATTACGGCCAAAGAAGTGACAGGTCACTTCTTCTACGCGGGCGTCTATTTACGCGCCGTCATTTGACAGCGGCGCGTAAATATACGCCTCGTGTGAACAGACAAACGTCTGCCCATTGCTTTCAATGGGCAGATGTTTGTCAGCGCTATTGAGGCGCTATTTTCAGACGTAATTCGGGGCAAAAACGCCCGAATTACGTCCGTAAATAGGCCGTGTGAACATACCCTAAAAGTGCTTTTTAAGAAGCAGTTTCCTTGCAAACAGATGCACATCTTTAGTTGTTTCAAAAAAATCTAAATTAGAGACTGGGCAAAAGGTTAAACCCATCCCTAACACTTCTATCTGTGCTTGTGATAGTACAATATTTGAGAGGTTAATTACCTTTAGTAACAACTGCTATTCGATGCGGGATTTACATCCCCATTGAATTCAATAGGGAAATCCCGCAACATATAAGCAGCGTTTACGTGAAGACAATTGACATGCTGCGTAATGAACTTCACGTCAATTTCTGAGCGGTATTTCTGCTCACTATTTATGCATCGTGTGGATGAGACTTGTTCAATCTCATCCACTTTGCTGCTACTGTATTTGATGCAGATTTTCCGCAACTAATTCCATTGCGGAAAATCTGCAGTATTTACGCAATGTGTGAACTGGCCCAAAATGTATTTTTTACACAGTGTTACGCGTTGATGTTAATTTGCATGACTGACATTTTTACAAGGAGTGAGGTCTACTTTCATAAAATATATAAGTAAAGGAGTATAATTAGATTTTTTTTAATCGAAAGTTTTTATTTTTTTAACATGTTATGACACATTACAAAACGAAGCAAACGAAAGAATCAGATGTAAAGAAAATATTTTTCATACTGTCCTAAAATATTCAAGATAACGTTAGGTACGTCAAATGAAACAATCTTTCATGTAATCAATATATTATTTATAATAAAAAAAAAAAAATTGCCTTTCAAAGGTGTAGATAGCCCTTAGGCTCCGCTCACATCTTACAAGTATGTGTCGGGGAAGATAAACCGATTCTGTTTATATCAAATCAAATGTGATCAGAATTGAGCTTAGATTTGCGTTACGGAGAAGACAGGAGGGGCTGGAGACTGAGCTGACAGGGAGCGCGGCTGTCGGGATGGACACTCATCAACACAAAGCAGCTTGTAATGTAATGTAGAACATGGAAGCTGCAGAAGCAAAATAGGAAAAAAATGTAATCAAAACCAATTACTAAAATATTTCTTTATCATCACACAGATAAAACATCATCTCCATTATTCCTTATGGCGTTAAACGTCACATAAAATAAAGTTCCTAGAATGATTCGTTTGGAAAACTGAGAAGAAAATAAGAATATAGTAAATACTGAATGTCTGTAGTGACTCCTGTCATTTTGTGGAAAATTATTAAATTGTGCTTTACTCATGACACCCACCCACCCAAAAAAATAATGGGTCCCAGCCCTCACTAGCCTTAACTAGGTCTTACATCAGCCCTAGGATAGGTGAGCCCTGCTGTTCTGCTCCACTGTGCATTTATTAATATCTAGAAAAGGCTGAGACTTCTAGTTCTTCAATTTTCCAGTGTGAAATCATTCATTACTGAGTTTGCTGGGACTTCTAGTACCTCAGTGTTTTAGTGTGTAGTTTTCCTTTAAGAACCCTGCATTGAAATACTAACCAACGTGCACGGTAACATTGTAATAACTTTCTATCAATACTATGAATAGCAGGAGATGTCACTTCTGGTCATATTTGTGACATCATCAGTCCACGCGGCCATTGTTACCTCACTGCATGATGTCACAATGACTCATTCTATGGAATCTGGGGTTCATGTGGCAACTGCTGCGTCCAAGATAAGAAGATGAGTAGAGAAGACACAGGATAATTCATCAGGAATCCAGAACACTGGAAACAAAAAACACCATACACTCGACGCATGGCGGGGAAAGAACAAAATGGCACCTGGGGCCGTGGCTTATACACGCGCCAATAGGGGGTTGTGCTCTTTACTTTCAGGTTTTGGAGCCAATAAGAAAACAGTAACATCGAGAAAATCTGCCGCCAATCTCCAGACATTTAGGTATGTACATAATGTATAATTTATTTAATCTGAAAATTTGAGGGATGGGGGATTGTTGTAAATTATTGTTAGAATTTACTCAGCAGTTTATTGCAGGTTTTTGCGTAAACTGTACCAAACAGTCGCAAGCGGCGACGTAAAATACATTTTCCGTAAAATTTGAAGACCTAGTTTACTTTAATAAACGTGGATTAAACAAAGTTAAAATGGCGCAAACTTTGCCCTTATTATTTCATTGCAGGGAGGAGAACTGGACGGCAGCTGAAGATGAGGACAAGAACTGTGAAATTCATCAAAATCGTATGTAACGTGACAATTCTATTTATAGTTTTATAGTTGGCGCCTTCTGATGTCTTAACACACATGTGGGGCAGCACGGTGGCTAGCACTGTTGCAGCGCTGGGGTCCTGGGTTCAAATCCAACCGAGGACAAAATCTGCATAGAGTTTGTATGCTCTCCCTGTGTTTGCTCAGGGTACTCCGGTTTCCTCCCACACCCCGAAAACATACCAATAGGGAATGTAGATTGTGAGCCCCAATGGGGACAGTAAAAGAGGACCCCTCTGTACAGCACTGCGTACGTAATATGTTGCCGCTATATAAGTAACTGAAATAAATAAATAACACATGGATTATACAGGTCAAGGTAAATATGTAGAATCAATGCATTGACTTCAGCAAGAGCCTTGTTTAATGTCCTCCTATAACTCCTCCGTGTCACACATGTAAAGACTCCTTAACAGTTATCCGATGGTTGTGTTCTGCGAGACCCTGGACCTTGTTTGGTCTGTATAGAGGGTCTATGACCATGGACCACCTCCAGTGCGGATGTTAATATAACTGTATTATGCCGGGATAACAGGGAATGATGTTTTCCTATAGGACGAACAGATGTCACAGGAGAAGGCCATAGGAGGGGGCAGTGTTCTCTTTCTCTTTCACAGCTGAGATGACCATAGTCGTGCTGTGATCTCCAGAGTCCGATCAGTAGAGGAGCGGCCGGCATGATACAGGGACATCGAGGACAACAACTGGGATTGGACAACTTCTCTTTCTCTTTCACAGCTGAGATGACCATAGTCGTGCTGTGATCTCCAGAGTCCGATCAGTAGAGGAGCGGCCGGCATGATACCGGGACATCGAGGACAACAACTGGGATTGGACAACTTCTCTTTCTCTTTCACAGCTGAGATGACCATAGTCGTGCTGTGATCTCCAGAGTCCGATCAGTAGAGGAGCGGCTGGTATGATAGTGGGACATCGAGGACAAAAACTGGGATTGGACAACTTCTCTTTCTCTTTCACAGCTGAGATGACCATAGTCGTGCTGTGATCTCCAGAGTCCGATCAGTAGAGGAGCGGCCGGCATGATACCGGGACATCGAGGACAACAACTGGGATTGGACAACTTTTCTTTCTCTTTCACAGCTGAGATGACCATAGTCGTGCTGTGATCTCCAGAGTCCGATCAGTAGAGGAGCGGCCGGCATGATAGCGGGACATCGAGGACAACAACTGGGATTGGACAACTTCTCTTTCTCTTTCACAGCTGAGATGACCATAGTCGTGCTGTGATCTCCAGAGTCCGATCAGTAGAGGAGCGGCCGGCATGATAGCGGGACATCGAGGACAACAACTGGCATTGGACAACTTCTCTTTCTCTTTCACAGCTGAGATGACCATAGTCGTGCTGTGATCTCCAGAGTCCGATCAGTAGAGGAGCGGCCGGCATGATACCGGGACATCGAGGACAACAACTGGGATTGGACAACTTCTCTTTCTCTTTCACAGCTGAGATGACCATAGTCGTGCTGTGATCTCCAGAGTCCGATCAGTAGAGGAGCGGCCGGCATGATACCGGGACATCGAGGACAACAACTGGGATTGGACAACTTCTCTTTCTCTTTCACAGCTGAGATGACCATAGTCGTGCTGTGATCTCCATAGCTATCAATGAGATGTGTTTAGCTAGTTGCATTACAAGCTCTGATCCTGGTTTTTCGGACTGATCGCCTTTTATCTGTGATCTCCAGAGTCCGATCAGTAGAGGAGCGGCCGGCATGATACCGGGACATCTAGGACAACAGCTGGGATTGGACAACTTCTGTATATGCCGTATACGTAATGATATAAGTTACTATATAATGCGCTGTCATAGCTATCAATGAGATGTGTTTAGTTAGTTGCATTACAAGCTCTGATCCTGGGTTCTTGGACTGATCGCCTTTTCTCGGGGTCAACAAGGAATTTTCCCCTGTGGCACAAATTGGCTAAACGTGCGCAGGGTTTTTGCCTTCTTCTGGATCAGTAGCTTTAGTTAGGAATTTCAGTTAAATAAATTGTGTTTTAATATTAAAAGCTTTGTCTCCTCGTCATTTCTCAATATTATATAGCAGTCAGGAATTAGTATATATTATGATAATCCAATATGGCTGTATCCATGATGTATTGGATAATATGCACATACAGAAGAGATATTTATCATGTGAGCCATATAAATGCAACCACTTTAACCCCTTTACGACGAAGGACGGATATATCGATCCTATGCAGGAGCTAGTTCCCACATAAGGATGGATATATCTGTCCTCTGATCGGGTGGGTACTGCCAGTGTACTCACGCGATCAGCGGCAGGAGCACAGTTGTTATACACAGCCTGGCTCCTGCCCCAACTGCCGGAATCTAAGCGTGCACCGATTCCTGCGGTTTAACCCATTAGATGCCGCTGTCAATAGCGACAGCGGCATCTAATGTGTTTGACAGAGGGAGGGGAGCTATCATTGGTTAGTTTACATCATGTGGTGGCCGGTTGCCTAAGTTCATTGGCCTACTTTTAAAAGGTTGTCCCTCTTTGTGATACTTGAAAGTTGGGAGGTGTGACTATAATAGCAGTGCCAGCCACAGTACACCCATAACAGTGCCAGCCACAGTACAACCATAACTGTGCCAGCCACAGTACACCCATAACAGTGCCAGCCACAGTACACCCATAACAGTGCCAGCCACAGTACACCCATAACAGTGCCAGCCACAGTACACCCATAACAGTGCCAGCCACAGTACACCCATAACAGTGCCATGATGTAATGTAGTAATAGCAGGGACAAGCACCAGTTCCCACTCAGTGTGGTTATTAATAACAGTGGTCAATGAGCATGGCCCAGTTTCCATGCAGCGCCACCACAGGGGAAATGAAGTACTACATGGTGACCATTAAAATCAATGAGTCAATGATGTAAGGCATAGTTGGGCCGAGTGCATGACAGCAAGAGCTGCACTTCATAACCGCTGTCTAGTCTAGCTGGTATGGCAAAGTAAGCGATCTATGGGGGATGCATGCAAATATCCACGCTTGTCTGCCTGGACACTATGAATGCTCAATTAGAGGTCAAAGTTCCTACCCCATAACCGCAGTTTTGGGGCTGCACTCTGCCTCTGGTTATTGAAATGAGTCATAGCACTGAGAACAGTTCTCCAGAGATGAGCAGTCTTTGTATATTGGAATACGACCGGCTATATCCGCACCTTCAACCTTCATACCAACCAGGGGCATACGGAGGATTTTGTCAAGGTGGCATGCTGATGCTTATGGACCCAGTATCACACACACATGTATGAATGCACACAAACGCAGATTCAGTTATCAGACACAGAATGGCCTCATAAAAACTCCCTTAGAAAAGTGCCAGTACCCATGACCGCATATCAGTGCAATCACATACCACCATAACAGTGCCAGTCACACTGCCAACAAATAAGTGCAATCCACATACTGTGATAACTGTGCCAGCCACAGTACACCCATATCAGTGCAATCCACATACCACTATAACAGTGCCAATCACATTGCCCGCAAATTAGTGAAATCCACATACTGTGAAATACCTCCCAACCTCCCCGAATTCAGCGGGACAGTCCCGGATTCCGGGCGGTGTCCCACTGTCCCGGGCGGCCGAGTATATGTCCCGCTGTCAACTGTATCAGCGTCCTCAGGACGCAGATACAGTCGAACCCAATTCTGAAGCAGGTAACCATCAGCTCCCTGCTTCAGAATTAGTTCAGAACGGAGGAGCAAAGGGAGCTCTTCTGACTCCCTAGATCAGGTTATGGCTTTAGCGGTACGACTTGACCGACGTCTCAGGGAACGACGACTTGAACGTGTTTGTGTTTTCTCCTCTGACTCCCCCAGCACCGCAACAAGGTGGAAGACCATGTTCGGGAGAAAATACAAGGAACGTTCCATGCTGAAACAACCATATCTAGACTCAGGCTTCCTATCTTCTCTCCTTCAAAACTAAATCTGAACCATCCTGGTGTGGTAGAATTGCGTTATATAAAATGATGACCTTACCTGTTATACTATATAAATTACGAACAATTCCCATTCTTATCCCCCTCCATATAATAAACCAACTACATAAACAAATGTCTAACTTTATCTGGTCGGGCAAAAAACCAAGGATAGCTTTAAAAACGATGGCACAACATAAATCTGATGGAGGTTTTAGTGTTCCGAATCTGAAGTTATATCACCATGCTGCCATACTAGACCAACTCAAAGAATGGTGGCTCCCTCATTCTGATAAGAAATGGGTAGACATAGAAAAAGCTTCCCTAGGAGTAGATAACTTAAAAAATATATTGTACTCAAAAGCCATTAAATATAGGCCAGAACACGGCTCCACATCTACAGTACGCGCTACTTTACAAATTTGGAACAATTTTACTAAATATAAACATCTTGATATGCCTACCAAAAACTTGTTCTTCATTTTGCTACCCTATCTATTTTGCATTATAGTCTCACAATCAGCTTGTAACATTTCTTACTATTCATTCATGAGATATTGATATTTTCCACTTGTACAGTCATCCATCTATATTGGCTGACCACCATTCCTGTTGACGTCTGTAACTTTTATTATGTAACTGGTGTGTCCGTTGAATTTTATCTCTTTTAATCAATACATTTTCCAGTTCTGGGACGTTCTCATGCCTGACCATGTCTCATGCTGTCTAATTTTTGCTAAAGATAGAAATTGTGTGTATACTTTCACAGGTCAATAATACTCATAGGTGTAATGGTCTTGGTCCTAGTGATGAACCCAAATGGACAATTGACTTGTAGGACTCCCTTGTCCCGCAACTTCTATTTGGGTCTTGGTACTTTGTTGGCTCCAGGACTTCGGTGAAAGGTGGGTGTCTATGTTTTTTTTCTGGGGATAATTTAGCAGGAACCCAAAAAAATATAGCACTCACCAGAGCAGGTGGTTGGCGGCGGCCACAGGACGAAATCTAGCCTTGTCGTCAACAAGAGTCAAGGTCAAATCAGAATTGGAGGACAGAATTTGTATTTGGCCAACTGGAGGCAATGATCAGTGTAGTGTGTAAACCGAGAAAACTTCACTTAGATGCTATAATAAGACCATATCCATCATTGTATAGAAAAAATACAAAAATCTTTATTTGGAGGCTTCCGGTTCCGGCGCTGTCATGTGAGGAGGGTGGAAAAGAGCTCTCCAGACTTACGAGACAACAAATCGACTGCCATAGCCAGCAAACACGCCACTGAGACCGGGAAGTGCAGCCAGCAACCGTACAGACTACAAAGGGCGAGTACCAAATACCCCTATATTGAAAATAGCATCCCGGTGCTTACCGTAGAGCCCGTGGAGCGATCCAGTAAACGGGTGGGGAGACGCAGTGATACACTGCCCGCACAGCACCAGAGGCGATAAAATAAGGAAACCCGACAAGATAAGGACCGGGAACGGTAGCTGGATCAGGGTACCGCGGTCAAAGCGTTTTGGCGCCAAAAAATCCCGGAACAGCACAGGGAGAGAGGGAGGCTGCATACAGCCCAGAGCGCGCACGGCGGCAGCTCCGACAACAAGAAAAAGCAGACGCTGGTCCAGCAGAGGCGCACACAAAAAGAAGGGCATCGTGCATTAACTACTTACCGAGCAAAATGCCGCCGATCACGCAGAAAGACAAACAGGCAGCGAGTCGTCCGTCCTCAGGCCAAGAGGATTCAATGTCGGACGAGGACGGGGGGAGGGGGCCTCGACCTCAACGACGATAAACTACAGAAAGCTGGCCAGGGAAGTAGCCAAGCGCATCACCCCTGATATACAGGACACCCTGGCTGTTACAATATCGGCCTCCCTGAAGGCGTTGCAGAGCGATGTTGTACAACACGGCAAGCGTCTGGATGAAGCAGAGCAGAGAATCTCGATGTTAGAGGACGATGCAGCAGACGCACATGGCACACTGCAGGAGCTGGTAGCCGAAAAACAAAAGATGCTTGCCAAAATAGATGACCTGGAGAACAGATCGAGACGAAACAACGTTCGTGTGGTAGGGATACCGGAGTCAGTGCCGGCCACGCAATTGAAACGCATCTGTGAATATGACCTACCGAAGATACTGAACATGGAAAGTCCATGCAAAGTGGAAAGAGCGCACAGAGTGGGACCTGACAGACAGAAGTCGACACAGCTCCAAGGGCAGCCGCAGAGAGCCCGACAAGTCATAGTCCGCTACCTAGATTACTCCGACAAAGAAACGCTACTGCGACTATACAAGAACAGAAAGGGCCCGGTGAAATTAAATGGAATCACACTCATGTTATTTGGCGACTATTCAGCGGAAGTATCAAAGAAGCGCAAGTTATTTAGTAGAATCTGCACAGCGTTTCACAAGCAAGGCATGAAGTTTCAACTGCAATATCCGGCGATTTTGAGGGTAACGACTCCAAGTGGCACACTACAAGTTTACACAGATCATCAGGAAGCAGAGGCTGTATACAGGGACCTGCTCATTGTTCCAGGATCCACTGAAACAGATGAAACCTCTACAAGAGGGAACGCACAGCAGAATATATCGCAACTGAAGGGTCAGCCACCAAAAGAACGAAGACCGCCGCAGACCCCACGACACGGATAGGAACCACCCAAAACCAGACGCTGGTTGAGTACTCGAGTGACGGGAGTCGTGAGTACTGCAGATGATGGACTTTACAAATGTTTTACTTTGCCTGACAGGGAATATATGTGATACCAAATGTTATTTTGAACTAAAATGCGGTTACCAGTGTAGAATAGACATATATACTAGCAGGTAGCCTGGTTATGTGATGGTAATTTCTATTAAACGTGTTATGCTGCTTAGGACAAGCCCAAGAGTAGGTTATTGGAAATCACATGGCAGAAAAAAGAGAAGTCCTGAGTAATACTGAAAAGGAGAAATGGGTTTCTCCAAGGGCAACGGGGGGAGTTAAATTGTTGGTTAACAGTTGGGTATTAAAGTTGAGTGGTAGTCGTGTTAAGCTAATTGATTCACAATATGGGGAGCTCAGATCCCTCAGCTATGTCCTATCACAATACAACATCACATATGGGATAAGGGAATATTGTCCACTATCACAGACACATACCATAAAAGTCCTTTATGAGAGTAGTGACGTGGAATGTTAAGGGGCTCTTATCCCCACACAAGCGGTCAATGGTCCTACGACATCTTGGAAAACTAAAGGCGGTTCTGGCCTTACTCCAGGAAACGCACCTAGAGGAAAGAGATTTTTGTAGGATGCGCAAATTCTGGGTAGATGCGCAATTGGGGGAGTTTAGTGTATATAGCATCTATGCGCCCAACACAAATAACCGCGCTTACTTTCAGAACCTGCAAACTACACTACTAGCGGACACATGTGCACTGAAGTTAGTGGGGGGGGACTTTAATTCAGTAAGTTGTATAGAGGAAGACAGGAAGAGAAGTGCACAGACGTCGACGCTCGCTACAGATGGCATTCTGCCGGAATTCTCACAAGCCACGCAAATAACGGATAGCTGGAGGTATAGGCATCCTGACGATAGGGAATACACATACTACTCACCATATCATAAATCCTGGTCTAGATTAGATTACATTTTCTTAAGCCGACAGCTCTTACAACGTGTAGAGCAGGTAGACATCACGGACATGATCATATCTGATCATGCGCCAGTGCGACTAGTACTGACAGATGCACATCCCAGGGGAGAATTTGTTCAGTGGAAATTCCCGGCCCACCTAGCAGAAGAGGATGACTTTCAACAGCTGATCAGGGGGTGGTGGCTAGAATACGCGACGGATAATGCGGAGCACACTGAAGATCAGACGCTATTTTGGGAAACGGCTAAAGCTGTCTTGAGAGGGAGGCTCATCTCACACGTCACGTATAGGAAAAAGCAAACACAACAGAAATTTAGGGAGTGTAGCGACAGCCTTAGAGGGGCATATTCTGCCTTTCTAGCCAACCCAGTCACGGATAAAAAACTTAAATGGATACAGGCCAGGGGGCACTTTGAAACATGGTTGGACAACAAGGAGAAGTTTGGGAGATCACTTTATGAGGCTAAACTTTTTCGTTTTGGAAATAAAGCTGGAAGGATGTTGGCAGGAATGTCTAGAGGGTTTAGACCGCACACACATATCACCAAATTAAGGGACCACGAGGGTAGAATTCACACTGATCCTGGAAAAATGAATGCTGTGTTACAGGCTTTCTATCAACAGTTATATGCATCCACAAAGGTACCTGGAGGGCAGTCCGTTTTTAACCAACCTCACCATGCCTACTTTAGACCAGGAACAATTAGCGGAATTGAATGCACCAATAACATTGGAAGAATTACAACAGACTATAAAATCACTACCAACTGGGAAGGCGCCGGGACCGGATGGTTACCCGGCGGAATTTTATAAAATCTTACAAGAACAAATAACCCCGACGCTATTAGCATACTTCAATTCACTATTACAGGGTGGGGCCATTCCAGCAGCAGCAAATACGGCGTACATAAAGGTACTACCCAAGGCGGGAAAAGATCTTTTACTACCGGGCTCATACAGACCCATATCCTTAATAAATCAAGACCTCAAACTGGTCTCCAAAATAATGGCAGCCAGGCTAGCCCAGCTGATGCCTCTCTTGGTGGGGAAATCACAAGTGGGGTTTATTAAGGGTAGATCGGCAGTCACGAACATCAGAAAATTTCTGGGAGTCATGGACAGGATAGTAGCTCAGCCAGAGTCACACAGCCAATCAGCGATGGTACTGCTGGATGCTGAGAAAGCGTTCGATAATGTCGAGTGGCGTTGGCTAGACATGGTCCTAGATAAATTCAACATACAAGGGGCTTTTAGGGTCTACCTGAAAACACTATATGACAACCCCACGGCTGCGGTCTGCACGCCGGGCATTAGATCAGCCACTTTTAAATTACATAAAGGCACCAGACAGGGGTGCCCATTGTCGCCGCTCCTATTTGATCTAGCATTAGAGCCACTGATACAGGTCTTGGAACATGGGCATATATATACTGGTGTTCGAGTGGGAGGAGTGGAGGTTAAAACTGCGGTTTTTGCAGATGATATTCTGCTGTTCCTGTCTCACCCGTCCAGTCATCTGCCTAAAGTCTTTGAAGTGATTCAGGAATTTGGGCAATATGCAGGCCTAAGAATTAACCAAATATAATGGTGGTTTCTCTTGGCTCAAATACCCACAAAATCTCTCTCAGACCGGAGCAGGCAAAACTAAATTGGGTATGATCCAACAAATACCCTAAATAACATATATAAAGTACAGTGAAGTTTACCGCTCAGACGGCACTGGTAACAGTCCAATATCATTCAGTATGAACACTCTCCCAGAAAAATGCAGTGGACAATCCACAATCCAATGAGGGTGTGGATGGTAATTCTTATCCTTGTAGTTCCACCAAGCTCCTTATCGTCTCTCTCCACATTCAAAGAACTCCTGGTAGCAAAAGGATTTTATGTCTCTAATAGATGGAAAAAGGAAGACACATAGTGCAACACCCTCTGCAAAAAGACTGCTCCACGCCAAGTTTAATCCATACTCACAGAAGTAACAAGAAATAAAAGCATCAAGGTAAGTAAAAATCTTTACAATTTCTACGCGGCACGCCAAACACTCTCGCCCGACCCTGGGTTTCTCCCTTCCGGCTTCCTCTGGGGCATGTGTGACGTGTCTAATTAACAGGTTTATATAGCCGCATATCATTTAAATTTACATAAATTTACATACATAAAAAATGGTTAAAAAAACATATACACCCATAATGATCTCTGCAATATATAGAGATAATCTGATCTTACCATCATAATCGTATACATATATATTTACACTTTTATTATTTTTATATAAATGCCTAATCTCTTTAAAAAGTAAAAAAATATATATAATATATTATGCTAAACAAGCCTATTTGCCACCTTTATAGTTGGTTAGATTCCACATATCATCCCATATCCATTATATTGATTTTTATTTATATTTTATCAGTTGTTTTATATTTGTTCTGTCTACTAATTTTCCACTTAGTCTGAACTGTGGCCAATCTCTAAAACCTCCAGAGCTTCAGTGAGCTGCAGCTAATCAGAACAATTGAGTTCTGCTGAGACAAGATCCCTTGGTCAAAATGCTATGTGTGAACAAGTCTCTTACTAATACTATACATAGGGCATTTTTTTGCATAATTGTTTTCATAACATGGAACTACCAATATGGACCAGAATATCTATCAGATGATATCTCACCAATATTAATAAGTACTTGTATAAACAAAAACAAAAAAAAAACTTTTTTTTTTTTTTTTTTTTTTTTTTTTTTTATAAAAAACGCTTCAATTCGAAGTCTGAATTGAGTCCTAAGGGCTGAAGCGTTTTTAATTGATAGATCCAAAAACTTTCTTGCTTGCTCATTTTTTTAATAAAATCCTCCCCCCTCCAATGATTATCAATTGTCTCAATAGCAAAGAATTTAGTGTCCTTGGGATCTTTATGGTGGAATTTACAATAGTGTGCTGACACACTATGGTCCATCTTGCCTTTTCTGATGTTATTACAGTGTTCTGCTTTTCGAGTTTTCAGTTTGCGGGCTGTACGTCCTACATATAACTGCCCACAGGGACACTGCAATAAGTATATAACCCCTTTAGTATTACACGTTGTAAAATGTTTGATCTCATATTTTCTTTTATTTTCGGCATCCATAAAAAAGGTAACATTCCCCTTTCTTTTATTATACCCCACTTCTTTACAAGCTTTACACTTGTTACAGGAAAAAAATCCTTTTGTCGCAATAATTGGTTTTGTAGGAGCTTTTATAAAACTATGAGTAATTTTATCCTTTATATTAGGTGCCCTACGATGTACAATACTAGGATTTTTGGGCAGCCTAGACCCTATAACAGGATCGTTCCTTACAATATGCCAATTTTTTTCTAATAATATTTCGTATCAATGAAGAACTTGTGGAATATGTGGTAATGAACGGAACCCTTAATGTTTTATCATTATCATCAATTCTTTTTGTATGAAAATTATCAATTTTTTTGATGTTATCGCCAGAATGGACTGCGATTTCTTCTCTAACCTCCTTCAATGCTAACGACACCCTCTGTTCCTCATAATTCCTTTCTATCAAACGAGATTTAATAACTTGTGACTGTACATCAAAGTCCTCTATTTTTGTACAGTTTTTCTTTATCCTTTTAAACTGCCCTTTTGGGATATTCCGAAGCCAAGGTTTGAAATGGCAACTTGAACATTCAATATAACTATTACAGTCAGTAGGTTTAAAATAATTTTTGGTGTATAGTACATTGTTTTCTATAAAAATTTCCAAATCCAGAAAGCTAACTCTATTTTTATCATACTCTGAAGTAAAGGTCAGATTACATTTATTGTTATTAATATAATCTATGAAAGTTAATAAATTCTCTGTTGTTCCTTCCCAAATGATAACCACATCATCTATGTAACGTTTGTACAACTTTATGAATTCACAGAAAGGATTATTACTAGAGTAAATAAAAGAATCTTCCCAGACTGCCAGGTACAGATTTGCATAACTTGGTGCAAATTTAGCGCCCATAGCAGTACCGGCAGTCTGAAGGTAATAGTCTGAATTATACCAGAAATAATTCTTCTCTAAACTAAACCTAATGAGGTCTATAATAAAACGACCTTGCTCAGGAGTCATATTTTTATCCATACCAAGAGTATGTTCTACAGCCTGTATCCCTAATTCGTGGGGTATACAGGTATACAATGATGAGACATCGCATGTGAATAAAATAGTGTCTCTATTGACATTCACGGTTTTTAACTCCTCGATTACATGTGTGGAATCTTTCACATGGGATCTACTAGCAACAACATATTTTTGCAAGAAACAATCAATATACTCAGAAATGCGACTAGTTAGCGAATCTATTCCGGCTACAATTGGCCGACCTGGCGGATTGGTCTTATTCTTATGAACTTTAGGTAAGTAATAAATTACAGGGATCTTGGGATGTTTTATATTTAAATATTCAAATTCCCGGTCATTTAGAATCCCCCTCTTTTTTGCATCCAGAAGGAGACTCTCCAGTTGTTTTTTGAAAACTTCGGTAGGATTATTCTTTAGTTTTTTATAGGTAACACAGTCTGACAGTAATCTTTTCATTTCAGTGTGATAATCTGATTTATTTAAAATAACAATCCCCCCCCCCCCTTTATCCGCAGGCTTTATTACCACCTTAAGATCTTTTTCTAAATCTCTCAACGCTGTTTCTTCTGCGGAGGTTACATTTTTTCCTTCATTCTTCACACTTATAAGATCCAATTGGTTGAGTACAACCTTTTTAAAAGCCTCAATACAATGGTTGTTGCTAATAAGGGGTATGAATCCTGATTTATCACGTAAATGTGTGTGGTTATATTGGTCTTTATGTCCTTCAAAGACTGTCTCTTTATGTGTGACGTTATCTCTACTATTTTTTATAGCGAAATGCTTCTGGAGGTTGAGGGATCGAATGAACTTGTGTACGTCAATGTATGTTTTAAATTTATTCATGGATTGTGAAGGTGAAAATTTAATCCCTTTTTTGTTTTTTTTTGTTTATACAAGTACTTATTAATATTGGTGAGATATCATCTGATAGATATTCTGGTCCATATTGGTAGTTCCATGTTATGAAAACAATTATGCAAAAAATGCCCTATGTATAGTATTAGTAAGAGACTTGTTCACACATAGCATTTTGACCAAGGGATCTTGTCTCAGCAGAACTCAATTGTTCTGATTAGCTGCAGCTCACTGAAGCTCTGGAAGCTTTAGAGATTGGCCACAGTTCAGACTAAGTGGAAAATTAGAGACAGAAAAAATATAAAACAACTGATAAAATATAAATAAAAATCAATATAATGGATATGGGATGATATGTGGAATCTAACCAACTATAAAGGTGGCAAATAGGCTTGTTTAGCATAATATATTATATATTTTTTTTTACTTTTTAAAGAGATTAGGCATTTATATAAAAATAATAAAAGTGTAAATATATATGTATACGATTATGATGGTAAGATCAGATTATCTCTATATATTGCAGAGATCATTGTGGGTGTATATGTTTTTTTAACCATTTTTTATGTATGTAAATTTATGTAAATTTAAATGATATGCGGCTATATAAACCTGTTAATTAGACACGTCACACATGCCCCAGAGGAAGCCGGAAGGGCGAAACCCAGGGTCGGGCGAGAGTGTTTGGCGTGCCGCCTAGAAATTGTAAAGATTTTTACTTACCTTGATGCTTTTATTTCTTGTTACTTCTGTGAGTATGGATTAACCCCTTCCCGCTCCTTGACGTACTATTACGTCATGGCAGCTGTATCGTTCGCGCTCCATGCCGTAATAGTACGTCTCGGGAGTAACGGCCGTTTCGGCCGTCCTCCCGACACATACAGGAGCTGTGACGCTGCTGTCTTGTTCAGCAGCTGTCACAGCTCCTACAGCGGGGACCGATCGCTGTGTCCCCGCTGATTAACCCCTTAAAAGCCGCGTTCTATAGAGATCGCGGCTTTTTAGGGGTTAAGCTGCCATCGCCGGCCTGCTACGCGATAGCGGCCGGCGATGGTGACTATGGCAACCGGACACCAAACAATGGCGTCCGGCTATGCCATAGACGGAAGCCTAGTGGGTCCTGACAACGTCAGGACCCACTATGCTTGCTGTCAGTGAGTAGCTGACAGTTCTAATACACTGCACTACGCATGTAGTGCAGTGTATTAGAATAGCGATCAGGGCCTCCTGCCCTCAAGTCCCCTAGTGGGACAAAGTAATAAAGTAAAAAAAAAGTTAAAAAAAGATGTGTAAAAATAAGAAAATAAAAGTTTTAAAAGTAATAAAAGTAAAAGTCCCACTTTTTCCCTTATCAGTCCTTTATTATTAATAAAAATATATAAACAAACAAATAAACTATACATAATTGGTATCGCCGCGTCCGTAACGGCCTGAACTACAAAATTATTTTGTTATTTATCCCGCACGGTGAACGCCGTAAAAAAAAATATTAATAAACCGTACCACAATCACAATTGTTTGGTCACTTCATCTCCCAAAAAATGGAATAAAAAGAGATCAAAAAGTCGCATGTACCTAAAAATGGTACTGATGGAAAATACAGTTCGTTACGCAAAAAATAAGTCCTCGCACGGCTTTATTGATGGAAAAATAAAAACGTTCTGGCTCTTAGAATAAGGTAACACAAAAAGTGAATGATTGTTTACAAAACGTATTTTATTGTGCAAACGCCATAAGACATAAAAAAAACTATAAACATCTGGTATCGCCGTGATCGTATCGCCCCGCAGAATAAAGTTAATATATCATTTATAGCGCACGGTGAACGCTGTAAAAAAAAAAGTATACAAAAACAATAGTAGAATTGCTGTTTATTAGTCACCACGCCACCTAAAAATGGAATAAAAACTGATCAAAAAGCCGCATGCACCCCAAGAAAACTACAATGGATTCCTCAAGGGGTCTAGTTTCCAAATTGGGGTCACTTTTGGGGGGTTTCCAATGTTTTGGCACCACAAGACCTCTTCAAACCGGACATGGTGCCTAATAAAAAAGAGGGCTCAAAATCCGCTAGGTGTGCTCCTTTGCTTCGGAGGCCGGTGCTTCAGTCCATTACCGCCCGAGGGCCACATGTGGGATATTTCTCAAAACTGCAGAATCTGGGCAATAAGTATTGAGTTGCGTTTCTCTGATAAATCCTTTTGTGTTATAAAAATAATGGTATAAAAAGAGTAAATTTCACCTCTACTTTGCTCTAAATTTCAGTGAAACACCTAAAGGGTTCATAAACTTTCTAAATGCTGTTGTGAATACTTTGAGGGGTCTAGTTTCTAAAATGGGGTGTTTGATAGGGGTTTCTAATATATGGGCCCCTCAAAGCAACTTCAGAACTGAACTGTAACCTAAAAAAATAAATAAATGAGGCAATACTTCGCTTCTTATATTATACTGATAATGAGCCGTGCCCACTCCGAGATGACCCCAGTTTTGACCGTTTGTATAAACGGAGACCCCTATTAGACCGTTCCAGTGCCCGGTTTTCCCAAGCATACACCCCTGAGAAGTGTATTTCTATTGATGAGTCCCTGGTATATTTTAAAGGGAGGGTTCAATTCCACGAGTACCTGCCAGGTAAGAGGGCAAGGTATGGCGTGAAGATGTATGAGCTGTGCGAGAGTGCATCAGGGTATACCTACAGGTTTAGGATATATGAAGGAAAGGCCACCCCCAAACCAGACTGCATCCTGGACTACAATAGGTACATGGGAGGGATGGACTTGTCAAATCAAGTCCTGAAGCCCTACAGCGCCATGCGGTGTGGTATAAGAAGCTGGCCGGGCACATCATACAGAGGGCTTTGTACAATGCGTATGTGCTACGTCGATGTGCAGGCCAGAGGGGAACTTTCCTGGAATTTCAAGATCTAATCTTTAGGGACCAGGAAGGGGGGGCACCCAGTACTTCTGGAAGCGAGGCCACACGCATCGTACCAGGGCAACACTTTCCAGGAGAAGGTCCCCAAACCGGTGGAAAGGGAAAGAGTCAAAAGAGGTGCAGAGTCTGCTATAAGAGGGGGATAAGGAAGAACACAATATACCAATGTGACACGTGTCCCGAAAAACCAGGGCTCTGTATAAAAGATTGTTTTAAAATGTATCATACATCCCTTGATTTTTAATTTACCCTGATGCACTCCGCACAGCTTACCCCCCTCATCTTTCCCTTCTGAGCCCTGCCGTATGCCCAGGCAGCTGATAACAGCCACATGTAGGGTATTGTCGTACCCAGGAGAACCCACATTACAATTTAAGGGGTGTATATCTCCGGTGGCGCATGCTGGGCACACTATATTGGACACTGAAATGGCATATACATATATAAAATTGCAAATCTCACACTGCACCATCTGCTGCGCATTATCTTTTACACAGTACCTGTGGGGTCAAAATGCTCACTACACCTCTAGATGAATGTCTTAAGGGGTGTAGTTTTTAAAATGGGGTCACTTCTCGGGGGTTTCAACTGTACTGGTACCTCAGGGGCTTCTGCACACATGACTTAGCACCAGAAAAGCTCCAGTAGGCCAAATGGTGGTCCTTTCCTTCTGAGCCCTCCCATGGGCCCAAAGGGCAGTTTATCACCACAAATGGGGTATTGCCGCACTAAGGACAAATTGGGCAACAAAATGGGGTATGTTGTTCCCTGTGAAAATAAGAAAATTTGATCAAAAATGACATTTTATTGGAAAAAATATCATTTTTTTCATTTCACAGCCCAATTCAAATAGGTGCTGTGAAAAAACTGTGCGGTCAAAATGATAACAAAAACCATAAATGAATTCCTTGAGGGGTGTAGTTTCCAAAATGGGGTCACTTCTGGTGGGTTTCCATTGCTTTGATACCTCTGGGGCTCTGCAAATGCAACATGGCACCCGAAAACCAATCCAGCAAAATCTGGACTCCAACAAACACATAGCGCTCCTTTCCGTCTGAGCCCTCCCATGGGCCCAAACGGCAGTTTATCACCACAAATGGGGTATTGCCGCACTAAGGACAAATTGGGCAACAAAATGGGGTATGTTGTTCCCTGTGAAAATAAGAAATTTTGATCAAAAATGACATCTTATTGGAAAAAATATAATTTTTTTCATTTCACAGCCCAATTCAAATAGGTGCTGTGAAAAACCTGTGCGGTCAAAATGATAACAAAAACCATAAATGAATTCCTTGAGGGGTGTAGTTTCCAAAATGGGGTCACTTCTGGTGGGTTTCCATTGCTTTGATACCTCTGGGGCTCTGCAAATGCGACATGGCACCCGAAAACCAATCCAGCAAAATCTGGACTCCAACAAACACATAGCGCTCCTTTCCTTCTGAGCCCTCCCATGGGCCCAAACGGCAGTTTATCACCACAAATGGGGTATTGCCGCACTAAGGACAAATTGGGCAACAAAATGGGGTATGTTGTTCCCTGTGAAAATAAGAAAATTTGATCAAAAATGACATTTTATTGGAAAAAATATCATTTTTTTCATTTCACAGCCCAATTCAAATAGGTGCTGTGAAAAAACTGTGCGGTCAAAATGATAACAAAAACCATAAATGAATTCCTTGAGGGGTGTAATTTCCAAAATGGGGTCACTTCTGGTGGGTTTCCATTGTTTTGATACCTCAACGCCTCTTCAAACCTGGCATGCTGCCTAAAATATATTCTAATAAAAAAGAGGCCTCAAAATGCACTAGGTGCTTCTTTGCTTCTAGGGCTTGTGTTTTAGTCCACGAGCGCAGTAGGGCCACATGTGGGACATTTCTAAAAACTGCAGAATCTGGACAATACATATTTAGTAGTATTTCTCTGGTAAAACCTTCTCTGTTACTAAAAAAAAATTGAATAAAATTGAAATTCAGCAGAAAAAATGAAATTTGCAAATTTCATTTCCACTTTGCTTTAATTCCTGTGAAATGCCTGAAGGGTTAAAAAACTTTCTATATGCTGTTTTGAATACTTTGAGGGGTCTAGTTTTTAAAATGGGGTGTTTTATGGGGGTTTCTAATACATAGGCCCCTCAAATCCACTTCAGAACTGAACTGGCACCTTCAAAAAAAGGCTTTTGAAATTTTCTTAAGAATATGAGAAATTGCTGTTTATGTTCTAAACCTTGTAACGTCCAAGAAAAATAAAATAATGTTCAAAAAACAATGCCAATCTAAAGTAGACATATGGGAAATGTGAACTAGTAACTATTTTGGGTGGTATAACCGTCTGTTTTTCAAGCAGATGCATTTAAATTCTGAAAAATGCTTTTTTTTGTAAATTTTCTCTAAATTTTGCAATTTCTCACAAATAAAGACTGAATATATCGACCAAATTTTACCACGAACATGAAGCCCAAAGTGTCACGAGAAAACAATCTCAGAATCGCTTGGATAGGTTTAAGCATTCCGACGTTATTACCACATAAAGTGAAATATGTCAGATTTGAAAAATGGGCTCTGAGCCTTAAGGCCCAAACTAGGCTGCGTCCTTAAGGGGTTAAACTTGGCGTGGAGCAGTCTTTTTGCAGAGGGTGTTGCACTATGTGTCTTCCTTTTTCCATCTATTAGAGACATAAGATCCTTTTCCTACCAGGAGTTCTTTGAATGTGGAGAGAGACGATAAGGAGCTTGGTGGAACTACAAGGATAAGAATTACCATCCACACCCTCATTGGATTGCGGACTGTCCACTGCATTTTTCTGGGAGAGAGTCCATACTAAGAATTAACCCACTCAAGAGCAAACTATTAGGTTTAACACAATATAACCACGCAGCAGACGGACGCCTCCAGCAACTGGGTATAAAAATTGCGAAATCACAGATAACGTATTTGGGGATACGGATAGGGCGGACCCCGGGAACCTTATATCACCTTAATTATGAACCCATCTTCCACAAAATAAGGCTAGAATTACAGAGATGGAAGACATTGCCGCTCTCCATGTTCGGTAGATGCCATCTAATCAAAATGATATCCTTTGCGAGGCTGTTGTATCCATTGCAAACACTGCCAATTCTGCTGAAGCACAAAGATGTCAATGCCTTTAATTCCGACGTAGCAAAATTCATATGGTTAAATAAGCGCCCCAGAATATCGTTGCTAAAATTGCAGGGATACCATTGGCAGGGGGGAGTGAACATACCACACTTGAGGGGATACCACATCGCTAGTCTTTTCCGGCATGTCCTGGACTGGATACATAAAACAAACCACTACTCCAATCATGACTTAGAATCAGCACTGGCAGGAAAATGGGATCTACGAGCTTTATTGCACACAAAACTTGCAAATCTCCCGCACAGTGTTAAATCTTCAGTTATATTACGTGACACTATAATGTGCTGGAAAGAGGTGAGGAAAAATCAGGGCCTCTCTTTTCAATTGTCGAAATACTTACCCCTATGGTCGCATATACAATTCCCGGCAGGGATGTCCAGTAGCCTATTTAGGACATGGAAGCAAAATGGGGTAGCCGCAGTGAAACATCTGTTGCATGCGACGGAGCCGAGATTGAAGACGTTGCTAGAATTGGGCAGTGAATATGGGATTCCACAAACGCATTTTCTGCAATATATGCAGGTTAGAACGTTCTGTACAAAGCTGGTGGGAAACTTAGAAAAGGAAATTGTTGATAATCCATTTGACACACTAGTGGGAGAAGATCCACATAGGAAGTCTCTATCGGTATTATATCAGACAATGAAAGGTATTTATGTGCAAGTAGGGAAAAAAAATCAATTTCCATACTGGAGACGTATTTTTAAAACACCAGAGATAAATGAGCAAATACTAGAGGGGTAGAAAACAGTGAGGAAGCATGTTATAAATGAAGTGTGGAGAGAGACGCAATTCAGGCTGATACATGCAGCCATTTATGCTTTTAACATACCGCCAAGCGCCAGAGAGCCATATCGGTTACATTCCTGTCCAAAATGTGGACAGCCACGTACGGATCTATATCATGGTATTTGGTTGTGTTCTATCACTCAGGGATATTGGTTAGAAATACTAAGATACATTAGGAAGCTCTGGGAAGGATCTATACCACTGAATCCTACACTTCTGTTATTTCATTCATCAGCGTCAGTAGACACTGAAGTGGAAGGGGCCTTGCAACACATACCTCCGCTAGTACACATAATAATACTTATAGCCAAAAGGTGTATTCTGAAAAATTGGCTGGAAACTAATGCACCGACACTGGAACAGTTAATTCAACAACTACAAAAATACCTATATTCAGATAGGAATGAGGCCTTGTTACACAAAGAGCGAAAAACTGCAAAATTCTTCAAAAAATGGAAACAGTTCTTGGTACAGATGTCTGTCACAGATATAGAAAAAATGATGGCGGGTTTTCAGCACACTAAATGGTACCTTTCCGAAGACATTAAGGGGACCTTGGGGAAACTGAAGGTTACAATGCCAAGGCATTAGACATAAGCACATAGGATAGAGACATGAACAGGGATAGGAGAAGAAGAGTGAGACAAGATACTAATTAGAATACCACAGTTGTTGGGTTAAAGGTTAACAAGTTTATTTTATAATCTGCATTTGAAGTTATACTGCATTTCCAATGTAATTGATTGTGAGCTTTAATACATGTAATGATATGTATAAACATGTAATTTCAACAAGGTATGGGCAATGCCATACCTTGTTTCTTGTAAATGCACAGAAATATTTATAAGAGAAAAAAGCTCAATAAAAAAAGAAGTTAAAAAAAAAAAAAAAAAATCTTTATTTAAAGACACACGAACAGTTGTACATACCGTTTTAAAAGAACACAACGATAAAAACAAATGTACAAAAAGTACATACAAGGACAGTGTATATCATGGGGCAGGGCAAAAAATGGTGATAGCACAAGTCAATTTCAAGAAATGACATACTATATATACACCCACTATATGCACGACAATAATTCCCATGATAGGACCATAGTTACACCATAACAAAGTTAATATAGATACTTATCAAAGAACCATAGGACCCTATATCACATGATACTTCACCCACCATAAGCCATATTTACTGCCAATACACTGTCCAACACCCCAACACACGTTTCGCACCTGTCTTCGTCAGGGGGTGCTGGATTAGTGTGATAAGAGGATTTAAATAGTCAGCACACAGCTGAAGCTAAATAGATTTAAATTTAATACTGTTACCTTATTTCTAAGATGTTTGTTGGCGCATGCGAGAGAGGAGACGGCACGTCAATAACGCAGTACACGGCGTCCGGAAGTGAATAGTGCGCAACTGCACAACACTCAAGTCCATGTTGCGCCGTGAACTACATCATGAATGGCCCCTCACCACACGCACGCGCACTGCATCCATAGACCTACCGCAGCCATGTTGAATGATGGCACTGCCAATACACTGTGCCATCAAGCAAGAGATGCCATTCAACACACATGTAAGAGTTTACACTCGGTAAAGGATACACAAAATGTGCATCCATCATACAATATTCTATAATTATTCTGTATAAGACAAGCGTCTCATCCTCAGTGCATAATGTCTATAAGTATGTGCGTAATTATTAGACGAACAACCCTATATATCCTCCGGAGGCATCACCTATATTTGACAGCATGAAAGATAAATGTGCCAGGTGTGTACAAAAGGAGACCCGATGTATGCTCACTGTGTGCACACATGGCTAAACAAAATGTAGAGATTATGCATAATTAATAACAATTATAATAATAAAATAAAATGAAAAGAATGAATAAAAAGTGTAGTGACTGAGTGCGGAAAGAATAATAATAAAGAATGAAAAATAAAAAATAAAAAATAATAAAAAAATAAAATAATAATAAAAACTGAAAAATATATAATACCAAAAAATATACTCTTTTCGGAACCCAAATGGTCCAATAAAGATTATATATGTGGAGGTGCTAAAAAACATAAAGTGTATATGAATAAATATATAGACGTACCAAAATACAAGAGCACTAATGTCATGGTATGCAAGACTATATATAAATACTCTCGTACAAGTGAAAAATAAATGTGAATAAATACTCATATGGGTATAAAAAAGGCATATCATTGTGAAACAAATCACTCTCAAAGATGTGATAATACACAGAATACATCACTATATAAAATGTGCACCAAAGAACACCACAAATACATGCATAATCCCCCCCTCATAGGGGTGCATATCACCCAAACATAGTAGGTTTTTTAAATTGCATATTTCCAAACAAAAGTCAACGCTTGTCTACACATATTTAAAAACAAACACGTGCATCTCCGGTCAAGTCTGATTAAGCCATCTCGAACTCCATAGCTCAGTTAGATCCAGGGTATCACTGCAGTCTATACAGACATCTGATATCAAAAACATAGGGTCCACTCTAGAAATACAAACAAGAAACTTCCTCAGATATCCTTCCTACACACATAAGATCAAACATAACAAAGGTTGGCACTCACTGATAATTATTACAAAAATGGACCAAAGCTAACCATTTCATTTAACCCTTTAGGGAAACCGGTCTGTAGATTCATAATCCATTTACATTCGCGTTGAGCAAGGGTTTTTTGGATATTGCCACCTCTACTTCCTAACGAGATTTTATCAATACCTCTAAACTTCAAGAGCCTCCAATTCCCTTGATGATGCTCTCGAAAATGACGAGGTATTGGTTTCAATTTACTCAATTTTTTAGGGTCATCAGTCTTCATGGCTTCTTTAACCCCTTAAGGACGCAGCCTAGTTTGGGCCTTAAGGCTCAGAGCCCATTTTTCAAATCTGACATATTTCACTTTATGTGGTAATAACGTCGGAATGCTTAAACCTATCCAAGCGATTCTGAGATTGTTTTCTCGTGACACTTTGGGCTTCATGTTCGTGGTAAAATTTGGTCGATATATTCAGTCTTTATTTGTGAAAAATTGCAAAATTTAGAGAAAATTTACAAAAAATAGCATTTTTTAGAATTTAAATGCATCTGCTTGAAAAACAGACGGTTATACCACCCAAAATAGTTACTAGTTCACATTTCCCATATGTCTACTTTAGATTGGCATCGTTTTTTGAACATTCTTTTATTTTTCTTGGACGTTACAAGGTTTAGAACATAAACAGCAATTTCTCATATTCTTAAGAAAATTTCAAAAGCCTTTTTTTGAAGGTGCCAGTTCAGTTCTGAAGTGGATTTGAGGGGCCTATGTATTAGAAACCCCCATAAAACACCCCATTTTAAAAACTAGACCCCTCAAAGTATTCAAAACAGCATATAGAAAGTTTTTTAACCCTTCAGGCATTTCACAGGAATTAAAGCAAAGTGGAAATGAAATTCGCAAATTTCATTTTTTCTGCTGAATTTCAATTTTATTCAATTTTTTTTTAGTAACAGAGAAGGTTTTACCAGAGAAACACTACTAAATATGTATTGTCCAGATTCTGCAGTTTTTAGAAATGTCCCACACGTGGCCCTACTGCGCTCGTGGACTAAAACACAAGCCCTAGAAGCAAAGAAGCACCTAGTGCATTTTGAGGCCTCTTTTTTATTAGAATATATTTTAGGCAGCATGCCAGGTTTGAAGAGGCGTTGAGGTATCAAAACAATGGAAACCCACCAGAAGTGACCCCATTTTGGAAATTACACCCCTCAAGGAATTCATTTATGGTTTTTGTTATCATTTTGACCGCACAGTTTTTTCACAGCACCTATTTGAATTGGGCTGTGAAATGAAAAAAATGATATTTTTTCCAATAAAATGTCATTTTTGATCAAATTTTCTTATTTTCACAGGGAACAACATACCCCATTTTGTTGCCCAATTTGTCCTTAGTGCGGCAATACCCCATTTGTGGTGATAAACTGCCGTTTGGGCCCATGGGAGGGCTCAGAAGGAAAGGAGCGCTATGTGTTTGTTGGAGTCCAGATTTTGCTGGATTGGTTTTCGGGTGCCATGTCGCATTTGCAGAGCCCCAGAGGTATCAAAGCAATGGAAACCCACCCGAAGTGACCCCATTTTGGAAACTACACCCCTCAAGGAATTCATTTATGGTTTTTGTTATCATTTTGACCGCACAGGTTTTTCACAGCACCTATTTGAATTGGGCTGTGAAATGAAAAAAATTATATTTTTTCCAATAAGATGTCATTTTTGATCAAAATTTCTTATTTTCACAGGGAACAACATACCCCATTTTGTTGCCCAATTTGTCCTTAGTGCGGCAATACCCCATTTGTGGTGATAAACTGCCGTTTGGGCCCATGGGAGGGCTCAGACGGAAAGGAGCGCTATGTGTTTGTTGGAGTCCAGATTTTGCTGGATTGGTTTTCGGGTGCCATGTTGCATTTGCAGAGCCCCAGAGGTATCAAAGCAATGGAAACCCACCAGAAGTGACCCCATTTTGGAAACTACACCCCTCAAGGAATTCATTTATGGTTTTTGTTATCATTTTGACCGCACAGTTTTTTCACAGCACCTATTTGAATTGGGCTGTGAAATGAAAAAAATGATATTTTTTCCAATAAGATGTCATTTTTGATCAAAATTTCTTATTTTCACAAGGAACAACATACCCCATTTTGTTGCCCAATTTGTCCTTAGTGCGGCAATACCCCATTTGTGGTGATAAACTGCCCTTTGGGCCCATGGGAGGGCTCAGAAGGAAAGGACCACCATTTGGCCTACTGGAGCTTTTCTGGTGCTAAGTCATGTGTGCAGAAGCCCCTGAGGTACCAGTACAGTTGAAACCCCCGAGAAGTGACCCCATTTTAAAAACTACACCCCTTAAGACATTCATCTAGAGGTGTAGTGAGCATTTTGACCCCACAGGTACTGTGTAAAAGATAATGCGCAGCAGATGGTGCAGTGTGAGATTTGCAATTTTATATATGTATATGCCATTTCAGTGTCCAATATAGTGTGCCCAGCATGCGCCACCGGAGATATACACCCCTTAAATTGTAATGTGGGTTCTCCTGGGCACGACAATACCCTACATGTGGCTGTTATCAGCTGCCTGGGCATATGGCAGGGCTCAGAAGGGAAAGATGAGGGGGGTAAGCTGTGCGGAGTGCATCAGGGTAAATTAAAAATCAAGGGATGTATGATACATTTTAAAACAATCTTTTATACAGAGCCCTGGTTTTTCGGGACACGTGTCACATTGGTATATTGTGTTCTTCCTTATCCCCCTCTTATAGCAGACTCTGCACCTCTTTTGACTCTTTCCCTTTCCACCGGTTTGGGGACCTTCTCCTGGAAAGTGTTGCCCTGGTACGATGCGTGTGGCCTCGCTTCCAGAAGTACTGGGTGCCCCCCCTTCCTGGTCCCTAAAGATTAGATCTTGAAATTCCAGGAAAGTTCCCCTCTGGCCTGCACATCGACGTAGCACATACGCATTGTACAAAGCCATCTGTATGATGTGCCCGGCCAGCTTCTTATACCACACCGCATGGCGCTGTAGGGCTTCAGGACTTGATTTGACAAGTCCATCCCTCCCATGTACCTATTGTAGTCCAGGATGCAGTCTGGTTTGGGGGTGGCCTTTCCTTCATATATCCTAAACCTGTAGGTATACCCTGATGCACTCTCGCACAGCTTATACATCTTCACGCCATACCTTGCCCTCTTACCTGGCAGGTACTGGCGGAATTGAACCCTCCCTTTAAAATGTACCAGGGACTCATCAATAGAAAAACACTTCTCGGGGGTGTATGCTTGGGAAAACCGGGCACTGGAACGGTCTAATAGGGGTCTCCGTTTATACAAACGGTCAAAACTGGGGTCATCTCGGAGTGGGCACGGCTCATTATCAGTATAATGTAAGAAGCGAAGTATTGCCTCATTTATTTATTTTTTTAGGTTCCAGTTCATTTCTGAAGTTGCTTTGAGGGGCCCATATATTAGAAACCCCTATCAAACACCCCATTTTAGAAACTAGACCCCTCAAAGTATTCACAACAGCATTTAGAAAGTTTATGAACCCTTTAGGTGTTTCACAGAAATTTAGAGCAAAGTAGAGGTGAAATTTACTCTTTTTATACCATTTTTTTTATAACACAAAAGGATTTATCAGAGAAACGCAACTCAATACTTATTGCCCAGATTCTGCAGTTTAGAGAAATATCCCACATGTGGCCCTCGGGCGGTAATGGACTGAAGCACCGGCCTCCGAAGCAAAGGAGCACCTAGTGGATTTTGAGCCCTCTTTTTTATTAGGCACCATGTCCGGTTTGAAGAGGTCTTGTGGTGCCAAAACATTGGAAACCCCCCAAAAGTGACCCCAATTTGGAAACTAGACACCTTGAGGAATCCATTGTAGTTTTCTTGGGGTGCATGCGGCTTTTTGATCAGTTTTTATTCCATTTTTAGGTGGCGTGGTGACTAATAAACAGCAATTCTACTATTGTTTTTGTATACTTTTTTTTTTACAGCGTTCACCGTGCGCTATAAATGACATATTCACTTTATTCTGCGGGGCGATACGATCACGGCGATACCAGATGTTTATAGTTTTTTTTTATGTCTTATGGCGTTTGCACAATAAAATACGTTTTGTAAACAATCATTCACTTTTTGTGTTACCTTATTCTAAGAGCCAGAACGTTTTTATTTTTCAATCAATAAAGGCGTGCGAGGACTTATTTTTTGCGTAACGAACTGTAGTTTCGATCAGTACCATTTTTAGGTACATGCGACTTTTTGATCTCTTTTTATTCCATTTTTTGGGAGGTGAAGTGACCAAACAATTGTGATTGTGGTACGGTTTATTAATATTTTTTTTTACGGCGTTCACCGTGCGGGATAAATAACAAAATAATTTTGTAGCTCACGCCGTTACGGACGCGGCGATACCAATTATGTATAGTTTATTTGTTTGTTTATATATTTTTATTAATAATAAAGGACTGATAAGGGAAAAAGGGGGACTTTTACTTTTATTACTTTTAAAACTTTTATTTTCTTATTTTTACACATCTTTTTTTAACTTTTTTTTTACTTTATTACTTTGTCCCACTAGGGGACATGAGGGCAGGAGGCTCTGATCGCTATTCTAATACACTGCACTACATGCGTAGTGCAGTGTATTAGAACTGTCAGCTACTCACTGACAGCAAGCATAGTGGGTCCTGACGTTGTCAGGACCCACTAGGCTTCCGTCTATGGCATAGCCGGACGCCATTGTTTGGTGTCCGGTTGCCATAGTCACCATCGCCGGCCGCTATCGCGTAGCAGGCCGGCGATGGCAGCTTAACCCCTAAAAAGCCGCGATCTCTATAGAACGCGGCTTTTAAGGGGTTAATCAGCGGGGACACAGCGATCGGTCCCCGCTGTAGGAGCTGTGACAGCTGCTGAACAAGACAGCAGTGTCACAGCTCCTGTATGTGTCGGGAGGACGGCCGAAACGGCCGTTACTCCCGAGACGTACTATTACGGCATGGAGCGCGAACGATACAGCTGCCATGACGTAATAGTACGTCAAGGAGCGGGAAGGGGTTAATGTCCCTTACATGTTCCAAGATCCTCACACGAAGTTCTAGATGTGAGACCCACGTATATCAATTGTCAGGGGCAACTCGCATAGTAGATCACAGCAGTTAAACGACAGGTGATAATGTGGCAGATCTTGTACTCCTTTGAACCTGAAGAATTAATACAATTTTGAGATCCGATCATCAGCGAATACGCTCCACAATCACCACACGGGTATGATCCCCATTTAGGCCCCTTTGAATTAAAAACAAACCCTGATGTAGGGGCTACATAGTGGCTCTTAAGCAAAATATCCCTAAGATTGCGTGATCTACGTGAAGTAATCAGAGGAAAATCTGATGAAACTAAACTCAAATCTGCATCTGTATGTGGGATCGGCCAAAATCTCTCAAAGATTGTTTTCATTTCACACAATTGAGCATGATATCCAGTAATGAATCTTACCTGTTTATTGTTGTCCCTTTTCTTTGGTTTAGGTATAAGTAGGTCATTTCTCTGTGTATTTTTTGCTTTCACATATCCTGGCTCAATGTCCTTAGTTTTATATCCTCTAGCGCGAAACCTCTTCGATAGGTCAGACGCCTAATTTTCAAAGGCAGTCTCAGTCTAACAAATCCGACGTGCTCTTAAAAATTGCCCTGTTGGAACTACTCTCAAGGTCTGTGGGGGATGAGACGATTTTGCATTAAGGAAGGAGTTGACAGATGTCGTTTTTCTAAAAATGTCAGTACCAATCAAACCTTTTGTGGCTTTAATAAATCTGATGTCAAGGAACTTAAAGAGGCTCTGTCACCAGATTTTGCAACCCCTATCTGCTATTGCAGCAGATAGGCGCTGCAATGTAGATTACAGTAACGTTTTTATTTTAAAAAAACGAGCATTTTTGGCCAAGTTATGACCATTTTTGTAGTTATGCAAATGAGGCTTGCAAAAGTCCAAGTGGGTGTGTTTAAAAGTACAAGTCCAAGTGGGTGTGTATTATGTGCGTACATCGGGGCGTTTTTAATGCTTTTACTAGCTGGGCGCTCTGATGAGAAGTAACATCCTCTTCTCTTCAGAACGCCCAGCTTGTGACAGTGCAGATCTGTGACGTCACTCACAGGTCCTGCATCGTGACGGCCACATCGGCACCAGAGGCTACAGTTGATTCTGCAGCAGCATCAGCGTTTGCAGGTAAGTCGATCTTACCTGCAAACGCTGATGCTGCTGCAGAATCAACTGTAGCCTCTGCTGCCGATGTGGCCGTCACGATGCAGGACCTGTGAGTGACGTCACAGATCTGCACTGTCACAAGCTGGGCGTTCTGAAGAGAAGAGGATGTTACTTCTCTTCACAGCGCCCAGCTAGTAAAAGTATTAAAAACGCCCCGATGTACGCACCTAATACACGCCCACTTGGACTTGTACTTTTAAACACACCCACTTGGACTTTTGCAAGCCTCATTTGCATAATTACAAAAATGGTCATAACTTGGCCAAAAATGCTCGTTTTTTAAAAATAAAAACGTTACTGTAATCTACATTGCAGCGCCTATCTGCTGCAATAGCAGATAGGGGTTGCAAAATCTGGTGACAGAGCCTCTTTAATATCCGTCCGACTCACATTGGAAGTCAGCTGGATATTGAGCTGGTTGACATTCAGACCCGCAAGGAAAGTTTCCAATTTTCCTACCTCTCCATGCCACAAAAATAGTATGTCATCGATGAAACGCATAAAAATCAGGATGCCTCCATCTTCTGCATCAGGTAGTTGTAGACTCTGTTCCCAATATCCTAGAAAGAGGTTGGCATATGAGGGCGCACAAGACGACCCCATTGCCACTCCTCTCTTCTGTAGGAAATAGCGGTCTTTGAACATGAACAAATTGTGGTGTAATTCAAAGTCCAATAATAGAATTAACAACTCAATAAGATCAGGTTCTAATTTGGTCCTATTTAAGTGAAACCTAGTGGCTTCAATACCATGTTTGTGTTCGATTGCAGTGTACAGTGACTCAACGTCACACGTCACAAAACAATCATCATGTCCCTTGAATACTCTCTCCAATCTATTGTGGACTTCTGTAGAGTCCCAGATGTATGAGGGTAAATCACTCCCCAAGGGTTTAAGATAGAAATCAATAAAACGGCAAACTGTCTTACATAGACTCCCTTTACTGGAGACTATTGGTCTCCCCGGAGGATCCACTAGGCTTTTGTGAACTTTGGGAAGTAGATACAAGGTTGCTATTACTGGTTTATCCACAACCAAACCTTCAAGTGCAGTTTTTGGTATAATATTAAGTTCAAACGACCTCCACATAATCCTATCTAATTGGGCCTTGAAGTTAGCAAGGGGACAGACAGCCATCAAGTTTTTGATAGCACAACCCTTCATTGAGCTGTCTAAAAGCTTCTCTTTCATATTTATCAATGGACCACACCACCACATTACCACACCTGTCCACTGGCTTAATAACCACTGTTTTCATCTTTTTGAGTTGTTCTAGGGCTTCTCTTTGTGCCCCATTAAGATTGTTATGAGTATGATATAAGGACACCATCCTCGATTCATTTGTAACCAATCTAACAAAAGTGTCTACTGCAGGACACATTGACATGGGTGGGAATGTGGTGGAGCGCCCCCTAACCCTCGGTGGAAATTTGGGTTCAACAAAGTAATTCATCAAGTGCTTTAAGAGTGAGTTGTTCATCCCTCTCGGCAAAGAGCTGTATTAAAGTGCTTTTTAAGAAGCAGTTTCCTTGCAAACAGATTCACATCTTTAGTTGTTTCAAAAAAATCTAAATTAGAGACTGGGCAAAAGGTTAAACCCATCCCTAACACTTCTATCTGTGCTTGTGATAGTACAATATTTGAGAGGTTAATTACCTTTAGTAACAACTGCTATTTGATGCAGCATTTACATCCCCAATAGGGAAATCCCGCAACATATAAGCAGCGTTTACGTGAAGACAATTGACATGCTGCGTAATGAACTTCACGTCAATTTCTGAGCGGTATTTCTACTCACTATTTATGCATCGTGTGGATGAGACTTGTTCAATCTTATCCACTTTGCTGCTACTGTATTTGCAGCAGATTTTCCGCAACGAATTCCATTGCGGAAAATCTGCAGTATTTACGCAATGTGTGAACTGGCCTAAAATGTATTTTTTACACAGTGTTACGCGTTGATGTTAATTTGCATGACTGACATTTTTTTTTTTGTAAACAAATTTTATTGGGTTTTATAACATTACAAAAAAAAACAGAAAAACAATGAGAAATCAGATATTCTGTATCAAAATTGATCCCTGAGAAAAGGAAATGTACAATAATAGCAACATATTGCATAAGATACAACAGATAATACCATATTCTGCTACATTCACAGTATCACCGATGTACATTGAGGTACTTGTTGTTACATATAATATTAGACCCAGGTAACTTAAACAATCAAACAAACCCCCCCCCCCCCCCCACCATAGCTCAGGGGCCCATCAGTTTTCAATTATTCTTTAATAGAAACCAATATACGACATTTGGACATCAGATCTAATAATCATATATATCGTCATGATCAAGCTTTGTGCATCCCCCCTCCTTGCGCTAGACCTTCACTGAGGCCCCAAATTACCTAGCGTCCCTGCAACCACTCTTGTCAAATACCAGGACGTGTAATGAAATGGTGCCATCAATTCCACAATCTCGCTTTGTTGATAATGCTTGCAGATAAAGGTCTTCCATTTCTGAAAAAATTTGGAAGCTTTAGCTTCCGGTGTACGCTCTATATCTAACTTATCCATATGTATACCCTTCTTCATCTGGTGCATTAGATCTGTAAGTGGAGGTATAAGGGGTGTAAGCCATTGTGCCAATAAGCATCTTTTAGCGATCAGCAAGAATACATGAAGGGCTTGTGGTGCCCTAGGGAGATCAGGAAAGACATGAAACAGCAGAGACAGTGGGTCCAGGGTTAGTGAGATTTCCCAAGTATCCTTTATAAATTGCACTATCTCGGTCCAGTACGGAACAAGTTTGGGGCACTTCCATAATCCATGTAAAAGATCAGTTTTGGGAGTGGCACATCTTGGGCAAGCCTCCAATCTATCTGGCGCATTTGGATGTGGGGGAATATTGAAACCATAGATAGCGCGATGTATAAATTTAAAATGTGTTTCACGCCATTGCTCATTTACTACCGCTTTCCTCACTTTTAACCACCCTTCCAAGATTTGTTGAGACAATTCTGAGACCGGGAACTCTTTACTCCATGCTTTAAACAGCAATGCTGCCGTAGACCTCCCCTGTTGGTCCCGAAGTGTTTTATACAGATGTGATAAGGAGGTTTTAGCTGGAGGAGATTCAATCATAGAATCAATGGGGTTTTCCAACCACACCTGTGTCACACCTCGACTCAAGGAGCGTATAAACGAGTGTAGCTGACAGTAAGCTAAATGATGATGTGAAGGGACATTAAAAATATCTACCATTTCCTGAAAGCTCCTTACACGGTTTTCAGAAGGGTGTAGAATGTGCCTGAGTGTTGTGATGCCCAAAGCCCGCCAATGTCTAAAATTAGAGTTTTCTCTCCCCTGCGAAAAGCCCGGGTGTCCCCATAGATTCATGTGTGGGGATATACGCTGAGGAAGCCCAAATGAAGACCTAAGTGACTTCCATGCCAATTATTGTATCTCTTAATAATATACGGTATCTCACATTGTCAGGAAGTATACCATAAGCAGTATGCAGTAACGATGACAACTGCAGCGGGTACACCACTCCTGCCTCTAGGGAATAATTGGAATAAAAGTTAGATTGCTGCAACCAATCTATCCCATGCCGAGCAAGGCATGCTAAATTGTACCTACGAAGGTCTGGGAAATTGAGGCCTCCCTGGTCTTTGGGTAACATAAGCTTCCTCAGCGCTATCCTTGGTCGTTTTTGGGACCATATAAAGGAAGTAAAGGCTCCATTAAGTTTCAAAATATCTGTGTGTCTAAGAAGAAGGGGTATAGTCTGCATCAGGTACAGCAATCTGGGAAAGCTTATCATCTTAACTAAATGACATTTTCCCATAAAAGATAATGGCAAGCTGCGCCACCTCGTTAATTCATTAACCAATTTAGACAACAGGGGGGGATAGTTGAGAGTATATATAGAATCAGGGGTACGCCCTATATGGATTCCCAGATATTTAATTGAACTTTTGGCTATGGTCACAGGGATGTTTAGAGTGGACCAGTTACTTGAGGTTCGTGTACGGGACAAATCTAAGAGTTCACATTTCTCCACATTCACCTTAAACCCTGAAGAGGCCTCAAAAGCCCTCAGTAGATCAAAAACCCTAGGAAGATCCCTAAGCGGATCTGATAAAAAGACCAATACATCATCTGCAAAATATGACGCCTTAACTACTGCCGAACCTACCGCTATACCATGAATGCTCACATCAGCCTCCAGTGCCCTAATAAAAGGTTCAAGGGCAATGTTAAAAAGAAGAGGGGAAAGCGGGCAACCTTGTCTAGTGCCCTTAAATAATGGAATAGGGGATGACAGGAAACCAGGAGTGTATACCCGTGCTGACGGCTCTGTGTAAAGTGCAGACAAGTATTTACGGAAAGGGCCCACTATATGCATGGAATCTAGAGTCCTGCCCAACCATCCCCAGTCCACCATATCAAAAGCTTTTTCGGCATCCACGGTAAGGATTGCCGGAGATGGATGAGCAGAAGTATTAAGATTTACGTCGTCTAGAACACTCAGAATTTTCCGTATGTTTGACACTGCTGAGCGGCCCTTGACGAAGCCCACCTGGCTAGGGGAAATTAATCTAGGGAGAATAAAGGCTAGCCTATCTGCCATTATTTTAGACATCAACTTAAGGTCCAAATTAATTAACGAGATTGGTCGGTATGATGATGCTAAAGCAGGATCCTTATCCTGTTTCGGCAATACCTTTATATATGCGACATTAGAGGCTGGTGGGATCGGCTGCCCAGACAGGTAGCCATTATATAGTTGAAGCAAACATGGAGCCATTTGATCCCTCAGAGCTTTGAAATATTCCCCTGTATACCCATCGGGGCCTGGCGCTTTATTAAGTTTCAGGGAATTGATCGCAGATTTGAGCTCATCCTCCGTAATTGGGGAATCTAACAGGACCTTCTCTTCCTCAGTAAGAACCGGCAAATTTAGGGAATCTAAAGAAAGAGGAGTCACCCCCGGTATACTCTGGCGACTAGCGTATAAAGTGGCATAGAAATCCCTCAAAATGGAATTGATCTGTTTGGGGTGATTCTGTATCTGCCCCAATTGATCCTTTAACCTAGCGATAACAGAGTGTGACCATGGACCTTTTGAGAGCCTAGCCAGGAGACTGCCTGCCTTGTTGCCAAAACGAAACAATTTCGCCTCTAAGGCCGAGCGCTTCAGTTTCTCACCCTTATCTAACCATATCTCGTAATCGCTTTTGGCTTTTTTCCAGGCTTCTCTATTAACTAGAGAAGGCGAATTCTGGAAAAGAGTGTAAGATGTCCTGAGAGTAGTACTGTAAGTCTCAATTTTTTGTTTAGTTACTTTCTTAAAATTAGCGACATATGCCATGATGTGACCCCGCATAACTACCTTCGCTGTATCCCAGTAAAGCTGGGTGTTATCTGCATGAACTCCATTTGTCAATTCATACTCCTGCCACCATCCTTTAAGTTTGCTTTGGAAGGATTCCTCCGCAGCCAGATTTGACGGAAATCTCCATAAGTAATCCGTACCGTGGGGGAAGCTATCATGTACGTCCAATACTACAGGGGAATGATCCGAGATAAGCATCTGCTCAATTACACACCCTCGCATTCGGTGTAATAAAAGTGGGGATACTAACATATAGTCAATGCGAGACCAGGATTGGTGTGGATGTGAATAGTGGGAATATTCCCTACCGTCCGGGTTTTGAAGTCTCCAGATATCCGTCAAATCAGTGGCCGCAAGGAATTTTTTTAATATCGTTTCAGTTGTGATAGAGGGGGCTCTCCCCCCCTGAGCTGTGTTGGTCCTATCCTCACTCGGGTGCAAAGCAACATTTAAGTCACCTCCTAAAATTTTATGGGGATGTCCATCCGCCCCAATTCTAGTGCTTAAATTATGAAAAAAGGATGAGCTACGCGTGTTTGGGCCATAGACATTGTACAGACTGATTTGTTCTGTGGAGCCAGTAAGTAATACATTTATCCATCGACCTTCCGAATCTCTAGACACCTGTGACACTGTTGAGGAAAACTTTTGGTGTATGAGAACAATAACTCCCGCCTTCGAATCGACAGCCGGGGATCCGAACACCTGACCCACCCACAACCTTTTCATCCTAAAGAAATCTGCCTCTGCCAAATGCGTTTCTTGTAAAAGCGCTATGTCTGCACGCAAACGCTTCAGATGACGCAGTACCATCATGCGTTTATGTGGAGACCGTAGCCCCTTGACGTTCCAAGATATAATTCTCATATAAGAGCTATTAAATATACGGTACAGAAATAGATGTCCCTGAGCATGGATTCCCACAACATAAACTGCCTGTTCAACTGTTTAACTAAAAACAATAATACAATTCCCGCACTGGAGGTGTGGATTAATACCTTATCACCCACCCATTGGTGCAATAAGACTTCACTTATTTCCGACACACAGAAATACATTACCAAAAAAGCAACTAGGTTATGTATCATAGTGCAATTACATTCAGTAGCCTTCCATTCCCCCCTTCCCAAGTAAAAGCAACTGGGGTTGCTTAATAAAGAACAACATAAAACAGTTAGTATGTCCATACCACATCTTCCATATCGGCAAGACTCAGAAGAAATGAAAAACCGTCATCCAGACCCTTCTCTTTTGATCTGGCAGGTAATATAAAAGCTGACTCAAAACAGGCAATCATCGGTGATCATCAGCTCTGTCCGACCGTATTAGCCATCAAAATATTGTCAGGTATCAGCTGCAACCAGACGACCCACCCGCTGAGGCTTCGGAGAAGATGGCGGAATTGTAGTAATGTCCCGACTGTCTTCTACACTCTGCTTCCGAGATCCCTGAGCAGAGCGATGGGGTACATCCTTTGAAGTAGAGGGCTTCAAGCCTGCAATGGCCTCCTCCGGAGATTGAAACGAATCAAATGACCCATCCGAATGAAAAACTTTTAAAACCGCAGGGTACAGTAAAGCGAATTTCATCTGGCGTTTGTATAAATCTGAGCAAATTTGAGAGAATGCTCGCCTTTTCTTCGTAACTTCCGCCGAGAAGTCTCCAAAGATGAGGATACGATGGCCTTTGTAATCTAATCCATCTTTTCTGTTCTTGTAGGATTTGAGCACAGACATCTTGTCAGAGTAATCTAGGTACTTTACAATTACTTGTCTCGGGCGATCCCTCATTGTATTCACCTCGCTACGATTATCTGGCTTTGCCGCACGCAGATCAGCTCCAATTCTATGCGCTCTTTCCACCCTGCATGGGTGGTGAATGCCCAAAGCTGCCGGCAGATCCAGCTCACATAGACGTCTCAGATCTTTAGCTGGTACCGATTCCGGTAAGCCGACAATGCGCAGATTATTCCGCCGAGAGCGGTTCTCTAAATCTTCTACCCGCTCCCACAGCTTCTTGTTCTCCAACCGTGCATCTCGTACCAGTTGTTGTACCTCCTCAAGTCCAGAATCCACATCCTGAATCGCCGTTTCCAGCTTATCAAGCCGTTCCTCATGCTGTGTCACCGAGGTATGCAGATGTGATAATGAGGTTTCTATCGTTTTAGACAAAGATTCCTGCAAATCTGGGGTAATTAACTGTGCCACCTGTAACGCCAGTTGCTTGTAATCAATGACACAAGATGTATCGCCCATGCCCCGTATTTGTGAGGAGCTGAGCTCCGAATGTTCAGGCAAGACACCAGGCGGGACAGGCCCGTCCGCCATATTGGGCAGTTGTTCAGCCACGCGGCCTGATTTGCTTTGCGTCTTGGATTTCCCCATTACTGAGACAAATCTGTCCGTGCACTCACCGATCGAACGGGTACTGCGCCCGGAAGATGGCTGGATGATTTGTGCTTCCCCAGAGGACGTAAGTACGGTCTGACAGGGAGATATGTGGAACGGAGGCAGGAGCGCTCTCAGGCGTGCATCTCTACATGCCGGGGCCGGAACCGGAAGTCGACTGACATTTTTACAAGGAGTGAGGTCTACTTTCATAAAATATATAAGTAAAGGAGTATAATTAGATTTTTTTTAATCGAAAGTTTTTATTGTTTTAACATGTTATGACACATTACAAAACGAAGCAAACGAAAGAATCAGATGTAAATAAAATATTTTTCACACTGTCCTAAAATATTCAAGATAACGTTAGGTACGTCAAATGAAACAATCTTTCATGTAATCAATATATTATTTATAATAAAAAAAAAAAATTGCCTTTCAAAGGTGTAGATAGCCCTTAGGCTCACATCTTACAAGTATGTGTCGGGGAAGATAAACCGATTCTGTTTATATCAAATCAAATGTGATCAGAATTTAGCTTAGATTTGCATTACGGAGAAGACAGGAGGGGCTGGAGACTGAGCTGACAGGGAGCGCGGCTGTCGGGATGGACACTCATCAACACAAAGCAGCTTGTAATGTAATGTAGAACATGGAAGCTGCAGAAGCAAAATAGGAAAAAAATGTAATCAAAACCAATTACTAAAATATTTCTTTATCATCAGACAGATAAAACATCATCTCCATTATTCCTTATGGCGTTAAACGTCACATAAAATAAAGTTCCTGGAATGATTCGTTTGGAAAACTGAGAAGAAAATAAGAATATAGTAAATACTGAATGTCTGTAGTGACTCCTGTCATTTTGTGGAAAATTATTAGGGCATGACCACACGTGGCGGATTTCCTCCGCAACTGTCCGCATCAATGCCGCACAGAATCTGCGTTGCAGATTCTGCTGCGGATCTGCACAAAATGTGCAGTACATTGATGCGGACTAGCTGCTGCGGACTGCGGGAAAAGTGCTTCCCTTCTCCCTATCAGTGCAGGATAGAGAGAAGGGACAGCACTTTCCCTAGTGAAAGTAAACGATTTTCATACTTACCGGCCGTTGTCTTGGTGACGCGTCCCTCTTTCGGCATCCAGCCCGACCTCCCTGGATGACGCGCCAGTCCATGTGACCGCTGCAGCCTGTGCTTGGCCTGTGATTGGCTGCAGCCGTCACTTAGACTGAAACGTCATCCTGGGAGGCCGGACTGGAGACAGACGCAGGGAGTTCTCGGTAAGTATGAACTTATATATTTTTTTACAGATACATGTATATTGAGATCGGTAGTCACTGTCCCGGGTGCAGAAACAGTTACTGCCGATCGCTTAACTCTTTCAGCACCCTGGACAGTGACTATTTACAGACGTCTCCTAGCAACGCTCCCGTCATTACGGGAGCCCCATTGACTTCCTCAGTCTGGCTGTAGACCTAGAAATACATAGGTCCAGCCAGAATGAAGAAATGTCATGGTAGTAAAACCAATACGCTCCGCAGCACACATAAGATCTGCGGACTTCATTGCGGAATTTTGACTCTCCATTGAAGTCAATGGAGAAATTCCGCCATGAGTCCGCCACTGCTCCGCAACAGACAGAGCATGCTGCGGACACCAAATTCCGCTCCGCAGCCTATGCTCCGCAACGGAATTTTACGCCTCGTCTAAACGAACACTGCTAAATTAAAGTGTAAGTCAATGGACAAACGGCTCCGCTGCGGATTAACGCTGCGGAGTGTCCGCAGCGGAATTTAAGTGAAATTCCGCCACGTGTGAACCCAGCCTTAAATTGTGCTTTACTCATGACACCCACCCACCCAAAAAAATAATGGGTCCCAGCCCTCACTAGCCTTAACTAGGTCTTACATCAGCCCTAGGATAGGTGAGCCCTGCTGTTCTGCTCCACTGTGCATTTATTAATATCTAGAAAAGGTTGAGACTTATAGCTCTTCAATTTTCCAGTGTGTAATCATTCATTACTGAGTTTGCTGGGACTTCTAGTACCTCAGTGTTTTAGTGTGTAGTTTTCCTTTAAGAACCCTGCATTGAAATACTAACCAACGTGCACGGTAACATTGTAATAACTTTCTATCAATACTATGAATAGCAGGAGATGTCACTTCTGGTCATATTTGTGACATCATCAGTCCACGCGGCCATTGTTACCTCACTGCATGATGTCACAATGACTCATTCTATGGAATCTGGGGTTCATGTGGCAACTGCTGCGTCCAAGATAAGAAGATGAGTAGAGAAGACACAAGATAATTCATCAGGAATCCAGAACACTGGAAACAAAAAACACCATACACTCGACGCATGGCGGGGAGAGAACAAAATGGCACCTGGGGCCGTGGCTTATACACGCGGCAATAGGGGGTTGTGCTCTTTACTTTCAGGTTTTGGAGCCAATAAGAAAACAGTAACATGGAGAAAATCTGCCGCCAATCTCCAGACATCTAGGTATGTACGTAATGTATACGTTTATTTAATCTGAAAATTTGAGGGATGGGGGGTTGTTGTAAATTATTGTCAGAATTTACTCAGCAGTTTATGGCAGGTTTTTGCGTAAACTGTACCAAACAGTCGCAAGCAGCGACGTAAAATACATTTTCCGTAAAATTTGAAGACCTAGTTTACTTTAATAAACGTGGATTAAACAAAGTTAAAATGGCGCAAACTTTGCCCTTATTATTTCATTGCAGGGAGGAGATCTGGACGGCAGCTGAAGATGAGGACAAGAACTGTGAAATTCATCAAAATCGTACGTAGCGTGACAATTCTATTTATAGTTTTATATTTGGCGCCTTCTGATGTCTTAACACACATGTGGGGCAGCACGGTGGCTAGCACTGTTGCAGCGCTGGGGTCCTGGGTTCAAATCCAACCAAGGACAACATCTGCATAGAGTTTGTATGCTCTCCCTGTGTTTGCTCTGGGTACTCCGGTTTCCTCCCACACCCGGAAAACATACCAATAGGGAATGTAGATTGTGAGCCCCAATTGGGACAGTAAAAGAGGACCCCTCTGTACAGCACTGCGTACGTAATATGTTGCCGCTATATAAGTAACTGAAATAAATAAATAACACATGGATTATACAGGTCAAGGTAAATATGTAGAATCAATGCATTGACTTCAGCAAGAGCCTTGTTTAATGTCCTCCTATAACTCCTCCGTGTCACACATGTAAAGACTCCTTAACAGTTATCCCATGGTTGTTGTTCTGCGAGATCCTGGACCTTGTTTGGTCTGTATAGAGGGTCTATGACCATGGACCACCTCCAGCGCGGATGTTAATAAAACTGTATTATGCCGGAATAACAGGGAATGATGTTTTCCTATAGGACGAACAGATGTCACAGGAGAAGGCCATAGGAGGGCAGTGTTCTCTTTCTCTTTCACAGCTAAGATGACCATAGTCGTGCTGTGATCTCCAGAGTCCGATCAGTAGAGGAGCGGCCGGCATGATACAGGGACATCGAGGACAACAACTGGGATTGGACAACTTCTCTTTCTCTTTCACAGCTGACATGACCATAATCGTGCTGTGATCTCCAGAGTCCGATCAGTAGAGGAACGGCCGGCATGATACAGGGACATCGAGGACAACAACTGGGATTGGACAACTTCTCTTTCTCTTTCACAGCTGACATGACCATAATCGTGCTGTGATCTCCAGAGTCCGATCAGTAGAGGAGCGGCCGGCATGATACCGGGACATCGAGGACAACAACTGGGATTGGACAACATCTCTTTCCCTTTCAAAGCTGAGATGACAATAGTCGTGCTGTGATCTTCAGAGTCCGATCAGTAGAGGAGCTGCCGGCATGATACCGGGACATCGAGGACAACAACTGGGATTGGACAACTTCTCTTTCTCTTTCACAGCTGAGATGATCATAGTCGTGCTGTGATCTCCAGAGTCCGATCAGTAGAGGAGCGGCCGGCATGATAGCGGGACATCGAGGACAACAACTGGGATTGGACAACTTCTCTTTCTCTTTCACAGCTGAGATGACCATAGTCGTGCTGTGATCTCCAGAGTCCGATCAGTAGAGGAGCGGCCGGCATGATACCGGGACATCGAGGACAACAACTGGGATTGGACAACTTCTCTTTCTCTTTCACAGCTGAGATGACCATAGTCGTGCTGTGATCTCCAGAGTCCAATCAGTAGAGGAGCGGCCGGCATGATACCGGGACATAGAGGACTACAACTGGGATTGGACAACTTCTATTTCTCTTTCACAGCTGAGATGAACATATTCGTGCT
The DNA here is from genome assembly GCF_050947455.1 of Rhinoderma darwinii. Taxonomy (NCBI): domain Eukaryota; kingdom Metazoa; phylum Chordata; class Amphibia; order Anura; family Rhinodermatidae; genus Rhinoderma; species Rhinoderma darwinii. The sequence continues at coordinate 58,111,780 of NC_134696.1, read as the reverse complement.
GTGATCTCCAGAGTCCGATCAGTAGAGGAGCGGCCGGCATGATAGCGGGACATCGAGGACAACAACTGGGATTGGACAACTTCTGTATATGCCGTATACGTAATGATATCAGTTACTATATAATACAATGTCATAGCTATCAATGAGATGTGTTTAGTTAGTTGCATTACAAGCTCTGATCCTGGTTTTTCGGACTGATCGCCTTTTATCTGTGATCTCCAGAGTCTGATCAGTAGAGGAGCGGCCGGCATGATACCGGGACATCGAGGACAACAGCTGGGATTGGACAACTTCTGTATATGCCGTATACGTAATGATATAAGTTACTATATAATGCGCTGTCATAGCTATCAATGAGATGTGTTTAGTTAGTTGCATTACAAGCTCTGATCCTGGGTTCTCGGACTGATCGCCTTTTTTCGGGGTCAACAAGGAATTTTCCCCTGTGGCACAAAATGGCTAAACGTGCGCAGGGTTTTTGCCTTCTTCTGGATCAGTAGCTTTAGTTAGGAATTTCAGTTAAATAAATTTTGTTTTAATATTAAAAGCTTTGTCTCCTCGTCATTTCTCAATATTATATAGCAGTCAGGTATTAGTATATATTATGATAATCCAATATGGCTGTATCCATGATGTATTGGATAATATGCACATACAGAAGAGATATTTATCATGTGAGCCATATAAATGCAACCACTTTAACCCCTTTACGACGAAGGACGGATATATCGGTCCTATGCAGGAGCTAGTTCCCTCAAAAGGATGGATATATCTGTCCTCTGATCGGGTGGGTACTGCCAGTGTACTCACGCGATCAGCGGCAGGAGCACAGTTGTTATACACAGCCTGGCTCCTGCCCCAACTGCCGGAATCTAAGCGTGCGCCGATTCCTGCGGTTTAACCCATTAGATGCCGCTGTCAATAGCGACAGCGGCATCGAATGTGTTTGACAGAGGGAGGGGAGCTATCATTGGTTAGTTTACATCATGTGGTGGCCGGTTGCCTAAGTTCATTGGCCTACTTTTAAAAGGTTGTCCCTCTTTGTGATACTTGAAAGTTGGGAGGTGTGACTATAATAGCAGTGCCAGCCACAGTACAACCATAACAGTGCCAGCCACAGTACACCCATAACAGTGCCAGCCACAGTACACCCATAACAGTGCCAGCCACAGTACACCCATAACAGTGCCAGCGACAGTGTAATGGCAGGAAGGAGGTGAAGGGAAAGTGAGCCCTAATCTACCCACCGCCCTGTCCCTGCCTACTTGCAACGACCCGCCCTAGGCGACGAGGTACAACTGGGCGGCGGTCCCTACGCTGGCTAAGTGCACAGGAAGACAAACAGGGAACACGCAAGGGAAGGGGCAGTAGCCACGGAACGCCACGAGGGAACGGGGCGGCGAACGAACAGTCAGGACCAGGACGAAGTGAGTACACCCGAGCGGGCACGGAGACAGAAGCAAGCCAGGGGCAAAGCAAAGCAGGTCAAGCAGAACTGCAGCAAGGCAGAAGCACGGCAGAAGCAGGCTGGAGCAAGCAGCAGTGGGGCCAGGAATCCAAAAGAATTACAAGCACTGAGGGAGAGCACAGGGCAGGTAATAAAGGGCAGGGGGCGGAGCTAACTCCGACAGACCAGGCCGCGATAGGCTCTCCCACTCCTGAGCCTGCCACCCTGGTTGGTGGGAGATGGTGTCAGTCGAACAGGTCTGGCCTCAGGTGTGGATTGATTAATCCCAGGAGTATAGCTAGATGAAGTACCTGGCAGATCCCTAACAGTACTCCCCCTTTTATGAGGGGCCACCGGACCCTTACTAAGGGGACCCGGTTTAGTGGGGAAGAGGAGGTGGAACCTCCTGATCAATACCCCAGCGTGAACATCACGGGCAGGTACCCAAGTCCTCTCCTCCGGCCCGTATCCTCTCCAATGGACCAGGTACTGGAGGGAGCCCTGGACCATCCTACTGTCCATAATCTTGGCCACCTCGAATTCCACCCCCTCAGGGGTGAGAACGGGAACAGGAGGTATCCTCGAGGGGGACCAGGACGGGGAGCAGCGTTTAAGGAGGGAGGCATGGAAGACGTCATGTATGCGAAAGGATGGGGGGAGCTCCAGACGGAAGGATACAGGGTTGAGGACTTCAATGATCTTATAAGGTCCAATAAATCGGGGAGCAAACTTCCTGGACGGGACCTTAAGGCGCAAGTTCCTGGACGACAACCAGACCAAATCCCCGATGACAAACCGGGGGTTAGCAGAACGTCTACTATCCGCCTGAATCTTTTGTGCGCTCTGGGACGCCTCTAGGTTCTTCTGAACCTGGGCCCAGACAGTGCACAGTTCCCGATGAACCTCCTCTACCTCAGGATTATTGGAACAACCAGGGGAGACGGAGGAGAACCTTGCGTTAAACCCGAAATTACAGAAAAACGGGGAGACCCCTGACGAGTTACTGACCCGGTTATTCAGGGAAAATTCAGCAAGGGGAAGGAATGAGACCCAATCGAATTGACAGTCAGAGATGAAGCACCTTAAATATTGTTCCAGGGATTGGTTGGTCCTTTCCGTTTGGCCATTAGTTTCGGGATGGAAGGCGGAGGAGAAGGACAGATCAATCTCCAACTTTTTACAAAAAGCTCTCCAAAATAAGGAAACAAATTGTACCCCTCTGTCAGAAACTATATTGACTGGGGCCCCATGGAGACGCAGGATGTGTTTCACAAACAAAGAAGCTAACGTCTTGGCGTTAGGTAGCTTCTTAAGGGGCACAAAGTGGCACATCTTGCTGAAGCGGTCGACTACCACCCACACCACCGACTTGCCCTGAGATGGAGGCAAATCGGTGATAAAATCCATGGAGATATGGGTCCAAGGTCTCTGGGGAATGGGCAAGGAACGTAGTAGGCCCGCAGGTCGGGACCTAGGGGTTTTGGACCTAGCGCAAACCTCACAAGCGGCGACGTAAGCCCTAACATCTTTAGGCAACCCAGGCCACCAATAGTTTCTGGTAATGAGGTGTTTGGTGCCCAAGATGCCAGGATGACCAGATAGAGCGGAGTCATGGTTTTCCCTGAGTACCCTCAGCCGGTATTGCAGGGGAACAAACAGTTTGTCCCCAGGGACGTTCCCGGGAGCTGCACCCTGATCAGCCGCGATATCAGAAGCTAAATCAGAATCCGTGGCAGAGACGATTATACCAGGGGGTAAAATACAAGCAGGATCCTTCTCGGAAGGAGGATTGGCCATGAAACTACGTGACAGAGCGTCAGCCTTAATATTCTTGGACCCAGCCCTATAGGTAACCAAGAAATTAAATCTGGTAAAGAATAGTGCCTACCGAGCTTGTCTAGGATTAAGCCTCCGGGCCGATTCTAGGAAAACCAGATTCTTGTGATCCGTAAGGACCGTTACCTGGTGTCTGGCCCCCTCCAGGAAGTGCCGCCACTCCTCAAAAGCCCATTTAATGGCTAGAAGTTCGCGGTTGCCAATATCATAGTTACTCTCCGTGGGCGAAAACTTCCTAGAGAAGTAAGCACAGGGGCGGAGATGGGTGAGGGAGCTGGTACCCTGGGACAAGACGGCCCCCACTCCCACCTCGGAAGCGTCAACCTCCACAATAAATGGCTCCTCTTGGTTGGGCTGAATCAGCACGGGGGCCGAGATAAAGCACTTCTTGAGAGTCTCGAAGGCCTGGACGGCCTCAGGGGGCCAATGGAGGACATCGGCACCCTTGCGGGTAAGGTCCGTAAGAGGCTTAGCGACGACCGAGAAGTTGGCAATAAATCTCCTGTAATAGTTGGCGAACCCTAAAAAACACTGTAATGCCTTAAGGGAGGCAGGTTGGACCCATTCCGCCACAGCTTGAACCTTGGCAGGGTCCATGCGGAATTCATGAGGAGTGAGGATTTGCCCTAAAAATGGTATCTCCTGTACCCCAAAGACACATTTTTCAGTCTTAGCAAACAGATTATTCTCCCGAAGGACCTGGAGCACCTTCCTGACATGCTCCACGTGGGAGGACCAGTCCTTGGAAAACACCAGTATGTCATCAAGGTACACAACAAGAAAATTACCCAGGTACTCTCTCAGGATTTCATTAATAAAATTCTGGAAGACAGCAGGGGCATTACACAACCCAAAGGGCATGACCAGGTATTCGAAATGACCCTCGGGTGTGTTGAACGCAGTTTTCCACTCATCCCCCTCTTTGATGCGGATAAGGTTATATGCCCCCCGTAGATCGAACTTAGAAAACCATTGGGCTCCCTGAACCTGATTAAAAAGATCCGGAATCAAAGGAAGTGGGTACTGGTTCCTTACGGTGACCTTATTCAGGTTACGATAATCAATGCACGGCCTAAGACCACCATCCTTCTTCCCCACGAAGAAGAAGCCAGCACCTACAGGAGAAGTCGAGGGGCGAATGAAACCCTTGGCCAGGCATTCTTGTATATACACCCTCATCGCTTCACGTTCAGGACATGAAAGATTAAATATCCTACCCTTAGGAAGCTTGGCACCAGGCACCAAATCGATAGCACGATCGTAATCTCTATGGGGGGGCAACACCTCGGAGGCCTCCTTAGAAAACACATCGGCGAAGTCCTGAACAAACTCAGGAAGCGTGTTTACCTCCTCCCGGGGAGAAATAGAGTTAACGGAAAAACATGACATAAGACATTCATTACCCCATTTGGTGAGATCCCCAGTATTCCAATCAAATGTGGGATTATGCAACTGCAACCAGGGAAGGCCTAAAACCAGATCAGACGATAATCCCTGCATCACCAGTACAGAGCACTGCTCCAAATGCATGGAGCCAACCAGGAGTTCAAAAACAGGAGTATGCTGAGTAAAATAACCATTAGCAAGGGGAGTGGAGTCGATTCCTACTACAGGGATAGGATAAGGTAAATCAATACAAGGCATCTTTAGAGACATAGCAAATTCCACAGACATGATATTAGCAGATGAGCCAGAATCCACGAAAGCACTGCCCGTGGCAGACCGGCCAGCAAACGAGACCTGAAAGGGAAGCAAAATTTTATTGCGTTTCACATTAACGGGAAATACCTGTGCGCCCAAGTGACCTCCCCGATGATCACTTAGGCGCGGAAGTTTTCCGGCTTCTTATTCTTGCGCCTGGGACAGGTGTTCAGTAGATGCTTGTCGTCCCCACAGTAGAAGCAGAGACCATTCATTCTGCGAAACTCCCTACGTTGTCGAGGGGACATGGAGGCCCCGAGTTGCATAGGTACCTCCGAGTCCTCCGTGGAGGGGCGAGGAGACGGGACCTCGGGGGGGATCGCAGAAAAGTCAGAGGGGAGCACACTGAAGCGTTCTAGCTGACGTTCCCTGAGACGTCGGTCAAGTCGTACTGCTAGGGCCATAACCTGGTCAAGGGAGTCAGGCGAGGGGTAGCTAACCAGCAGATCCTTCAGGGCGTCAGATAATCCTAACCTAAACTGGCACCTTAGGGCCGGATCGTTCCACTGAGAAGCTACGCACCACTTCCTAAAATCAGAACAGTATTCCTCAACCGGTCTCCTACCCTGACGTAAGGTCACCAGCTGACTCTCGGCTAAAGCAGTCCTGTCAGTCTCGTCGTAAATGAGTCCGAGGGCAGAGAAAAAACGATCAACAGAGGAAAGTTCAGGGGCGTCAGGAGCCAAGGAGAAGGCCCACTCTTGGGGCCCTTCCTGGAGTCGGGATATGATGATACCCACCCGCTGGTTCTCGGAACCTGAGGAGTGGGGCTTTAGGCGGAAATACAGTCTGCAACTCTCCCGGAAGGAGAGAAACGTCTTACGGTCCCCTGAAAACCGGTCAGGTAACTTGAGGTCGGGTTCTAGAGGTGAGGTGAGGGGTACTACTAAAGCAGCGTCACCCTGATTGACCCTTTGGGCCAGGGCCTGGACCTGTAGGGAGAGGCCCTGCATCTGCTGGGTCAGGGTCTCAAGGGGGTCCATGACAGCGTCAGCGTAGGAGAAATGGTAGACTAGGTAAGGGCTTGTAATTATGTAATGGCAGGAAGGAGGTGAAGGGAAAGTGAGCCCTAATCTACCCACCGCCCTGTCCCTGCCTACTTGCAACGACCCGCCCTAGGCGACGAGGTACAACTGGGCGGCGGTCCCTACGCTGGCTAAGTGCACAGGAAGACAAACAGGGAACACGCAAGGGAAGGGGCAGTAGCCACGGAACGCCACGAGGGAACGGGGCGGCGAACGAACAGTCAGGACCAGGACGAAGTGAGTACACCCGAGCGGGCACGGAGACAGAAGCAAGCCAGGGGCAAAGCAAAGCAGGTCAAGCAGAACTGCAGCAAGGCAGAAGCACGGCAGAAGCAGGCTGGAGCAAGCAGCAGTGGGGCCAGGAATCCAAAAGAATTACAAGCACTGAGGGAGAGCACAGGGCAGGTAATAAAGGGCAGGGGGCGGAGCTAACTCCGACAGACCAGGCCGCGATAGGCTCTCCCACTCCTGAGCCTGCCACCCTGGTTGGTGGGAGATGGTGTCAGTCGAACAGGTCTGGCCTCAGGTGTGGATTGATTAATCCCAGGAGTATAGCTAGATGAAGTACCTGGCAGATCCCTAACAGACAGTACACCCATAACAGTGCCATGATGTAATGTAGTAATAGCAGGGACAAGCACCAGTTCCCACTCAGTGTGGTTATTAATAACAGTGGTCAATGAGCATGGCCCAGTTTCCATGCAGCGCCACCACAGGGGAAAAGAAGTACTACATGATGACCATTAAAATCAATGAGTCAATGATGTAAGGCATAGTTGGGCCGAGTGCATGACAGCAAGAGCTGCACTTCATAACCGCTGTCTAGTCTAGCTGGTATGGCAAAGTAAGCGATCTATGGGGGATGCATGCAAATATCCATGCTTGTCTGCCTGGACACTATGAATGCTCAATTAGAGGTCAAACTCCCTACCCCATAACCGCAGTTTTGGGGCTGCACTCTGCCTCTGGTTATTGAAATGAGTCATAGCACTGAGAACAGTTCTCCAGAGATGAGCAGTCTTTGTATATTGGAATACGACCGGCTATATCCGCACCTTCAACCTTCATACCAACCAGGGGCATACGCAGGATATTGTCAAGGTGGCATGCTGATGCTTATGGACCCAGTATCACACACATGTATGAATGCACACAAACGCAGATTCAGTTATCAGACACAGAATGGCCTCATAAAAACCCCCTTAGAAAAGTGCCAGTACCCATGACCGCATATCAGTGCAATCACATACCACCATAACAGTGCCAGTCACACTGCCAACAAATCAGTGCAATCCACATACTGTGATAACTGTGCCAGCCACAGTACACCCATATCAGTGCAATCCACATACCACTATAACAGTGCCAATCACATTGCCCGCAAATCAGTGAAATCCACATACTGTGACATACCTCCCAACCTCCCCGAATTCAGCGGGACAGTCCCGGATTCCGGGCGGTGTCCCACTGTCCCGGGCGGCCGAGTGTATGTCCCGCTGTCAACTGTATCTGCGTCCTCAGGACGCAGATAGAGTCAAACCCAATTCTGAAGCAGGTAACCATCAGCTCCCTGCTTCAGAATTAGTTCAGAACGGAGGAGCAAAGGGAGCTCTTCTGACTCCCTAGATCAGGTTATGGCTTTAGCGGTACGACTTGACCGACGTCTCAGGGAACGACGACTTGAACGTGTTTGTGTTTTCTCCTCTGACTCCCCCAGCACCGCAACAAGGTGTAAGACCATGTTCGGGAGAAAATACAAGGAACGTTCCATGCTGAAACAACCATATCTAGACTCAGGCTTCCTATCTTCTCTCCTTCAAAAACGTGTTCTTCATTTTGCTACCCTATCTATTTTGCATTATAGTCTCACAATCAGCTTGTAACATTTCTTACTATTCATTCATGAGATATTGATATTTTCCATTTGTACAGTCATCCATCTATATTGGCTGACCACCATTCCTGTTGACGTCTGTAACTTTTATTATGTAACTGGTGTGTCCGTTGAATTTTATCTCTTTTAATCAATACATTTTCCAGTTCTGGGACGTTCTCATGCCTGACTATGTCTCATGCTGTCTAATTTTTGCTAAAGATAGAAATTGTGTGTATACTTTCACAGGTCAATAATACTCATAGGTGTAATGGTGTTGGTCCTAGTGATGAACCCAAATGGACAATTGACTTGTAGGACTCCCTTGTCCCGCAACTTCTATTTGGGTCTTGGTACTTTGTTGGCTCCAGGACTTCGGTGAAAGGTGGGTGTCTATGTTTTTTTTCTGGGGATAATTTAGCAGGAACCCAAAAAAATATAGCACTCACCAGAGCAGGTGGTTGGCGGTGGCCACAGGACGAAATCTAGCCTTGTCGTCAACTAGAGTCAAGGTCAAGTCAGAATTGGAGGATAGAATTTGTATTTGGCCAACTGGAGGCAATGATCAGTGTAGTGTGTAAACCGAGAAAACTTCACTTAGATGCTATAATAAGACCATATCCATCATTGTATAGAAAAAATACAAAAATCTTTATTTAAAGACACACGAACAGTTGTACATACCGTACAACACAACGATAAAAACAAATGTACAAAAAGTACATACAAGGACAGTGTATATCATGGGGCAGGGCAAAAAATGGTGATAGCACAAGTCAATTTCAAGAAATGACATACTATATATACACCCACTATATGCACGACAATAATTCCCATGATAGGACCATAGTTACACCATAACAAAGTTAATATAGATACTTATCAAAGAACCATAGGACCCTATATCACATGATACTTCACCCACCATAAGCCATATTTACTGCCAATACACTGTCCAACACCCCAACACACGTTTCGCACCTGTCTTCGTCAGGGGGTGCTGGATTAGTGTGATAAGAGGATTTAAATAGTCAGCACACAGCTGAAGCTAAATAGATTTAAATTTAATACTGTTACCTTATTTCTAAGATGTTTGTTGGCGCATGCAAGAGAGGAGACTGCACATCAATAACGCAGTACACGGCGTCCGGAAGTGAGTAGTGCGCAACTGCACAACACTCAAGTCCATGTTGCGCCGTGAACTTGACTTAAAGGGGTTGTCCCAAGTTGACTCAAATTATTTTTTTTTAAACATTCTAAGCAGGAAATGAATTTTAAAACATTTGCTGTTAAAAAATTTTAAAAATTCATTTCCTAAGTGCCTTTTTTTTACACTTGATAACTCAGCAAGTGCTGGTTATCTTTTTTAAAAAGGGGCGTGAGCGGCTCGATGTCAATCAAGCCGCTCCGCTCTGCAGTGTGCGCGCTCCCGATGTTGCTAGATGCTGTAGTTCTAGCAACATCGGGAGAATGTTCGTCTCAAGCGGGCATGGTAAGCCCGATTGAGACGAACTTACCGTGAATGTCATCAACCCTACACTACACTATACTACATTACACTACACTACATTCACCCCGTTTCGGCAAACAACTTCTCTCTCCCCCCCTGTCACTACATGTAATTTGTGTACCCGCCGCACCGGTGCTGCATCAGCACCCGGCGAACAACTAAAAATATATAAAAAAAAATAAACTCACCTAAGACGTTCTAACGGCGCTCTGAACGGTCCCGTCACTTGCCATCTTCCTTCTTCTTGGCGCCGCTCGCATTCATAGTAACAATGCGTTGTGGCGCTGATGACGTAATCATATCAGGCACACGTGATTACGTCATCTGCGCCCACCGCTGTGTTATTGTGAATGGGAGAAGAAAAGTGACGGGACCGTTCAGCTCTTCGTGGGAACGTCTTAGGTGAGTTTATTTTTGTATGTATGTTGTCATGTATGTGTATATTTGCATGTATGTATGTATGTATATGTATGTTTTCTTGTATGTATGTTGTCATGTTTGTATGTGTATGTATGTTTGCTTGTATGTATGTTTGCTTGTATGTATGTATGTTGTCATGTTTGTATGTGTATATGTGCATGTATGTGTATATGTGCATGTATGTTTGCATGTATGTATGTTTTCATGTATGTATGTTTGCATGTATGTATGTTTTCTTGTATGTATGTATGTTGTCATGTTTGTATGTGTATATGTGCATGTATGTTTGCATGTATGTATGTTTGCATGTATGTATGTTTGCATGTATGTATGTATGTATGTTGTCATGTTTGTATGTTTGCATGTATGTTTGCATGTATGTATGTATGTTTGCATGTATGTATGTTTGCATGTATGTTTGTATGTATGTATGTTTGCTTGTATGTATGTTTTCATGTATGTATGTTGTCATGTTTGTATGTGTATATGTGCATGTATGTTTGCATGTATTTATGTTTTCATGTATGTATGTTTTCATGTATGTATGTATGTTTGCTTGCATGTATGTTTGTATGTACGTTTTCTTGTATGTATGTTGTCATGTTTGTATGTGTATATGTGTATGTGTGTATATGTGCATGTATGTTTGCATGTATGTATGTTTGCTTGTATGTATGTTTGCTTGTATGTATGTTTGCTTGTATGTATGTATGTATGTATGTATGTTTTCTTGTATGTATGTATGTTTGCATGTATGTATGTATGTTTGCTTGTATGTATGTTGTCATGTTTGTATGTGTATATGTGCATATATGTTTGGATATGTATGTATGTTTTCATGTATGTATGTTTGCATGTATGTATGTTTGCATGTATGTTTGCATGTATGTTTGCATGTATGTATGTTTGCATGTATGTATGTTTTCTTGTATGTATGTTTTCTTGTATGTATGTTGTCATGTTTGTATGTGTATATGTGCATGTATGTTTGCATGTATGTATGTTTTTATGTATGTATGTTTTCATGTATGTATGTTTGCTTGTATGTATGTTTTCTTGTATGTATGTATGTTGTCATGTTTGTATGTGTATATGTGCATGTATGTTTGCATGTATGTATGTTTTCATGTATGTATGTTTTCATGTATGTATGTTTGCATGTATGTATGTTTGCATTTATGTATGTTTTCATGTATGTATGTTTGCATGGTCCCCCACATTTTTATAACCAGCCCGATACAACACAGCAGCAGCAGCCTTGCATTACAAGGGTGGGAAGGTCCACTGTTTTTGGCCCTTCCCAGCCTCATAATACCAGCCTACGGCCGCCCCAGTACCCGACCATCACAACAGATGGTCGGGTACTGGATCGTACCAAGCTCTTCCCGGCACCCCTGGTGGTGGTGGGTACCGGGGTAATAATGGGTGGTTAGTGCTAGCCTCTGCACCGGCTAACACTAAGTACCGCCTTTATAATGGACGCTGTCAATCAGCCAACTACCATTATCTAGGCACTAATAAAGTTTGAAAAAAAAACACAAAGACAATTTTTTTTTATTGAAATAAGAAATCCCCAACAAAACCCTCGTTAACCATTTTATTAAAATTTTCAAAAAACGTAGATCTACGCAGTAGTCCAACGAATCGAAGACGTAGTCCAATTGGTACATCAAAATCTGCAACAACATAAAAAAAAGTTATCAATGTGAACAATACCGATACTTATACTCACCTACACACACACAAACAACCACACACAAACATATACACAAACACACACATATACACAAAAACACATGTACACAAACACCCATATATACACAAACACACAAACATATACACAAACACACACATATACACAAACACATATACACAAACACACACATATACACAAACACCCATATATACACAAACACACACATATACACAAACACACACATATACACAAACACACAAACATACACATGCACAAACACACCCATATATACACAAACACACACACATAAACTCCAAAAAACACACATATACACACAAACCTATACACAAACACATGTACACAAACACACAAATATACATATACAAAAATACACAAACATATACACACAAACATATACACATATGCACAAACACACCCATATATACACACCCATATATACACACACATACACACACACACACACACACACATATACACACAAACATACGTACACAAACACACCCAAATATACACAAACACACACACACACAAACATATACACAAACACACCCATATATACACAAACACGCCCATATATACACAAACACGCCCATATATACACAAACACACACATATATACACAAACACACACATATACACAAACACACACGTATACAAAAACACACACAAACATACACACAAACCTATACACATATGCACAAACACACCCATATATACACAAACACACACATATACACACAAACATATACACATATACACACAAACATATGTACACAAACACACCCATATAAACACAAACCCACACATATACAAAAACAGACACACACACAAACATATACACAAACACACCCATATATACACAAACACGCTCATATATACACAAACACGCCCATATATACACAAACACACCCATATATACACAAACACAAACCCACACATATACAAAAACACACACGCACAAACATATACACAAACACACCCATATATACACACACACACACATATACACACACACCCAAATATACACACACACACATATACAAACACACCCATATATACACAAACACGCCCATATATACACAAACACACCCATATATACACAAACACACACGTATACAAAAACACACACAAACATACACACAAACCTATACACATATGCACAAACACACCCATATATACACAAACACACACATATACACACAAACATATAAACATATACACACAAACATATGTACACAAACACACCCATATATACACAAACCCACACATACAAAAACACACACACACACAAACATATACACACAAACATATACACAAACACACCCATACACACACACACACACACAAACACACACATATACACAAACATATACACATACACACAAATACACCCATATATACACTCACACATAAACACACACACACACACACACACACAAACATATACACACTTACCTTTAGCGGAGCGCAGACTTCTCCTTGCGACGGGTGCCTTCCACTGCATCTTCTGCGCATGCGCCGAGAAGCGCCGAGATGCGCGTTCACGAGCAAATGACATCCTCTGCTCAGGGCGCAGAGGATGTCATTACGCATGCGCGGCCACCGCTAAAGGTAAATAGCGGTGGCCGGGAACCTAGGCAATGAGCAGGATACAAAGAGGGACCGACCGCAACTTCTTATTTTTACATGGGGGAGCTTTATAGCTCCATTTATCAACTTGGGACAACCCCTTTAAGGTATGTTTGATGACTTTCGCTATCTACGGCCTTACATCCCAAACCCCAATAAGAGACCACACATGAATTTTGGTGTAAAGGCCACAGCAGCCATTTATTAAACACACAACTTTTTATGTGATAAAAGAGCATAACCATAAAACACATCATAACACTCCATAATAACATCCTGCTCTATTTCCCACATTCTCCAGATAAAGGATCCTTGAAGGCACTTCAATCATTAAATAACAACTCCATCGTTTCCTTATTAGGTCTGGACTTCCTACCCTACAGCCGTTCTGCACCTGACCCGAGGGCACCAATCATGTCCAAGACCACTCTCTCCCTTCCTGGGGACCCTGCCCAAAAGGAATATATGCCATATCAGCTGGGTAACCACTCCCCAGCCCCTCCAATACTATCCAGGGTTAAACGCCCCGAGTTCTCTTCCAACAATCTCCATTGTTGCTTCTCCTTCTTGCCATTATGTGCCTCCAAAGACCCCTCCTCCTACCGCCACGACAATCATGTGTGACCCCTTACACATGATTGTCCCTCCACAACTGCAGGGCTTTCTCCATGCCCTCCTTGATGTCCAGGGTCCACATATCAAGACCCACCTCGTTCAAATGAATGCCATCCGCCCTGAGGAAACCTACCTCTCTGCCCTCCAACTCCTTATGCCGCACCACAACACCGCCATTGCATGTCACAAACCTGCCAACCACCTTGTTCACCTTTGCTCATGCTTTATTCAGACTATGGACTGAATGGGCCTGCCGCCACACCTTGCGAGCCACAATATCCGACCATACGATCACCACTCCTGGAAAAGACGACCATAACCGCAACAGATCGATCTTAACATCCCTCACCAAATCCCTGGATGACCGAATGCCTAAATCATTGCCACCAAGGTGCACCACCAAAATATCCGGCGCCCTGTCCAAACCTGCATAGAAATGTACCTCTGGTAACAACCTACACCACAGCATGCCCCGCAGACCCAACCATCTGACCTGAACTTCTGAGTGATCCAGGCCCAACTGCCGTCCGGCCGGACGAACATCTGCACGCACACCTCCCAAGTGCACGTAGGAGTGCCCAATAATCCAAATCAAGCAGGGACCTGCACCTAAAACAACACAAAACAGCAATGTAACAAAACCATATCCACCTCCAGCACAACTTATCACCACCGCCTCAAAGCAAGTGAGGCCGCACATACAACCTATATCGGTCTGACTCCCACCTACCGATCTTCTTAACCATCGCCGGGGATAAACCCCACCTGGCTGCTTCCGTAGCTGCGCCAATTCTAAAAGAGTGAGAGCTAAAACCTGCTCCACCTCTGCCAGACAACAGGATACATTTCTTGAACACCTGTGAAAACTGGAATTTAGACAAAGACAGCCCATCTGCATGAACCAACAAGGACTCCGGCCCCACAGGCCTCACTGCAACAAACTCCCGAAAACAGTGGACCGGGCACACCCGCGACCCTGGTAACTCATACAAACGCACCACAAAACCTCTCCCCTCCTGATCTGTCTTAGATCTACAAAGCAAACAAGAAAGGCAGGAGCCATCCAAATCCACATCCACGTACAATAAACCCCCTGCCACACTCTTACTGGCCGACACCAACTCCGATATCCGGAACGCCCCAAAGAACGCCAAAGAAAAGGCCAGTGTAAATAGCCGCGCTTCAAACGCCGAAACACAAACATCCCTCAACAAATCACAAATCGCTACCAACAGCTCAAATGACACCGGCTTCCTGTGGTCCCTAACTGCGGAACCCCTCCGGAAACCCTTCATTGCCTGCCTGACCAGAAAGGACTTAGTCACGTCATCCTCACCTTTTTTCTTAAACCAAAAAGCCAAGGCCGACAAACTCTGAGCAACGGTTGCTGCAGACGCCCCTTCACTGTACGCATTTCCTATATAATATAACAAACACGCCGGCCGATCTGCAATACCTGCCTGCGCATTTTCCAACAAAGCCTCCCATACCTGCCATACCGCACTGTACTTCTGCCATGTAACCGCACTAACAGACCTTTCCACGAGCGACATCGCCATTGTCACACCACCTTCCACAGATGCTCTGGACAAGGCAGGCCATGAGACTCCGCCCCCGGTGCCAGCAGACGAAACCTGTCCCACTGTTGACGAGAAAGGGAATCAGCCACAGAATTCAGCACCCCAGGAATATGCACTGCCACAAAATGCGCATTCAACATCAAACCTCTCAAAACTAAATGCCGCAATAGTCGCACAACTGGCGGAGAATTAGCTGTCTGCGCATTAACCGCCTGAACCACACCCAGATTGTCACATACGAAACGCACTCTCCGGTCCCACAGACAATCCCCCCACAACTCCGCAGCCATCACAATCGGGTACAGTTCCAGCAGAGCCAAATTACGGACAAAACCACATTCATGCCAAGCATCTGGCCAAACTCCTGCACACCACTGCCCCTGGAAATAAGCCCCAAATCCGCATGCACCTGATGCATCAGTATACAGCTCCAAGTCCACACTAGACACCGGCTGATACATGAGCACCAACCGCCCATTATAGGTCTGCAAAAACTCCCCCCAAAGCAACAAATCAGCTTTCAACTCCGCCGACAACCTAATAAAATGATGGGGAGAATGCACCCCTGCGGTAGCACTTGCCAATCGCCTGCAAAACACCCGCCCCATGGGCATAATCCTACAAGCAAAATTCAAATGCCCCAACAAGGATTGCAAGTCCCGCAACTGGATCTTCTTCCTGCGCAGCGCACTCGCCACCAACCCTCTCATCTCCAGCAACTTATCCTCAGGCAAGCGACACTCCATGTTATCTGAATCAATCATGATTCCCAAAAACTTAATGACCGTCGTGGGTCCCTCAGTTTTTTCAGGCGCCAGAGGTACCCCAAAGTCCTTTGCCACTCGCTCCATAGTATGTAGCAATCCTGCACAGACATAGGTACCCGGCGGCCCGATAAACAGGAAATCGTCCAGATAATGCAGTGCAGATTGCACCTGCGCCTCCCGACAGACCACCCACTCCAAAAACGTGCTAAACATCTCAAAATAAGCGCATGAAATGGAGCAGCCCATCGGGAGGCAACAATCTACGAAACATTCCTCCTGCCAATAACATCCCAGCAAACAAAAACTATCCGGATGCACCGTCAATAAACGAAAAGCGGCCTCAATGTCAGTTTTCGCCAACAGAGAGCCCTTCCCGTACTTGCGAACCCAAACAACCGCCACATCAAAGGAAGTGTAACTGACCGCACACAAAGCCGGATCAATGCTGTCATTCACCGACTAGCCTTCCGGATAAGACAAGTGATGAATAAGGTGGAATTTATTCACCTCCTTCTTTGGAACCAAACCCAACGGGGAAACCCGCAAACTCTGAACAGGCGGGAAGGAAAACGGACCCGCCATGCGGCCCAAAGCCACCTCCTTCAGCAGCTTATCCGTAACCAGATCAGGCCGCGCCAAAGCAGACGACAAATTACGGACTACCCCATCACGTCCAGCCGACGTACAAGGAATCCGAAAACCTTCTGAAAAACCTAACAACAACAACTTTGCCACTTTCTTATTTGGATAGCCCCTTAAAAACTGGAGCATCCTTTCCACCCTCACCGGCGTCGCCCCTCTTCTGCTCAGCATCTCCCTGCCTGCCCTTATCCTTCTTGAAGCATCTGGACAAACCATGGGCGCATCCGCAACCGGAGCACTCGTGCTTATATCTACAGTCTGGACCGAACTTGCAATGCCCCTCATTATACTGCCAGCAACACCCCTTTCCTGAGGATCCTGACCAACCCGCTGCTGACCCCTGACCGCCGGCCGCATCCTGAAAGGGCTGCTGCCCCTGTTTCGGCGCAGACATCAGACGCATCCACAAACTGATATCTTTGTGGTCCCATCGCAACGATGGGCGCACCGACTTCCGCTGACGAAACTGTTCGTCATACCGCAACCATGCATTACCACCGTACACGCGATACGCCTCCCCTACTGAATCCATATAACAAAATAGCGCCGAACAGTTCTCCGGCGCCTTCTCTCCCACCACACTAGCCAAAATAGCGAAGGCCTGCAGCCAATTCGCAAAAGTCCGAGGAATCAAGCGATACCGCCGCCGCTCCTCCTCCTCCTTCTTACTTTCATCCGGTTTCCACCGGTCCAAATTAAACTTCTCTAAACGCAGCAAAGAAAAAATCTCCACATATTCATCTTTCCAGATCTTTTCCCTAATCTCCACTTTCAAATGTGCCCCCAGCGGGCCCTCAAAGCACACATAAACCTCGCCTTTAGCCGCATCAGCCAACCGCACATCCTCTACCACTATCTTAGCTGTACCAGCCGCCGCATCAACCGCTTTTTCCACCGCCACTACAGCACCCACCACCGGCACCACCTCACTAACACCCGCAATCCCTGCTGCAGCTGCACTAGAAATCGCCTCGCTAGCAACCGCACACCCTGCCGCACTAGCAGACGCCTCACTAGCAGCGTCCCATACCCTCGCTGGCGACTGCTCTACACCTGGCAAAAATCTCATAAAATATTCCTGCATCCATCAAATGCATTTGAGACATTGACAACAAACATCCCCCCACATCCCCCCACACATCCCTGGCACCACATCCGTGGTAGACTCACCCGGCCGTCCCTGAGGTGACCTCCCAGCGGACGCGTCCACCACTCCGGATGAGCCCGGCCTCGGTCCTGACGATCCTGGGGAGTGGTGCTCCTGCACCCCACGCTCCCCGTAGCTCCACGCACTTTCGATAGCTGAAGTTCTAGGCTCAGCGGAACGCGGCCCGTCCATGGTCCTGCCACCCGCTAGTGGCGCGGCATATTCAGACCGACATAAATCTTCTTGTCGCTGCCTGTATAGCAGACCGCTGCCCCCCTTTGTCCGGATGGGGCGCGGCGTCATTACCCGAAGCTGCCCGCAGGAGGCGATCTCGCTCCCCATCTGGAGGCCGTCCGCCTCTTCCTCCGGGTCGGGCCTGATGTCCGGACGTCCTTCTGAAGAGCTCCTCCGGCACCTGGAACATCGGCGCCGGAGAAAGCCGTCACTTCCGGTCCAGCGTGCACTTCCGGTCCAGCGTGCACTTCCGGTCCAGCGTGCACTTCCGGTCCCGCCTCCACTTCCGGTCTTGTCGTTGAAGACAGGAGGGGGGAAGATGGCTGCCGCGGCCCCCCCCCCCTCCTGTCACCTACGGTCTTGCCCGCCTGATGGGATTCCTCCCAGACCTCCGCGGACCGTCGCCAGGGTGCAGCTTTGGACCAGCAGGAGGAGGAGGGTCCCTGGAGGGGCTCCCTCGGCGCCGAACAGACCGAGGTGTTTCCGCAGATGAAGGCCTCTCCTGAGGCCTGGAACGCCAACTGCTGCGTCCCTCGCTCTCCTCTCCAGCCGCTGGAACCGGAGGAAGAGTCCCGGCAAAGAGCGAATCCAGCCATCCTACGCCGTGCTGCATCGCTGCATCCCGGATCCTGGCCATCGTCATCTCCATCGCCGCGTCCATCAGGTAAGTGTAAAATATTATTATATATTATTTTATTTTTTTAAAATATAATGACAGGACAAATATTTCTCCTGTTGTCCAGCGGGAGAGAGGGCTGCCTCTTCCCCGCATGGACTTATATACTTTACTCTCCACCCACCACATATAGATACATTTTGCCCCATGCCCCCTTTCCCTTAGCCGTCCAATCCATATAACATAGCCTAAAACACCTAGTCATGCGCTTCCTTCATTACGGCTGCGCCTACATTACGCTGGGCTTACTACATCATGAATGGCCCCTCACCACACGCACGCGCACTGCATCCATAGACCTACCGCAGCCATGTTGAATGATGGCACTGCCAATACACTGTGCCATCAAGCAAGAGATGTCATTCAACACACATGTAAGAGTGTACACTCGGTAAGGGATACACAAAATGTGCATCCATCATACAATATTCTATAATTATTCTGTATAAGACAAGCGTCTCATCCTCAGTGCATAATGTCTATAAGTATGTGCGTAATTATTAGACAAACAACCCTATATATCCTCCGGAGGCATCACCTATATTTGACAGCATGAAAGATAAATGTGCCAGGTGTGTACAAAAGGAGACCCGATGTATGCTCACTGTGTGCACACATGGCTACACAAAATGTAGAGATTATGCATAATTAATAACAATTATAATAATAAAATAAAATGAAAAGAATGAATAAAAAGTGTAGTGACTGAGTGCGGAAAGAATAATAATAAAGAATGAAAAATAAAAAATAATAAAAAAAATAAAATAATAATAAAAACTGAAAAATATATAATACCAAAAAATATACTCTTTTCGGAACCCAAATGGTCCAATAAAGATTATATATGTGGAGGTGCTAAAAAATATAAAGTGTATATGAATAAATATATAGACGTACCAAAATACAAGAGCACTAATGTCATGGTATGCAAGACTATATATAAATACTCTTGTACAAGTGAAAAATAAATGTGAATAAATACTCATATGGGTGTAAAAAAGGCATATCATTGTGAAACAAATCACTCTCAAAGATGTGATAATACACAGAATACATCACTATATAAAATGTGCACCAAAGAACACCACAAATACGTGCATAATCCCCCCCTCAT
Source organism: Rhinoderma darwinii (assembly GCF_050947455.1). Taxonomy (NCBI): domain Eukaryota; kingdom Metazoa; phylum Chordata; class Amphibia; order Anura; family Rhinodermatidae; genus Rhinoderma; species Rhinoderma darwinii. Next base: position 58,091,847 of record NC_134696.1, on the reverse strand, counting down.
AGGGGTGCATATCACCCAAACATAGTAGGTTTTTTAAATTGCATATTTCCAAACAAAAGTCAACGCTTGTCTACACATATTTAAAAACAAACACGTGCATCTCCGGTCAAGTCTGATTAAGCCATCTCGAACTCCATAGCTCAGTTAGATCCAGGGCATCACTGCTGTCTATACAGACATCTGATATCAAAAACATAGGGTCCACTCTAGAAATACAAACAAGAAACTTCCTCAGATATCCTTCCTACACACATAAGATCAAACATAACAAAGGTTGGCACTCACTGATAATTATTACAAAAACGGACCAAAGCTGACCATTTCATTTAACCCTTTAGGGAAACCGGTCTGTAGATTCATAATCCATTTACATTCGCGTTGAGCAAGGGTTTTTTGTATATTGCCACCTCTACTTCCTAACGAGATTTTATCAATACCTCTAAAATTCAAGAGCCTCCAATTCCCTTGATGATGCTCTCGAAAATGACGAGGTATTGGTTTCAATTTACTCAATTTTTCAGGGTCATCAGTCTTCATGGCTCCTTTAATGTCCCTTACATGTTCCAAGATCCTCACACGAAGTTCTAGATGTGAGACCCACATAGTTACATAGTTACATAGTTATATAGTTTGTACAGTTGAAAAAAGACACATGTCCATCAAGTTCAACCAAGGGATGGGAAAGGGGAAGTGGGATGGGAAAGGGGAAGTAAAAAATTTCTACACATAGCAGTTAATATTTTTTTGTTCTAGGAAATTATCTAAGCCTTTTTTAAAGCCATCTACTGTCCCTGCTGCGACCAGCTCCTGCGGTAGGCTATTCCATAGATTCACAGTTCTCACAGTAAAGAAGGCTTGTCGCCTCTGCAGGTTGAACCTTTTTTTCTCCAGACGGAGAGAGTGCCCCCTTGTTTTTTGAGGGGGTTTTACATGGAACAGGATTTCACCATATTTTTTGTATGCGCCATTCATATATTTATATAAGTTAATCATGTCCCCCTTTAGTCGTCTTTTCTCAAGGCTAAATAGGTTTAGTTCTTTTAATCTTTCCTCATAACTTAGATTCTCCATGCCCCTTATTAGCTTTGTTGCTCTTCTTTGTATTTTTTCCAACTCCAGGGCATCCTTTCTATGAACTGGAGCCCAGAACTGGACTGCATATTCTAGATGAGGCCTCACTAATGCTTTGTAAAGTGGTAATATTACATCCCTGTCCCGCGAGTCCATGCCTCTTTTGATACACGACAATATTTTGCTGGCCTTTGAAGCAGCTGATTGACACTGCATGCTGAAATTTAGTTTATGATTTACAAGTACACCCAGATCCTTCTCAACAATTGACTCCCCTAGTGTAGCTCCCCTTAGGACATATGATGCTTGCAGGTTTTTCGTACCCAGATGCATAACTTTAGATTTATCTACATTAAAATTCATTTGCCAAGTGGACGCCCAAACACTTTGTTTGTTTAAATCTGCCTGCAATTCACAAACATCTTCCATAGTCTGAACTATATTGCATAGCTTGGTGTCATCTGCAAAAATAGAAATAGTGCTATTAATCCCATCCTCTATATCATTAATAAATAAGTTGAATAATAGTGGTCCCAGCACTGAACCCTGGGGTACACCACTTATAACTGGGGACCATTCAGAGTAGGAATCATTGACCACAACTCTCTGGATACGGTCCTTGAGCCAATTCTCAATCCAATTACAAACTATACTTTCTAAACCTATAGTCCTTAATTTACCCATTAGATGTCTATGAGGGACAGTGTCAAATGCCTTTGCAAAGTCCAAAAACACTATATCCACAGCGGCCCCTCTGTCTAGGCTTCTGCTTACCTCTTCATAAAAACAAATCAGGTTGGTTTGACAGCTTCTGTCCTTTGTAAAACCATGCTGGCTGTCACTTATAATACTATTTATTGTCACATAATTCTGTATATAGTCCCTCAATAGCCCCTCAAACATTTTCCCCACAATTGATGTTAAGCTTACTGGTCTATAATTACCCGGCGAAGACCTAGAGCCCTTTTTGAAAATAGGCACCACATTTGCCCTGCGCCAGTCCCTTGGCACTATACCACTCATGAGAGACTCTCTAAATATTATGAAGAGGGGGACAGAAATAACTGAACTAAGCTCTTTAAGAACTCTAGGGTGTAACCCATCTGGTCCCGGGGCCTTGTGTACATTTATTTTATTTAATTTAGCTTGGACCATATCTACATTCATCCAATTCAGTATATCAACTGATATATTAACAGCACCGGCAGCGGCTACATCAGCTGCTCCTTCTTCTGTTGTATATACAAAGCGGAAGAACCCATTTAGTAACTCTGCCTTCTATTGATCCCCTGTGACCAACTCCCCATTACCACTATCTAAGGGTCCTACATGTTCAGACCTGGGCTTTTTTGCATTTATATGCTTGAAGAATTTTTTAGGATTTGTTTTACTATCCTTGGCCACCTGCCTTTCATTTGGTATTTTTGCTGATTTTATTACATTTTTACAGATTTTATTAAGCTCTTTATATTTTACAAAGGCTCCAGATGTACCCTCAGATTTGTATTTTTTAAATGCCCTTTTTTTTGTCATGTATTGCCCCTTTCACAGAAGGTGTAAGCCATGTGGGGTTTAATTTTAGTCGTTTATACTTGTTACCTGTAGGAATACATTTTGCACTATAATAACTCAAAGTAGATTTGAAAATCTCCCATTTATCATTTGTCCCATTATTTGACATTAGTTCTTCCCAGTCTATATCCTGAATTGCCGCCCTCATCCTGGGGAAATTGGCTTTCTTAAAATTAAGAAATATCAATTGTCAGGGGCAACTCGCGTAGTAGATCACAGCAGTTAAACGACAGGTGATACTGTGGCAGATCTTGTACTCCTTTGACCCTGAAGAATTAATACAATTTTGAGATCCGATCATCAGCGAACACGCTCCACAATCACCACACGGGTATGATCCCCATTTGGGCCCCTTTGAATTAAAAATAAACCCTGATGTAGGGGCTACATAGTGGCTCTTAAGCAAAATATCCCTAAGATTGCGTGATCTACGTGAAGTAATCAGAGGAAAATCTGATGAAACTAAACTCAAATCTGCATCTGTATGTGGGATCGGCCAAAATCTCTCAAAAGTTGTTTTCATTTCACACAATTGAGCATGATATCCAGTAATGAATCTTACCTGTTTATTGTTGTCCCTTTTCTTTGGTTTAGGTATAAGTAGGTAATTTCTCTGTGTATTTTTTGCTTTCACATATCCTGGCTCAATGTCTTTAGTTTTATATACTCTAGCGCGAAACCTCTTCGATAGGTCAGACGCCTGATTTTCAAAGGCAGTCTCAGCCTAACAAATCCGACGTGCTCTTAAAAATTGCCCTGTTGGAACTACTCTCAAGGTCTGTGGGGGATGAGACGATTTTGCATTAAGGAAGGAGTTGACAGATGTCGTTTTTCTAAAAATGTCAGTACCAATCAAACCATTTGTGGCTTTAATAAATCTGATGTCAAGGAACTTAATATCCGTCCGACTTACCTTGGAAGTCAGCTGGATATTGAGCTGGTTGACATTCAGACCCGCAAGGAAAGTTTCCAATTTTCCTACCTCTCCATGCCACAAAAATAGTATGTCATCGATGAAACGCATGCAAATCAGGATGCCTCCATCTTCTGCATCAGGTAGTTGTAGACTCTGTTCCCAATATCCTAGAAAGAGGTTGGCATATGAGGGCGCACAAGTCGCCCCCATTGCCACTCCTCTCTTCTGTAGGAAATAGTGGTCTTTGAACATGAACAAATTGTGGTGTAATTCAAAGTCCAATAATAGAATTAACAACTCAATAAGATCAGGTTGTAATTTGGTCCTATTTAAGTGAAACCTAGTGGCTTCAATACCATGTTTGTGTTCGATTGCAGTGTACAGTGACTCAACGTCACACGTCACAAAACAATCATCATGTCCCTTGAATACTCTCTCCAATCTATTGTGGACTTCTGTAGAGTCCCGGATGTATGAGGGTAAATCACTCCCCAAGGGTTTAAGATAGAAATCAATAAAACGGCAAACTGTCTTACATAGACTCCCTTTACTGGAGACTATTGGTCTCCCCGGAGGATCCACTAGGCTTTTGTGAACTTTGCGAAGTAGATACAAGGTTGCTATTACTGGTTTATCCACAACCAAACCTTCAAGTGCAGTTTTTGGTATAATATTAAGTTCAAACGACCTCCACAGAATCCTATCTAATTGGGCCTTGAAGTTAGCAAGGGGACAGACCGCCATCAAGTTTTTGATAGCACAACCCTTCATTGAGCTGTCTAAAAGCTTCCCTTTCATATTTATCAATGGACCACACCACCACATTACCACACCTGTCCACTGGCTTAATAACCACTGTTTTCATCTTTTTGAGTTGTTCTAGGGCTTCTCTTTGTGCCCCATTAAGATTGTTATGAGTATGATATAAGGACACCATCCTCGATTCATTTGTAACCAATCTAACAAAAGTGTCTACTGCAGGACACATTGACATGGGTGGGAATGTGGTGGAGCGCCCCCTAATCCTCGGTGGAAATTTGGGTTCAACAAAGTAATTCATCAAGTGCTTTAAGAGTGAGTTGTTCATCCCTCTCGGCAAAGAGCTGTATTAAAGTGCTTTTTAAGAAGCAGTTTCCTTGCAAACAGATGCACATCTTTAGTTGTTTCAAAAAAATCTAAATTAGAGACTGAGCAAAAGGTTAAACCCTTCCCTAACACTTCTATCTGTGCTTGTGATAGTACAATATTTGAGAGGTTAATTACCTTTAGTAACAACTGCTATTTGATGCGGGATTTACATCCCCATTGAATTCAATAGGGAAATCCCGCAACATATAAGCAGCGTTTACGTGAAGACAATTGACATGCTGCGTAATGAACTTCATGTCAATTTCTGAGCTGTATTTCTGCTCACTATTTATGCATCGTGTGGATGAGACTTGTTCAATCTCATCCACTTTGCTGCTACTGTATTTGCTGCAGATTTTCCGCAACGAATTCCATTGCGGAAAATCTGCAGTATTTACGCAATGTGTGAATTGGCCCAAAATGTATTTTTTACACAGTACGAGTTGATGTTAATTTGTATGACTGACATTTTTACAAGGAGTGAGGTCTACTTTCATAAAATATATAAGTAAAGGAGTATAATTAGATTTTTTTTAATCGAAAGTTTTTATTGTTTTAACATGTTATGACACATTACAAAACGAAGCAAACGAAAGAATCAGATGTAAATAAAATATTTTTCACACTGTCCTAAAATATTCAAGATAACGTTAGGTACGTCAAATGAAACAATCTTTCATGTAATCAATATATTATTTATAATAAAAAAAAATAAATTGCCTTTCAAAGGTGTAGATAGCCCTTAGGCTCCGCTCACATCTTACAAGTATGTGTCGGGGAAGATAAACCGATTCTGTTTATATCAAATCAAATGTGATCAGAATTGAGCTTAGATTTGCGTTACGGAGAAGACAGGAGGGGCTGGAGACTGAGCTGACAGGGAGCGCGGCTGTCGGGATGGACACTCATCAACACAAAGCAGCTTGTAATGTAATGTAGAACATGGAAGCTGCAGAAGCAAAATAGGAAAAAAATGTAATCAAAACCAATTACTAAAATATTTCTTTATCATCAGACAGATAAAACATCATCTCCATTATTCCTTATGGCGTTAAGCATAGGTGAGCCCTGCTGTTCTGCTCCACTGTGCATTTATTAATATCTAGAAAAGGTTGAGACTTATAGTTCTTCAATTTTCCAGTGTGTAATCATTCATTACTGAGTTTGCTGGGACTTCTAGTACCTCAGTGTTTTAGTGTGTAGTTTTCCTTTAAGAACCCTGCATTGAAATACTAACCAACGTGCACATAACATTGTAATAACTTTCTATGAATACTATGAATAGCAGGAGATGTCACTTCTGGTCATATTTGTGACATCATCAGTCCACGCGGCCATTGTTACCTCACTACATGATGTCACAATGACTCATTCTATGGAATCTGGGGTTCATGTGGCAACTGCTGCGTCCAAGATAAGAAGATGAGTAGAGAAGACACAAGAATTCATCAGGAATCCGGAACACTGGAAACAAAGAACACCATACACTCGACGCATGGCGGGGAGAGAACAAAATGGCACCTGGGGCCGTGGCTTATACACGCGGCAATAGGGGGTTGTGCTCTTTACTTTCAGGTTTTGGAGCCAATAAGAAAACAGTAACATGGAGAAAATCTGCCGGAAATCTCCAGACATTTAGGTATGTACGTAATGTATACGTTTATTTAATCTGAAAATTTAAGGGATGGGCGGTTGTTTTAAATTATTGTCAGAATTTACTCAGCAGTTTATGGCAGATTTTTGCGTAAACTGTACCAAAGAGTCGCAAGCGCCGACGTAAAATACATTTTCCGTAAAATTTGAAGACCTAGTTTACTTTAATAAACGTGGATTAAACAAAGTAAAAATGGCGCAAACTTTGCCCTTATTATTTCATTGCAGGGAGGAGATCTGGACGGCAGCTGAAGATGAGGACAAGAACTGTGAAATTCATCAAAATCGTAAGCAATGTGACAATTCTATTTATAGTTTTATATTTGGCGCCTTCTGATGTCTTAACACACATGTGGGGCAGCACGGTGGCTAGCCCTGTTGCATCGCTGGGGTCCTGGGTTCAAATCCAACCGAGGACAACATCTGCATAGAGTTTGTATGCTCTCCCTGTGTTTGCTCTGGGTACTCCGGTTTCCTCCCACACCCCGAAAACATACCAATAGGGAATGTAGATTGTGAGCCCCAATGGGGACAGTAAAAGAGGACCCCTCTGTACAGCACTGCGTACGTAATATGTTGCCGCTATATAAGTAACTGAAATAAATAAATAACACATGAATTATACAGGTCAAGGTAAATACATAGAATCAATGCATTGACTTCAGCAAATGCCTTGTTTAATGTCCTCCTATAACTCCTCCATGTCACACATGTAAAGACTCCGTAACAGTTATCCCATGGTTGTGTTCTGCGAGACCCTGGACCTTGTTTGGTCTGTATAGAGGGTCTATGACCATTGACCACCTCCAGCGCAGATGTTAATAAAACTGTATTATGCCGGGATAACAGGGAATGATGTTTTCCTATAGGACGAACAGATGTCACAGGAGAAGGCCATAGGAGGGCAGTGTTCTTTCTCTTTCACAGCTGAGACCATAGTCGTGCTGTGATCTCCAGAGTCCGATCAGTAGAGGAGCGGCCGGGATGATACAGGGACATCGAGGACTACAACTGGGATTGGACAACATCTCTTTCTCTTTCACAGCTGAGATGACCATAGTCGTGCTGTGATCTCCAGAGTCCGATCAGTAGAGGAGCGGCCGGCATGATACCGGGACATCGAGGACAACAACTGGGATTGGACAACTTCTCTTTCTCTTTCACAGCTGAGATGACCATAGTCGTGCTGTGATCTCCAGAGTCCGATCAGTAGAGGAGCGGCTGGCATGATACCGGGACATCGAGGACAACAACTGGGATTGGACAATTTCTCTTTCTCTTTCACAGCTGAGATGACCATAGTCGTGCTGTGATCTCCAGAGTCCGATCAGTAGAGAAGCGGCCGGCATGATACCGGGACATCGAGGACAACAACTGGGATTGGACAACTTCTCTTTCTCTTTCACAGCTGAGATGACCATAGTCGTGCTGTGATCTCCAGAGTCCGATCAGTAGAGGAGCGGCTGGCATGATACCGGGACATCGAGGACAACAACTGGGATTGGACAATTTCTCTTTCTCTTTCACAGCTGAGATGACCATAGTCGTGCTGTGATCTCCAGAGTCCGATCAGTACAGAAGCGGCCGGCATGATACCGGGACATCGAGGACAACAACTGGGATTGGACAACTTCTCTTTCTCTTTCACAGCTGAGATGACCATAGTCGTGCTGTGATCTCCAGAGTCCGATCAGTAGAGGAGTGGCCGGCATGATAGCGGGACATCGAGGACAACTGGGATTGGACAACTTCTGTATATGCCGTATACGTAATGATATAAGTTACTACATAATACAATGTCATAGCTATCAATGAGATGTGTTTAGTTAGTTGCATTACAATCTCTGATCCTGGTTTTTCGGACTGATCGCCTTTTATCTGTGATCTCCAGAGTCCGATCAGTAGAGGAGCGGCCGGCATGATACCGGGACATCGAGGACAACAGCTGGGATTGGACAACTTCTGTATATGCCGTATACTTAATGATATAAGTTACTATATAATGCGCTGTCATAGCTATCAATGAGATGTGTTTAGTTAGTTGCATTACAAGCTCTGATCCTGGGTTCTCGGACTGATCGCCTTTTCTCGGGGTCAACAAGGAATTTTCCCCTGTGGCACAAATTGGCTAAACGTGCGCAGGGTTTTTGCCTTCTTCTGGATCAGTAGCTTTAGTTAGGAAATTCAGTTAAATAAATTGTGTTTTAATATTAAAAGCTTTGTCTCCTCGTCATTTCTCAATATTATATAGCAGTCAGGTATTAGTATATATTATGATAATCCAATATGGCTGTATCCATGATGTATTGGATAATATGCACATACAGAAGAGATATTTATCATGTGAGCCATATAAATGCAACAACTTTAACCCCTTTACGACGAAGGACGGATATATCGGTCCTATGCAGGAGCTAGTTCCCACATAAGGATGGATATATCTGTCCTCTGATCGGGTGGGTACTGCCAGTGTACTCACGCGATCAGCGGCAGGAGCACAGTTGTTATACACAGCCTGGCTCCTGCCCCAACTGCCGGAATCTAAGCGTGCGCCGATTCCTGCGGTTTAACCCATTAGATGCCGCTGTCTATAGTGACAGCGGCATCTAATGTGTTTGACAGAGGGAGGGGAGCTATCATTGGTTAGTTTACATCATGTGGTGGCCGGTTGCCTAAGTTCATTGTCCTACTTTTAAAAGGTTGCCCCTCTTTGTGATACTTGAAAGTTGGGAGGTGTGACTATAATAGCAGTGCCAGCCACAGTACACCCATAACAGTGCCAGCCACAGTACACCCATAACAGTGCTAGCCACAGTACAACCATAACAGTGCCAGCCACAGTACACCCATAACAGTGCCAGCCACAGTACACCCATAACAGTGCCAGCCACAGTACACCCATAACAGTGCCATGATGTAATGTAGTAATAGCAGGGACAAGCACCAGTTCCCACTCAGTGTGGTTATTAATAACAGTGGTTAATGAGCATGGCCCAGTTTCCATGCAGCGCCACCACAGGGGAAATGAAGTACTACATGGTTACCATTAAAATCAATGAGTCAATGATGTAAGGCATAGTTGGGCCGAGTGCATGACAGCAAGAGCTGCACTTCATAACCGCTGTCTAGTCTAGCTGGTATGGCAAAGTAAGCGATCTATGGGGGATGCATGCAAATATCCACGCTTGTCTGCCTGGACACTATGAATGCTCAATTAGAGGTCAAACTCCCTACCCCATAACCGCAGTTTTGGTGCTGCACTCTGCCTCAGGTTATTGAAATGAGTCATAGCACTGAGAACAGTTCTCCAGAGATGAGCAGTCTTTGTATATTGGAATACGACCGGCTATATCCGCACCTTCAACCTTCATACCAACCAGGGGCATACGCAGGATATTGTCAAGGTGGCATGCTGATGCTTATGGACCCAGTATAACACACATGTATGAATGCACACAAACGCAGATTCAGTTATCAGACACAGAATGGCCTCATAAAAACCCCCTCAGAAAAGTGCCAGTACCCATGACCGCATATCAGTGCAATCACATACCACCATAACAGTGCCAGTCACACTGCCAACAAATCAGTGCAATCCACATACTGTGATAACTGTGCCAGCCACAGTACACCCATATCAGTGCAATCCACATACCACTATAACAGTGCCAATCACATTGCCCGCAAATCAGTGAAATCCACATACTGTGACATACCTCCCAACCTCCCAGAATTCAGCGGGACAGTCCCGGATTCCGGGCGGTGTCCCACTGTCCCGGGCGGCCGAGTGTATGTCCCGCTGTCAACTGTATCTGCGTCCTCAGGACGCAGATACAGTCGAACCCAATTCTGAAGCAGGTAACCATCAGCTCCCTGCTTCAGAATTAGTTCAGAACGGAGGAGCAAAGGGAGCTCTTCTGACTCCCTAGATCAGGTTATGGCTTTAGCGGTACGACTTGACCGACGTCTCAGGGAACGACGACTTGAACGTGTTTGTGTTTTCTCCTCTGACTCCCCCAGCACCGCAACAAGGTGGAAGACCATGTTCGGGAGAAAATACAAGGAACGTTCCATGCTGAAACAACCATATCTAGACTCAGGCTTCCTATCTTCTCTCCTTCAAAAACTTGTTCTTCATTTTGCTACCCTATCTATTTTGCATTATAGTCTCACAATCAGCTTGTAACATTTCTTACTATTCATTCATGAGATATTGATATTTTCCATTTGTACAGTCATCCATCTATATTGGCTGACCACCATTCCTGTTGACGTCTGTAACTTTTATTATGTAACTGGTGTGTCCGTTGAATTTTATCTCTTTTAATCAATACATTTTCCAGTTCTGGGACGTTCTCATGCCTGACCATGTCTCATGCTGTCTAATTTTTGCTAAAGATAGAAATTGTGTGTATACTTTCACAGGTCAATAATACTCATAGGTGTAATGGTCTTGGTCCTAGTGATGAACCCAAATGGACAATTGACTTGTAGGACTCCCTTGTCCCGCAACTTCTATTTGGGTCTTGGTACTTTGTTGGCTCCAGGACTTCGGTGAAAGGTGGGTGTCTATGTTTTTTTTCTGGGGATAATTTAGCAGGAACCCAAAAAAATATAGCACTCACCAGAGCAGGTGGTTGGCGGTGGCCACAGGACGAAATCTTGCCTTGTCGTCAACAAGAGTCAAGGTCAAATCAGAATTGGAGGACAGAATTTGTATTTGGCCAACTGGAGGCAATGATCAGTGTAGTGTGTAAACCGAGAAAACTTCACTTAGATGCTATAATAAGACCATATCCATCATTGTATAGAAAAAATACAAAAATCATTATTTAAAGACACACGAACAGTTGTACATACCATTTTAAAAGAACACAACGATAAAAACAAATGTACAAAAAAAGTACATACAAGGACAGTGTATATCATGGGGCAGGGCAAAAAATGGTGATAGCACAAGTCAATTTCAAGAAATGACATACTATATATACACCCACTATATGCAAGACAATAATTCCCATGATAGGACCATAGTTACACCATAACAAAGTTAATATAGATACTTATCAAAGAACCATAGGACCCTATATCACATGATACTTCACCCACCATAAGCCATATTTACTGCCAATACACTGTCCAACACCCCAACACGCGTTTCGCACCTGTCTTCGTCAGGGGGTGCTGGATTAGTGTGATAAGAGGATTTAAATAGTCAGCACACAGCTGAAGCTAAATAAATTTAAATTTAATACTGTTACCTTATTTCTAAGATGTTTGTTGGCGCATGCGAGAGAGGACACGGCACGTCAATAACGCAGCACACGGCGTCCGGAAGTGAGTAGTGTGCAACTGCACAACACTCAAGTCCATGTTGCGCCCTGAACTACATCATGAATGGCCCCTCACCACACGCACGCGCACTGCATCCATAGACCTACCGCAGCCATGTTGAATGATGGCACTGCCAATACACTGTGCCATCAAGCAAGAGATGCCATTCAACACACATGTAGGAGTGTACACTCGGTAAGGGATACACAAAATGTGCATCCATCATACAATATTCTATAATTATTCTGTATAAGACAAGCGTCTCATCCTCAGTGCATAATGTCTATAAGTATGTGCGTAATTATTAGACGAACAACCCTATATAACCTCCGGAGGCATCACCTATATTTGACAGCATGAAAGATAAATGTGCCAGGTGTGTACAAAAGGAGACCCGATGTATGCTTACTGTGTGCACACATGGCTACACAAAATGTAGAGATTATGCATAATTAATAACAATTATAATAATAAAATAAAATGAAAAGAATGAATAAAAAGTGTAGTGACTGAGTGCGGAAAGAATAATAATAAAGAATGAAAAATAAAAAATAAAAAATAATAAAAAAATAAAATAATAATAAAAACGGAAAAATATATAATACCAAAAAATATACTCTTTTCGGAACCCAAATGGTCCAATAAAGATTATATATGTAGAGGTGCTAAAAAATATAAAGTGTATATGAATAAATATATAGACGTACCAAAATACAAGAGCACTAATGTCATGGTATGCAAGACTATATATAAATACTCTCGTACAAGTGAAAAATAAATGTGAATAAATACTCATATGGGTATAAAAAAGGCATATCATTGTGAAACAAATCACTCTCAAAGATGTGATAATACACAGAATACATCACTACATAAAATGTGCACCAAAGAACACCACAAATACGTGCATAATCCCCCCCTCATAGGGGTGCATATCACCCAAACATAGTAGGTTTTTTAAATTGCATATTTCCAAACAAAAGTCAACGCTTGTCTACACATATTTAAAAACAAACACGTGCATCTCCGGTCAAGTCTGATTAAGCCATCTCAAACTCCATAGCTCAGTTAGATCCAGGGTATCACTGCTGTCTATACAGACATCTGATATCAAAAACATAGGGTCCACTCTAGAAATACAAACAAGAAACTTCCTCAGATATCCTTCCTACACACATAAGATCAAACATAACAAAGGTTGGCACTCACTGATAATTATTACAAAAACGGACCAAAGCTGACCATTTCATTTAACCCTTTAGGGAAACCGGTCTGTAGATTCATAATCCATTTACATACGCGTTGAGCAAGGGTTTTTTGGATATTGCCACCTCTACTTCCTCACGAGATTTTATCAATACCTCTAAACTTCAAGAGCCTCCAATTCCCTTAATGATGCTCTCGAAAATGACGAGGTATTGGTTTCAATTTGCTCAATTTTTCAGGGTTATCAGTCTTCATGGCTTCTTTAATGTCCCTTACATGTTCCAAGATCCTCACACGAAGTTCTAGATGTGAGACCCACGTATATCAATTGTCAGGGGCAACTCGCATAGTAGATCACAGCAGTTAAACGACAGGTGATAATGTGGCAGATCTTGTACTCCTTTGACCCTGAAGAATTAATACAATTTTGAGATCCGATCATCAGCGAACACGCTCTACAATCACCACACGGGTATGATCCCCATTTAGGCCCCTTTGAATTAAAAATAAACCCTGATGTAGGGGCTACATAGTGGCTCTTAAGCAAAATATCCCTAAGATTGCGTGATCTACGTGAAGTAATCAGAGGAAAATCTGATGAAACTAAACTCAAATCTGCATCTGTATGTGGGATTGGCCAAAATCTCTCAAAGATTGTTTTCATTTCACACAATTGAGCATGATATCCAGTAATGAATCTTACCTGTTTATTGTTGTCCCTTTTCTTTGGTTTAGGTATAAGTAGGTCATTTCTCTGTGTATTTTTTGCTTTCACATATCCTGGCTCAATGTCCATAGTTTTATATCCTCTAGCGCGAAACCTCTTCGATAGGTCAGACGCCTAATTTTCAAAGGCAGTCTCAGTCTAACAAATCCGACGTGCTCTTAAAAATTGCCCTGTTGGAACTACTCTCAAGGTCTGTGGGGGATGAGACGATTTTGCATTAAGGAAGGAGTTGACAGATGTCGTTTTTCTAAAAAGGTCAGTACCAATCAAACCATTTGTGGCTTTAATAAATCTGATGTCAAGGAACTTAATATCCGTCCGACTCACATTGGAAGTCAGCTGGATATTGAGCTGGTTGACATTCAGACCCGCAAGGAAAGTTTCCAATTTTCCTACCTCTCCATGCCACAAAAATAGTATGTCATCGATGAAACGCATGCAAATCAGGATGCCTCCATCTTCTGCATCAGGTAGTTGTAGACTCTGTTCCCAATATCCTAGAAAGAGGTTGGCATATGAGGGCGCACAAGACGACCCCATTGCCACTCCTCTCTTCTGTAGGAAATAGCGGTCTTTGAACATGAACAAATTGTGGTGTAATTCAAAGTCCAATAATAGAATTAACAACTCAATAAGATCAGGTTCTAATTTGGTCCTATTTAAGTGAAACCTAGTGGCTTCAATACCATGTTTGTGTTCGATTGCAGTGTACAGTGACTCAACGTCACACGTCACAAAACAATCATCATGTCCCTTGAATACTCTCTCCAATCTATTGTGGACTTCTGTAGAGTCCCAGATGTATGAGGGTAAATCACTCCCCAAGGGTTTAAGATAGAAATCAATAAAACGGCAAACTGTCTTACATAGACTCCTTTTACTGGAGACTATTGGTCTCCCCGGAGGATCCACTAGGCTTTTGTGAACTTTGGGAAGTAGATACAAGGTTGCTATTACTGGTTTATCCACAACCAAACCTTCAAGTGCAGTTTTTGGTATAATATTAAGTTCAAACGACCTCCACATAATCCTATCTAATTGGGCCTTGAAGTTAGCAAGGGGACAGACAGCCATCAAGTTTTTGATAGCACAACCCTTCATTGAGCTGTCTAAACGCTTCCCTTTCATATTTATCAATGGACCACACCACCACATTACCACACCTGTCCACTGGCTTAATAACCACTGTTTTCATCTTTTTGAGTTGTTCTAGGGCTTCTCTTTGTGCCCCATTAAGATTGTTATGAGTATGATATAAGGACACCATCCTCGATTCATTTGTAACCAATCTAACAAAAGTGTCTACTGCAGGACACATTGACATGGGTGGGAATGTGGTGGAGCGCCCCCTAACCCTCGGTGGAAATTTGGGTTCAACAAAGTAATTCATCAAGTGCTTTAAGAGTGAGTTGTTCATCCCTCTCGGCAAAGAGCTGTATTAAAGTGCTTTTTAAGAAGCAGTTTCCTTGCAAACAGATGCACATCTTTAGTTGTTTCAAAAAAATCTAAATTAGAGACTGGGCAAAAGGTTAAACCCATCCCTAACACTTCTATCTGTGCTTGTGATAGTACAATATTTGAGAGGTTAATTACCTTTAGTAACAACTGCTATTTGATGCGGCATTTACATCCCCAATAGGGAAATCCCGCAACATATAAGCAGCGTTTACGTGAAGACAATTGACATGCTGCGTAATGAACTTCACGTCAATTTCTGAGCGGTATTTCTACTCACTATTTATGCATCGTGTGGATGAGACTTGTTCAATCTTATCCACTTTGCTGCTACTGTATTTGCTGCAGATTTTCCGCAACGAATTCCATTGCGGAAAATCTGCAGTATTTACGCAATGTGTGAACTGGCCCAAAATGTATTTTTTACACAGTGTTACGCGTTGATGTTAATTTGCATGACTGACATTTTTACAAGGAGTGAGGTCTACTTTCATAAAATATATAAGTAAAGGAGTATAATTAGATTTTTTTAATCGAAAGTTTTTATTGTTTTAACATGTTATGACACATTACAAAACGAAGCAAACGAAAGAATCAGATGTAAAGAAAATATTTTTCATACTGTCCTAAAATATTCAAGATAACGTTAGGTACGTCAAATGAAACAATCTTTCATGTAATCAATATATTATTTATAATAAAAAAAAAAAAATTGCCTTTCAAAGGTGTAGATAGCCCTTAGGCTCACATCTTACAAGTATGTGTCGGGGAAGATAAACCGATTCTGTTTATATCAAATCAAATGTGATCAGAATTGAGCTTAGATTTGCATTACGGAGAAGACAGGAGGGGCTGGAGACTGAGCTGACAGGGAGCGCGGCTGTCGGGATGGACACTCATCAACACAAAGCAGCTTGGAATGTAATGTAGAACATGGAAGCTGCAGAAGCAAAATAGGAAAAAAATGTAATCAAAACCAATTACTAAAATATTTCTTTATCATCAGACAGATAAAACGTCATCTCCATTATTCCTTATGGCGTTAAACGTCACATAAAATAAAGTTCCTGGAATGATTCGTTTGGAAAACTGAGAAGAAAATAAGAATATAGTAAATACTGAATGTCTGTAGTGACTCCTGTCATTTTGTGGAAAATTATTAAATTGTGCTTTACTCATGACACCCACCCACCCAAAAAAATAATGGGTCCCAGCCCTCACTAGCCTTAACTAGGTCTTACATCAGCCCTAGGATAGGTGAGCCCTGCTGTTCTGCTCCACTGTGCATTTATTAATATCTAGAAAAGGTTGAGTCTTATAGCTCTTCAATTTTCCAGTGTGTAATCATTCATTACTGAGTTTGCTGGGACTTCTAGTACCTCAGTGTTTTAGTGTGTAGTTTTCCTTTAAGAACCCTGCATTGAAATACTAACCAACGTGCACGGTAACATTGTAATAACTTTCTATCAATACTATGAATAGCAGGAGATGTCACTTCTGGTCATATTTGTGACATCATCAGTCCACGCGGCCATTGTTACCTCACTGCATGATGTCACAATGACTCTTTCTATGGAATCTGGGGTTCATGTGGCAACTGCTGCGTCCAAGATAAGAAGATGAGTAGAGAAGACACAAGATAATTCATCAGGAATCCAGAACACTGGAAACAAAAAACACCATACACTCGACGCATGGCGGGGAGAGAACAAAATGGCATCTGGGGCCGTGGCTTATACACGCGGCAATAGGGGGTTGTGCTCTTTACTTTCAGGTTTTGGAGCCAATAAGAAAACAGTAACATGGAGAAAATCTGCCGCCAATCTCCAGACATTTAGGTATGTACGTAATGTATACGTTTATTTAATCTGAAAATTTAAGGGATGGGCGGTTGTTTTAAATTATTGTCAGAATTTACTCAGCAGTTTATGGCAGGTTTTTGCGTAAACTGTACCAAACAGTCGCAAGCAGCGACGTAAAATACATTTTCCGTAAAATTTGAAGACCTAGTTTACTTTAATAAACGTGGATTAAACAAAGTTAAAATGGCGCAAACTTTGCCCTTATTATTTCATTGCAGGGAGGAGATCTGGACGGCAGCTGAAGATGAGGACAAGAACTGTGAAATTCATCAAAATCGTATGTAACGTGACAATTCTATTTATAGTTTTATATTTGGCGCCTTCTGATGTCTTAACACACATGTGGGGCAGCACGGTGGCTAGCACTGTTGCAGCGCTGGGGTCCTGGGTTCAAATCCAACCGAGGACAACATCTGCATAGAGTTTGTATGCTCTCCCTGTGTTTGCTCTGGGTACTCCGGTTTCCTCCCACACCCGGAAAACATACCAATAGGGAATGTAGATTGTGAGCCCCAATGGGGACAGTAAAAGAGGACCCCTCTGTACAGCACTGCGTACGTAATATGTTGCCGCTATATAAGTAACTGAAATAAATAAATAACACATGGATTATACAGGTCAAGGTAAATATGTAGAATCAATGCATTGACTTCAGCAAGAGCCTTGTTTAATGTCCTCCTATAACTCCTCCGTGTCACACATGTAAAGACTCCTTAACAGTTATCCCATGGTTGTTGTTCTGCGAGACCCTGGACCTTGTTTGGTCTGTATAGAGGGTCTATGACCATGGACCACCTCCAGCGCGGATGTTAATAAAACTGTATTATGCCGGAATAACAGGGAATGATGTTTTCCTATAGGATGAACAGATGTCACAGGAGAAGGCCATAGGAGGGCAGTGTTCTCTTTCTCTTTCACAGCTAAGATGACCATAGTCGTGCTGTGATCTCCAGAGTCCGATCAGTAGAGGAGCGGCCGGCATGATACAGGGACATCGAGGACAACAACTGGGATTGGACAACTTCTCTTTCTCTTTCACAGCTGAGATGACCATAATCGTGCTGTGATCTCCAGAGTCCGATCAGTAGAGGAGCGGCCGGCATGATACCGGGACATCGAGGACAACAACTGGGATTGGACAACTTCTCTTTCCCTTTCACAGCTGAGATGACAATAGTCGTGCTGTGATCTTCAGAGTCCGATCAGTAGAGGAGCGGCCGGCATGATACCGGGACATCGAGGACAACAACTGGGATTGGACAACTTCTCTTTCTCTTTCACAGCTGAGATGATCATAGTCGTGCTGTGATCTCCAGAGTCCGATCAGTAGAGGAGCGGCCGGCATGATAGCGGGACATCGAGGACAACAACTGGGATTGGACAACTTCTCTTTCTCTTTCACAGCTGAGATGACCATAGTCGTGCTGTGATCTCCAGAGTCCGATCAGTAGAGGAGCGGCCGGCATGATACCGGGACATCGAGGACCACAACTGGGATTGGACAACTTCTATTTCTCTTTCACAGCTGAGATGAACATAGTCGTGCTGTGATCTCCAGAGTCCGATCAGTAGAGGAGCGGCCGGCATGATAGCGGGACATCGAGGACAACAACTGGGATTGGACAACTTCTGTATATGCCGTATACGTAATGATATCAGTTACTATATAATACAATGTCATAGCTATCAATGAGATGTGTTTAGTTAGTTGCATTACAAGCTCTGATCCTGGTTTTTCGGACTGATCGCCTTTTATCTGTGATCTCCAGAGTCTGATCAGTAGAGGAGCGGCCGGCATGATACCGGGACATCGAGGACAACAGCTGGGATTGGACAACTTCTGTATATGCCGTATACGTAATGATATAAGTTACTATATAATGCGCTGTCATAGCTATCAATGAGATGTGTTTAGTTAGTTGCATTACAAGCTCTGATCCTGGGTTCTCGGACTGATCGCCTTTTCTCGGGGTCAACAAGGAATTTTCCCCTGTGGCACAAATTGGCTAAACGTGCGCAGGGTTTTTGCCTTCTTCTGGATCAGTAGCTTTAGTTAGGAATTTCAGTTAAATAAATTGTGTTTTAATATTAAAAGCTTTGTCTCCTCGTCATTTCTCAATATTATATAGCAGTCAGGTATTAGTATATATTATGATAATCCAATATGGCTGTATCCATGATGTATTGGATAATATGCACATACAGAAGAGATATTTATCATGTGAGCCATATAAATGCAACCACTTTAACCCCTTTACGACGAAGGACGGATATATCGGTCCTATGCAGGAGCTAGTTCCCTCAAAAGGATGGATATATCTGTCCTCTGATCGGGTGGGTACTGCCAGTGTACTCACGCGATCAGCGGCAGGAGCACAGTTGTTATACACAGCCTGGCTCCTGCCCCAACTGCCGGAATCTAAGCGTGCGCCGATTCCTGCGGTTTAACCCATTAGATGCCGCTGTCAATAGCGACAGCGGCATCTAATGTGTTTGACAGAGGGAGGGGATCTATCATTGGTTAGTTTACATCATGTGGTGGCCGGTTGCCTAAGTTCATTGGCCTACTTTTAAAAGGTTGTCCCTCTTTGTGATACTTGAAAGTTGGGAGGTGTGACTATAATAGCAGTGCCAGCCACAGTACAACCATAACAGTGCCAGCCACAGTACACCCATAACAGTGCCAGCCACAGTACACCCATAACAGTGCCAGCCACAGTACACCCATAACAGTGGCAGCGACAGTACACCCATAACAGTGCCATGATGTAATGTAGTAATAGCAGGGACAAGCACCAGTTCCCTCTCAGTGTGGTTATTAATAACAGTGGTCAATGAGCATGGCCCAGTTTCCATGCAGCGCCACCACAGGGGAAAAGAAGTACTACATGGTGACCATTAAAATCAATGAGTCAATGATGTAAGGCATAGTTGGGCCGAGTGCATGACAGCAAGAGCTGCACTTCATAACCGCTGTCTAGTCTAGCTGGTATGGCAAAGTAAGCGATCTATGGGGGATGCATGCAAATATCCATGCTTGTCTGCCTGGACACTATGAATGCTCAATTAGAGGTCAAACTCCCTACCCCATAACCGCAGTTTTGGGGCTGCACTCTGCCTCTGGTTATTGAAATGAGTCATAGCACTGAGAACAGTTCTCCAGAGATGAGCAGTCTTTGTATATTGGAATACGACCGGCTATATCCGCACCTTCAACCTTCATACCAACCAGAGGTATACGCAGGATATTGTCAAGGTGGCATGCTGATGCTTATGGACCCAGTATCACACACATGTATGAATGCACACAAACGCAGATTCAGTTATCAGACACAGAATGGCCTCATAAAAACCCCCTTAGAAAAGTGCCAGTACCCATGACCGCATATCAGTGCAATCACATACCACCATAACAGTGCCAGTCACACTGCCAACAAATCAGTGCAATCCACATACTGTGATAACTGTGCCAGCCACAGTACACCCATATCAGTGCAATCCACATACCACTATAACAGTGCCAATCACATTGCCCGCAAATCAGTGAAATCCACATACTGTGACATACCTCCCAACCTCCCCGAATTCAGCGGGACAGTCCCGGATTCCGGGCGGTGTCCCACTGTCCCGGGCGGCCGAGTGTATGTCCCGCTGTCAACTGTATCTGCGTCCTCAGGACGCAGATAGAGTCAAACCCAATTCTGAAGCAGGTAACCATCAGCTCCCTGCTTCAGAATTAGTTCAGAACGGAGGAGCAAAGGGAGCTCTTCTGACTCCCTAGATCAGGTTATGGCTTTAGCGGTACGACTTGACCGACGTCTCAGGGAACGACGACTTGAACGTGTTTGTGTTTTCTCCTCTGACTCCCCCAGCACCGCAACAAGGTGTAAGACCATGTTCGGGAGAAAATACAAGGAACGTTCCATGCTGAAACAACCATATCTAGACTCAGGCTTCCTATCTTCTCTCCTTCAAAAACGTGTTCTTCATTTTGCTACCCTATCTATTTTGCATTATAGTCTCACAATCAGCTTGTAACATTTCTTACTATTCATTCATGAGATATTGATATTTTCCATTTGTACAGTCATCCATCTATATTGGCTGACCACCATTCGTGTTGACGTCTGTAACTTTTATTATGTAACTGGTGTGTCCGTTGAATTTTATCTCTTTTAATCAATACATTTTCCAGTTCTGGGACGTTCTCATGCCTGACTATGTCTCATGCTGTCTAATTTTTGCTAAAGATAGAAATTGTGTGTATACTTTCACAGGTCAATAATACTCATAGGTGTAATGGTGTTGGTCCTAGTGATGAACCCAAATGGACAATTGACTTGTAGGACTCCCTTGTCCCGCAACTTCTATTTGGGTCTTGGTACTTTGTTGGCTCCAGGACTTCGGTGAAAGGTGGGTGTCTATGTTTTTTTTCTGGGGATAATTTAGCAGGAACCCAAAAAAATATAGCACTCACCAGAGCAGGTGGTTGGCGGTGGCCACAGGACGAAATCTAGCCTTGTCGTCAACTAGAGTCAAGGTCAAGTCAGAATTGGAGGATAGAATTTGTATTTGGCCAACTAGAGGCAATGATCAGTGTAGTGTGTAAACCGAGAAAACTTCACTTAGATGCTATAATAAGACCATATCCATCATTGTATAGAAAAAATACAAAAATCTTTATTTAAAGACACACGAACAGTTGTACATACCGTTTTAAAAGAACACAACGATAAAAACAAATGTACAAAAAGTACATACAAGGACAGTGTATATCATGGGGCAGGGCAAAAAATGGTGATAACACAAGTCAATTTCAAGAAATGACATACTATATATACACCCGCTATATGCACGACAATAATTCCCATGATAGGACCAGAGTTACACCATAACAAAGTTAATATAGATACTTATCAAAGAACCATAGGACCCTATATCACATGATACTTCACCCACCATAAGCCATATTTACTGCCAATACACGAGAGAGGAGACGGCACATCAATAACGCAGTACACGGCCTCCGGAAGTGAGTAGTGCGCAACTGCACAACACTCAAGTCCATGTTGCGCCGTGAACTTGACTTAAAGGGGTTGTCCCAAGTTGACTCAAATTATTTTTTTTTAAACATTCTAAGCAGGAAATGAATTTTAAAACATTTGCTGTTAAAAAATTTTAAAAATTCATTTCCTAAGTGCCTTTTTTTTACACTTGATAACTCAGCAAGTGCTGGTTATCTTTTTTAAAAAGGGGCGTGAGCGGCTCGATGTCAATCAAGCCGCTCCGCTCTGCAGTGTGCGCGCTCCCGATGTTGCTAGATGCTGTAGTTCTAGCAACATCGGGAGAATGTTCGTCTCAAGCGGGCATGGTAAGCCCGATTGAGACGAACTTACCGTGAATGTCATCAACCCTACACTACACTATACTACATTACACTACACTACATTCACCCCGTTTCGGCAAACAACTTCTCTCTCCCCCCCTGTCACTACATGTAATTTGTGTACCCGCCTCACCGGTGCTGCATCAGCACCCGGCGAACAACTAAAAATATATTAAAAAAAATAAACTCACCTAAGACGTTCTAACGGCGCTCTGAACGGTCCCGTCACTTGCCATCTTCCTTCTTCTTGGCGCCGCTCGCATTCATAGTAACAATGCGTTGTGGCGCTGATGACGTAATCATATCAGGCACACGTGATTACGTCATCTGCGCCCACCGCTATGTTATTGTGAATGGGAGAAGAAAAGTGACGGGACCGTTCAGCTCTTCGTGGGAACGTCTTAGGTGAGTTTATTTTTGTATGTATGTTGTCATGTATGTGTATATTTGCATGTATGTATGTATGTATGTATATGTATGTTTTCTTGTATGTATGTTGTCATGTTTGTATGTGTATGTATGTTTGCTTGTATGTATGTTTGCTTGTATGTATGTATGTTTGCTTGTATGTATGTATGTTGTCATGTTTGTATGTGTATATGTGCATGTATGTGTATATGTGCATGTATGTTTGCATGTATGTATGTTTTCATGTATGTATGTTTGCATGTATGTATGTTTTCTTGTATGTATGTATGTATGTTGTCATGTTTGTATGTGTATATATGCATGTATGTTTGCATGTATGTATGTTTGCATGTATGTATGTTTGCATGTATGTATGTATGTTGTCATGTTTGTATGTTTGCATGTATGTTTGCATGTATGTATGTTTGCATGCATGTATGTTTGCATGTATGTTTGTATGTATGTATGTTTGCTTGTATGTATGTTTTCATGTATGTATGTTGTCATGTTTGTATGTGTATATGTGCATGTATGTTTGCATGTATTTATGTTTTCATGTATGTATGTTTTCATGTATGTATGTTTGCTTGCATGTATGTTTGTATGTACGTTTTCTTGTATGTATGTTGTCATGTTTGTATGTGTATATGTGCATGTGTGTATATGTGCATGTATATTTGCATGTATGTATGTATGTTTGCTTGTATGTATGTTTGCTTGTATGTATGTTTGCTTGTATGTATGTATGTATGTATGTTTTCTTGTATGTATGTATGTTTGTATGTATGTATGTATGTTTGCTTGTATGTATGTTGTCATGTTTGTATGTGTATATGTGCATATATGTTTGGATATGTATGTATGTTTTCATGTATGTATGTTTGCATGTATGTATGTTTGCATGTATGTTTGCATGTATGTTTGCATGTATGTATGTTTGCATGTATGTATGTTTTCTTGTATGTATGTTTTCTTGTATGTATGTTGTCATGTTTGTATGTGTATATGTGCATGTATGTTTGCATGTATGTATGTTTTTATGTATGTATGTTTTCATGTATGTATGTTTGCTTGTATGTATGTTTTCTTGTATGTATGTATGTTGTCATGTTTGTATGTGTATATGTGCATGTATGTTTGCATGTATGTATGTTTTCATGTATGTATGTTTTCATGTATGTATGTTTGCATGTATGTATGTTTGCATTTATGTATGTTTTCATGTATGTATGTTTGCATGGTCCCCCCCATTTTTATAACCAGCCCGATACAAAACAGCAGCAGCAGCCTTGCATTACAAGGGTGGGAAGGTCCACTGTTTTTGGCCCTTCCCAGCCTCATAATACCAGCCTACGGCCGCCCCAGTACCCGACCATCACAACAGATGGTCGGGTACTGGATCGTACCAAGTTCTTCCCGGCACCCCTGGTGGTGGTGGGTACCGGGGTAATAATGGGTGGTTAGTGCTAGCCTCTGCACCGGCTAACACTAAGTACCGCCTTTATAATGGACGCTGTCAATCAGCCAACTACCATTATCTAGGCACTAATAAAGTTTGAAAAAAAAACACAAAGACAATTTTTTTTTATTGAAATAAGAAATCCCCAACAAAACCCTCGTTAACCATTTTATTAAAATTTTCAAAAAACGTAGATCTACGCAGTAGTCCAACGAATCGAAGACGTAGTCCAATTGGTACATCAAAATCTGCAACAACATAAAAAAAAGTTATCAATGTGAACAATACCGATACTTATACTCACCTACACACACACAAACAACCACACACAAACATATACACAAACACACACATATACACAAAAACACATGTACACAAACACCCATATATACACAAACACACAAACATATACACAAACACACACATATACACAAACACATATACACAAACACACACATATACACAAACACCCATATATACACAAACACACACATATACACAAACACACACATATACACAAACACACAAACATATACACATGCACAAACACACCCATATATACACAAACACACACACATAAACTCCAAAAAACACACATATACACACAAACCTATACACAAACACATGTACACAAACACACAAATATACATATACAAAAATACACAAACATATACACACAAACATATACACATATTCACACACACACCCATATATACACACCCATATATACACACACATACACACACACACACATATACACACAAACATACGTACACAAACACACCCAAATATACACAAACACACACACACAAACATATACACAAACACACCCATATATACACAAACACGCCCATATATACACAAACATGCCCATATATACACAAACACACACATATATACACAAACACACACATATACACAAACACACACGTATACAAAAACACACACAAACATACACACAAACCTATACACATATGCACAAACACACCCATATATACACAAACACACACATATACACACAAACATATACACATATACACACAAACATATGTACACAAACACACCCATATAAACACAAACCCACACATATACAAAAACAGACACACACACAAACATATACACAAACACACCCATATATACACAAACACGCTCATATATACACAAACACGCCCATATATACACAAACACACCCATATATACACAAACACAAACCCACACATATACAAAAACACACACGCACAAACATATACACAAACACACCCATATATACACACACACACACACACACACACAAACACACACACATATACACAAACATATACACATACACACAAATACACCCATATATACACTCACACATAAACACACACACACACACACACACACACACACACACACACACAAACACATATACACAAACACACCCATATATACACAGACACACACACACACACACACACAAACATATACACACTTACCTTTAGCGGAGCGCAGACTTCTCCTTGCGACGGGTGCCTTCCACTGCATCTTCTGCGCATGCGCCGAGATGCGCGTTCACGAGCAAATGACATCCTCTGCTCAGGGCGCAGAGGATGTCATTACGCATGCGCGGCCACCGCTAAAGGTAAATAGCGGTGGCCGGGAACCTAGGCAACGAGCAGGATACAAAGAGGGAGCGACCGCAACTTCAATCAACGATATCAAGAAAACGACATCGCTGGACGACGGACAGGTAATTAGAATTCTTCTTATTTTTACATGGGGGAGCTTTATAGCTCCATTTATCAACTTGGGACAACCCCTTTAAGGTATGTTTGATGACTTTCGCTATCTACGGCCTTACATCCCAAACCCCAATAAGAGACCACACATGAATTTTGGTGTAAAGGCCACAGCAGCCATTTATTAAACACACAACTTTTTATGTGATAAAAGAGCATAACCATAAAACACATCATAACACTCCATAATAACATCCTGCTCTATTTCCCACATTCTCCAGATAAAGGATCCTTGAAGGCACTTCAATCATTAAATAACAACTCCATCGTTTCCTTATTAGGTCTGGACTTCTTACCCTACAGCCGTTCTGCACCTGACCCGAGGGCACCAATCATGTCCAAGACCACTCTCTCCCTTCCTGGGGACCCTGCCCAAAAGGAATATATGCCATATCAGCTGGGTAACCACTCCCCAGCCCCTCCAATACTATCCAGGGTTAAACGCCCGAGTTCTCTTCCAACAATCTCCATTGTTGCTTCTCCTTCTTGCCATTATGTGCCTCCAAAGACCCCTCCTCCTACCGCCACGACAATCATGTGTGACCCCTTACACATGATTGTCCCTCCACAACTGCAGGGCTTTCTCCATGCCCTCCTTGATGTCCAGGGTCCACATATCAAGACCCACCTCGTTCAAATGAATGCCATCCGCCCTGAGGAAACCTACCTCTCTGCCCTCCAACTCCTTATGCCGCACCACAACACCGCCATTGCATGTCACAAACCTGCCAACCACCTTGTTCACCTTTGCTCGTGCTTTATTCAGACTATGGACTGAACGGGCCTGCCGCCACACCTTGCGAGCCACAATATCCGACCATACGATCACCACTCCTGGAAAAGACGACCATAACCGCAACAGATCGATCTTAACATCCCTCACCAAATCCCTGGACGACCGAATGCCCAAATCATTGCCACCAAGGTGCACCACCAAAATATCCGGCGCCCTGTCCAAACCTGCATAGAAATGTACCTCTGGTAACAACCTACACCACAGCATGCCCCGCAGACCCAACCATCTAACCTGAACCTCTGAGTGATCCAGGCCCAACTGCCGTCCGGCCGGACGAACATCTGCACGCACACCTCCCAAGTGCACGTAGGAGTGCCCAATAATCCAAATCAAGCAGGGACCTGCACCTAAAACAACACAAAACAGCAATGTAACAAAACCATATCCACCTCCAGCACAACTTATCACCACCGCCTCAAAGCAAGTGAGGCCGCACATACAACCTATATCGGTCTGACTCCCACCTACCGATCTTCTTAACCATCGCCGGGGATAAACCCCACCTGGCTGCTTCCGTAGCTGCGCCAATTCTAAAAGAGTGAGAGCTAAAACCTGCTCCACCTCTGCCAGACAACAGGATACATTTCTTGAACACCTGTGAAAACTGGAATTTAGACAAAGACAGCCCGTCTGCATGAACCAACAAGGACTCCGGCCTCACTGCAACAAACTCCCGAAAACAGTGGACCGAGCACACCCGCGACCCTGGTAACTCATACAAACGCACCACAAAACCTCTCCCCTCCTGATCTGTCTTAGATCTACAAAGCAAACAAGAAAGGCAGGAGCCATCCAAATCCACATCCACGTACAATAAACCCCCTGCCACACTCTTACTGGCCGACACCAACTCCGATATCCGGAACGCCCCAAAGAACGCCAAAGAAAAGGCCAGTGTAAATAGCCGCGCTTCAAACGCCGAAACACAAACATCCCTCAACAAATCACAAATCGCTACCAACAGCTCAAATGACACCTGCTTCCTGTGGTCCCTAACTGCGGAACCCCTCCGGAAACCCTTCATTGCCTGCCTGACCAGAAAGGACACGTCATCCTCACCTTTTTTCTTAAACCAAAAAGCCAAGGCCGACAAACTCTGAGCAACGGTTGCTGCAGACGCCCCTTCACTGTACGCATTTCCTATATAATATAACAAACACGCCGGCCGATCTGCAATACCTGCCTGCGCATTTTCCAACAAAGCCTCCCATACCTGCCATACCGCACTGTACTTCTGCCATGTAACCGCACTAACAGACCTTTCCACGAGCGACATCGCCATTGTCACACCACCTTCCACAGATGCTCTGGACAAGGCAAGCCATGAAACTCCGCCCCCGGCGCCAGCAGACGAAACCTGTCCCACTGTTGACGAGAAAGGGAATCAGCCACAGAATTCAGCACCCCAGGAATATGCACTGCCACAAAATGCGCATTCAACATCAAACCTCTCAAAACTAAATGCCGCAATAGTCGCACAACTGGCGGAGAATTAGCTGTCTGCGCATTAACCGCCTGAACCACACCCAGATTGTCACATACGAAACGCACTCTCCGGTCCCACAGACAATCCCCCCACAACTCCGCAGCCACCACAATCGGGTACAGTTCCAGCAGAGCCAAATTACGGACAAAACCACATTCATGCCAAGCATCTGGCCAAACTCCTGCACACCACTGCCCCTGGAAATAAGCCCCAAATCCGCATGCACCTGATGCATCAGTATACAGCTCCAAGTCCACACTAGACACCGGCTGATACATGAGCACCAACCGCCCATTATAGGTCTGCAAAAACTCCCCCCAAAGCAACAAATCAGCTTTCAACTCCGCCGACAACCTAATAAAATGATGGGGAGAATGCACCCCTGCGGTAGCACTTGCCAATCGCCTGCAAAACACCCGCCCCATGGGCATAATCCTACAAGCAAAATTCAAATGCCCCAACAAGGATTGCAAGTCCCGCAACTGGATCTTCTTCCTGCGCAGCGCACTCGCCACCAACCCTCTCATCTCCAGCAACTTATCCTCAGGCAAGCGACACTCCATGTTATCTGAATCAATCATGATTCCCAAAAACTTAATGACCGTCGTGGGTCCCTCAGTTTTTTCAGGCGCCAGAGGTAGCCCAAAGTCCTTTGCCACTCGCTCCATAGTATGTAGCAATCCTGCACACACATAGGTACCCGGCGGCCCGATAAACAGGAAATCGTCCAGATAATGCAGTGCAGATTGCACCTGCGCCTCCCGACAGACCACCCACTCCAAAAACGTGCTAAACATCTCAAAATAAGCGCATGAAATGGAGCAGCCCATCGGGAGGCAACAATCTACGAAATATTCCTCCTGCCAATAACATCCCAGCAAACAAAAACTATCCGGATGCACCGGCAATAAACGAAAAGCGGCCTCAATGTCAGTTTTCGCAGAGAGCCCTTCCCGTACTTGCGAACCCAAACAACCGCCATATCAAAGGAAGTGTAACTGACCGCACACAAAGCCGGATCAATGCCGTCATTCACCGACTAGCCTTCCGGATAAGACAAGTGATGAATAAGGCGGAATTTATTCACCTCCTTCTTTGGAACCAAACCCAACGGGGAAACCCGCAAACTCTGAACAGGCGGGAAGGAAAACGGACCCGCCATGCGGCCCAAAGCCACCTCCTTCAGCAGCTTATCCGTAACCAGATCAGGCCGCGCCAAAGCAGACGACAAATTACGGACTACCCCATCACGTCCAGCCGACGTACAAGGAATCCGAAAACCTTCTGAAAAACCTAACAACAACAACTCTGCCACTTTCTTATTTGGATAGCCCCTTAAAAACTGGAGCATCCTTTCCACCCTCACTGGCGTCGCCCCTCTTCTGCTCAGCATCTCCCTGCCTGCCCTTATCCTTCTTGAAGCATCTGGACAAACCATGGGCGCATCCGCAACCGGAGCACTCGTGCTTATATCTACAGTCTGGGCCGAACTTGCAATGCCCCTCATTATACTGCCAGCAACACCCCTTTCCTGAGGATCCTGGCCGACCCGCTGCTGACCCCTGACCGCCGGCCGCATCCTGAAAGGGCTGCTGCCCCTGTTTCGGCGCAGACATCAGACGCATCCACAAACTGATATCTTTGTGATCCCATCGCAACGATGGGCGCACCGACTTCCGCTGACGAAACTGTTCGTCATACCGCAACCATGCATTACCACCGTACACGCGATACGCCTCCCCTACTGAATCCATATAACAAAATAGCGCCGAACAGTTCTCCGGCGCCTTCTCTCCCACCACACTAGCCAAAATAGCGAAGGCCTGCAGCCAATTCGCAAAAGTCCAAGGAATCAAGCGATACCGCCGCCGCTCCTCCTCCTCCTTCTTACTTTCATCCGGTTTCCACCGGTCCAAATTAAACTTCTCTAAACGCAGCAAAGAAAAAATCTCCACATATTCATCTTTCCAGATCTTTTCCCTAATCTCCTCTTTCAAATGTGCCCCCAGCGGGCCCTCAAAGCACACATAAACCTCGCCTTTAGCCGCATCAGCCAACCGCACATCCTCTACCACTTTCTTAGCTGTACCAGCCGCCGGATCAACCGCTTTTTCCACCGCCACTACAGCACCCACCACCGGCACCACCTCACTAACACCCGCAATCCCTGCTGCAGCTGCACTAGAAATCGCCTCGCTAGCAACCACACACCCTGCCGCACTAGCAGACGCCTCACTAGCAGCGCCCCATACCCTCGCTGGCGACTGCTCTACACCTGGCAAAAATCTCATAAAATATTCCTGCATCCATCAAATGCATTTGAGACATTGACAACAAACATCCCCCCACATCCCCCCACACATCCCCGGCACCACATCCGTGGTAGACTCACCCGGCCGTCCCTGAGGTGACCTCCCAGCGGACGCGTCCACCACTCCGGATGAGCCCGGCCTCGGTCCTGACGATCCTGGGGAGTGGTGCTCCTGCACCCCACGCTCCCCGTAGCTCCACGCACTTTCGATAGCTGAAGTTCTAGGCCCAGCGGAACGCGCCCCGTCCATGGTCCTGCCACCCGCTGGTGGCGCGGCATATTCAGACCGACATAAATCTTCTTGTCGCTGCCTGTATAGCAGACCGCTGCCCCCCTTCGTCCGGATGGGGCGCGGCGTCATTACCCGAAGCAGCCCGCAGGAGGCGATCTCGCTCCCCATCTGGAGGCCGTCCGCCTCTTCCTCCGGGTCGGGCCTGATGTCCGGACGTCCTTCTGAAGAGCTCCTCCGGCACCTGGAACATCGGCGCCGGAGAAAGCCGTCACTTCCGGTCCAGCGTGCACTTCCGGTCCAGCGTGCACTTTCGGTCCAGCGTGCACTTCCGGTCCCGCCTCCACTTCCGGTCTTGTCGTTGAAGACAGGAGGGGGTAAGATGGCTGCCGCGGCCCCCCCCCTCCTGTCACCTACGGTCTTGCCCGCCTGATGGGATTCCTCCCAGACCTCCGCGGACCGTCGCCAGGGTGCAGCTTTGGACCAGCAGGAGGAGGAGGGTCCCTGGAGGGGCTCCCTCGGCGCCAAACAGACCGAGGTGTTTCCGCAGATGAAGGCCTCTCCTGAGGCCTGGAACGCCAACTGCTGCGTCCCTCGCTCTCCTCTCCAGCCGCTGGAACCGGAGGAAGAGTCCCGGCAAACAGCGAATCCAGCCATCCTACGCCGTGCTGCATCGCTGCATCCCGGATCCTGGCCATCGTCATCTCCATCGCCGCGTCCATCAGGTAAGTGTAAAATATTATTATATATTATTTTATTTTTTTTAAATATAATGACAGGACAAATATTTCTCCTGTTGTCCAGCGGGAGAGAGGGCTGCCTCTTCCCCGCATGGACTTATATACTTTACTCTCCACCCACCACATATAGATACATTTTGCCCCATGCCCCCTTTCCCTTAGCCGTCCAATCCATATAACATAGCCTAAAACACCTAGTCATGCGCTTCCTTCATTACGGCTGTGCCTACATTACGCTGGGCTTACTACATCATGAATGGCCCCTCACCACACGCACGCGCACTGCATCCATAGACCTACCGCAGCCATGTTGAATGATGGCACTGCCAATACACTGTGCCATCAAGCAAGAGATGTCATTCAACACACATGTAAGAGTGTACACTCGGTAAGGGATACACAAAATGTGCATCCATCATACAATATTCTATAATTATTCTGTATAAGACAAGCGTCTCATCCTCAGTGCATAATGTCTATAAGTATGTGCGTAATTATTAGACAAACAACCCTATATATCCTCCGGAGGCATCACTTATATTTGACAGCATGAAAGATAAATGTGTGTACAAAAGGAGACCCGATGTATGCTTACTGTGTGCACACATGGCTACACAAAATGTAGAGATTATGCATAATTAATAACAATTATAATAATAAAATAAAATGAAAAGAATGAATAAAAAGTGTAGTGACTGAGTGCGGAAAGAATAATAATAAAGAATGAAAAATAAAAAATAATAAAAAAAATAAAATAATAATAAAAACTGAAAAATATATAATACCAAAAAATATACTCTTTTCGGAACCCAAATGGTCCAATAAAGATTATATATGTGGAGGTGCTAAAAAATATAAAGTGTATATGAATAAATATATAGACGTACCAAAATACAAGAGCACTAATGTCATGGTATGCAAGACTATATATAAATACTCTCGTACAAGTGAAAAATAAATGTGAATAAATACTCATATGGGTATAAAAAAGGCATATCATTGTGAAACAAATCACTCTCAAAGATGTGATAATACACAGAATACATCACTATATAAAATGTGCACCAAAGAACACCACAAATACGTGCATAATCCCCCCCTCATAGGGGTGCATATCACCCAAACATAGTAGGTTTTTTAAATTGCATATTTCCAAACAAAAGTCAACGCTTGTCTACACATATTTAAAAACAAACACGTGCATCTCCGGTCAAGTCTGATTAAGCCATCTCGAACTCCATAGCTCAGTTAGATCCAGGGCATCACTGCAGTCTATACAGACATCTGATATCAAAAACATAGGGTCCACTCTAGAAATACAAACAAGAAACTTCCTCAGATATCCTTCCTACACACATAAGATCAAACATAACAAAGGTTGGCACTCACTGATAATTATTACAAAAACGGACCAAAGCTGACCATTTCATTTAACCCTTTAGGGAAACCGGTCTGTAGATTCATAATCCATTTACATTCGCGTTGAGCAAGGGTTTTTTGGATATTGCCACCTCTACTTCCTAACGAGATTTTATCAATACCTCTAAACTTCAAGAGCCTCCAATTCCCTTGATGATGCTCTCGAAAATGACGAGGTATTGGTTTCAATTTACTCAATTTTTCAGGGTCATCAGTCTTCATGGCTCCTTTAATGTCCCTTACATGTTCCAAGATCCTCACACGAAGTTCTAGATGTGAGACCCACATAGTTACATAGTTACATAGTTACATAGTTTGTACAGTTGAAAAAAGACACATGTCCATCAAGTTCAACCAAGGGATGGGAAAGGGGAAGTGGGATGGGAAAGGGGAAGTAAAAAATTTCTACACATAGCAGTTAATATTTTTTTGTTCTAGGAAATTATCTAAGCCTTTTTTAAAGCCATCTACTGTCCCTGCTGCGAGCAGCTCCTGCGGTAGGCTATTCCATAGATTCACAGTTCTCACAGTAAAGAAGGCTTGTCGCCTCTGCAGGTTGAACCTTTTTTTCTCCAGACGGAGAGAGTGCCCCCTTGTTTTTTGAGGGGGTTTTACATGGAACAGGATTTCACCATATTTTTTGTATGCGCCATTCATATATTTATATAAGTTAATCATGTCCCCCCTTAGTCGTCTTTTCTCAAGGCTAAATAGGTTTAGTTCTTTTAATCTTTCCTCATAACTTAGATTCTCCATGCCCCTTATTAGCTTTGTTGCTCTTCTTTGTATTTTTTCCAACTCCAGGGCATCCTTTCTATGAACTGGAGCCCAGAACTGGACTGCATATTCTAGATGAGGCCTCACTAATGCTTTGTAAAGTGGTAATATTACATCCCTGTCCCGCGAGTCCATGCCTCTTTTGATACACGACAATATTTTGCTGGCCTTTGAAGCAGCTGATTGACACTGCATGCTGAAATTTAGTTTATGATTTACAAGTACACCCAGATCCTTCTCAACAATTGACTCCCCCAGTGTAGCTCCCCTTAGGACATATGATGCTTGCAGGTTTTTCGTACCCAGATGCATAACTTTACATTTATCTACATTAAAATTCATTTGCCAAGTGGACGCCCAAACACTTTGTTTGTTTAAATCTGCCTGCAATTCACAAACATCTTCCATAGTCTGAACTATATTGCATAGCTTGGTGTCATCTGCAAAAATAGAAATAGTGCTATTAATCCCATCCTCTATATCATTAATAAATAAGTTGAATAATAGTGGTCCCAGCACTGAACCCTGGGGTACACCACTTATAACTGGGGACCATTCAGAGTAGGAATCATTGACCACAACTCTCTGGATACGGTCCTTGAGCCAATTCTCAATCCAATTACAAACTATACTTTCTAAACCTATATAGTCCTTAATTTACCCATTAGATGTCTATGAGGGACAGTGTCAAATGCCTTTGCAAAGTCCAAAAACACTATATCCACAGCGGCCCCTCTGTCTAGGCTTCTGCTTACCTCTTCATAAAAACAAATCAGGTTGGTTTGACAGCTTCTGTCCTTTGTAAAACCATGCTGGCTGTCACTTATAATACTATTTATTGTCACATAATTCTGTATATAGTCCCTCAATAGCCCCTCAAACATTTTCCCCACAATTGATGTTAAGCTTACTGGTCTATAATTACCCGGCGAAGACCTAGAGCCCTTTTTGAAAATAGGCACCACATTTGCCCTGCGCCAGTCCCTTGGCACTATACCACTCATGAGAGACTCTCTAAATATTATGAAGAGGGGGACAGAAATAACTGAACTAAGCTCTTTAAGAACTCTAGGGTGTAACCCATCTGGTCCCGGGGCCTTGTGTACATTTATTTTATTTAATTTAGCTTGGACCATATCTACATTCATCCAATTCAGTATATCAACTGATATATTAACAGCAACGGCAGCGGCTACATCAGCTGCTCCTTCTTCTGTTGTATATACAAAGCGGAAGAACCCATTTAGTAACTCTGCCTTCTATTGATCCCCTGTGACCAACTCCCCATTACCACTATCTAAGGGTCCTACATGTTCAGACCTGGGCTTTTTTGCATTTATATGCTTGAAGAATTTTTTAGGATTTGTTTTACTATCCTTGGCCACCTGCCTTTCATTTTGTATTTTTGCTGATTTTATTACATTTTTAAAGATTTTATTAAGCTCTTTATATTTTACAAAGGCTCCAGATGTACCCTCAGATTTGTATTTTTTAAATGCCCTTTTTTTTGTCATGTATTGCCCCTTTCACAGAAGGTGTAAGCCATGTGGGGTTTAATTTTAGTCGTTTATACTTGTTACCTGTAGGAATACATTTTGCACTATAATAACTCAAAGTAGATTTGAAAATCTCCCATTTATCATTTGTCCCATTATTTGACATTAGTTCTTCCCAGTCTATATCCTGAATTGCCGCCCTCATCCTGGGGAAATTGGCTTTCTTAAAATTAAGAAATATCAATTGTCAGGGGCAACTCGCGTAGTAGATCACAGCAGTTAAACGACAGGTGATACTGTGGCAGATATTGTACTCCTTTGACCCTGAAGAATTAATACAATTTTGAGATCCGATCATCAGCGAACACGCTCCACAATCACCACACGGGTATGATCCCCATTTGGGCCCCTTTGAATTAAAAATAAACCCTGATGTAGGGGCTACATAGTGGCTCTTAAGCAAAATATCCCCAAGATTGCGTGATCTACGTGAAGTAATCAGAGGAAAATCTGATGAAACTAAACTCAAATCTGCATCTGTATGTGGGATCGGCCAAAATCTCTCAAAAGTTGTTTTCATTTCACACAATTGAGCATGATATCCAGTAATGAATCTTACCTGTTTATTGTTGTCCCTTTTCTTTGGTTTAGGTATAAGTAGGTAATTTCTCTGTGTATTTTTTGCTTTCACATATCCTGGCTCAATGTCCTTAGTTTTATATACTCTAGCGCGAAACCTCTTCGATAGGTCAGACGCCTGATTTTCAAAGGCAGTCTCAGTCTAACAAATCCGACGTGCTCTTAAAAATTGCCCTGTTGGAACTACTCTCAAGGTCTGTGGGGGATGAGACGATTTTGCATTAAGGAAGGAGTTGACAGAT
Source organism: Rhinoderma darwinii (assembly GCF_050947455.1). Lineage (NCBI taxonomy): Eukaryota > Metazoa > Chordata > Amphibia > Anura > Rhinodermatidae > Rhinoderma > Rhinoderma darwinii. The sequence goes on along the minus strand of NC_134696.1, from coordinate 58,055,754 downwards.
GTCGTTTTTCTAAAAATGTCAGTACCAATCAAACCATTTGTGGCTTTAATAAATCTGATGTCAAGGAACTTAATATCCGTCCGACTTACCTTGGAAGTCAGCTGGATATTGAGCTGGTTGACATTCAGACCCGCAAGGAAAGTTTCCAATTTTCCTACCTCTCCATGCCACAAAAATAGTATGTCATCGATGAAACGCATGCAAATCAGGATGCCTCCATCTTCTGCATCAGGTAGTTGTAGACTCTGTTCCCAATATCCTAGAAAGAGGTTGGCATATGAGGGCGCACAAGTCGCCCCCATTGCCACTCCTCTCTTCTGTAGAAAATAGCGGTCTTTGAACATGAACAAATTGTGTTGTAATTCAAAGTCCAATAATAGAATTACCAACTCAATAAGATCAGGTTGTAATTTGGTCCTATTTAAGTGAAACCTAGTGGCTTCAATACCATGTTTGTGTTCGATTGCAGTGTACAGTGACTCAACGTCACACGTCACAAAACAATCATCATGTCCCTTGAATACTCTCTCCAATCTATTGTGGACTTCTGTAGAGTCCCGGATGTATGAGGGTAAATCACTCCCCAAGGGTTTAAGATAGAAATCAATAAAACGGCAAACTGTCTTACATAGACTCCCTTTACTGGAGACTATTGGTCTCCCCGGAAGATCCACTAGGCTTTTGTGAACTTTGGGAAGTAGATACAAGGTTGCTATTACTGGTTTATCCACAACCAAACCTTCAAGTGCAGTTTTTGGTATAATATTAAGTTCAAACGACCTCCACATAATCCTATCTAATTGGGCCTTGAAGTTAGCAAGGGGACAGACAGCCATCAAGTTTTTGATAGCACAACCCTTCATTGAGCTGTCTAAACGCTTTACCTTTCATATTTATCAATGGACCACACCACCACATTACCACACCTGTCCACTGGCTTAATAACCACTGTTTTCATCTTTTTGAGTTGTTCTAGGGCTTCTCTTTGTGCCCCATTAAGATTGTTATGAGTATGATATAAGGACACCATCCTCGATTCATTTGTAACCAATCTAACAAAAGTGTCTACTGCAGGACACATTGACATGGGTGGGAATGTGGTGGAGCGCCCCCTAACCCTCGGTGGAAATTTGGGTTCAAAAAAGTAATTCATCAAGTGCTTTAAGAGTGAGTTGTTCATCCCTCTCGGCAAAGAGCTGTATTAAAGTGCTTTTTAAGAAGCAGTTTCCTTGCAAACAGATGCACATCTTTAGTTGTTTCAAAAAAATCTAAATTAGAGACTGGGCAAAAGGTTAAACCCATCCCTAACACTTCTATCTGTGCTTGTGATAGTACAATATTTGAGAGGTTAATTACCTTTAGTAACAACTGCTATTTGATGCGGCATTTACATCCCCAATAGGGAAATCCCGCAACATATAAGCAGCGTTTACGTGAAGACAATTGACATGCTGCGTAATGAACTTCACGTCAATTTCTGAGCGGTATTTCTGCTCACTATTTATGCATTTTGTGGATGAGACTTGTTCAATCTCATCCACTTTGCTGCTACTGTATTTGCTGCAGATTTTCCGCAACGAATTCCATTGCGGAAAATCTGCAGTATTTACGCAATGTGTGAACTGGCCCAAAATGTATTTTTTACACAGTGTTACGCGTTGATGTTAATTTGCATGACTGACATTTTTACAAGGAGTGAGGTCTACTTTCATAAAATATATAAGTAAAGGAGTATAATTAGATTTTTTTTAATCGAAAGTTTTTATTGTTTTAACATGTTATGACACATTACAAAACGAAGCAAACGAAAGAATCAGATGTAAAGAAAATATTTTTCATACTGTCCTAAAATATTCAAGATAACGTTAGGTACGTCAAATGAAACAATCTTTCATGTAATCAATATATTATTTATAATAAAAAATAAATAATTGCCTTTCAAAGGTGTAGATAGCCCTTAGGCTCCGCTCACATCTTACAAGTATGTGTCTGGGAAGATAAACCGATTCTGTTTATATCAAATCAAATGTGATCAGAATTGAGTTTAGATTTGCATTACGGAGAAGACAGGAGGGGCTGGAGACTGAGCTGACAGGGAGCGCGGCTGTCGGGATGGACACTCATCAACACAAAGCAGCTTGTAATGTAATGTAGAACATGGAAGCTGCAGAAGCAAAATAGGAAAAAAATGTAATCAAAACCAATTACTAAAATATTTCTTTATCATCACACAGATAAAACATCATCTCCATTATTCCTTATGGCGTTAAACGTCACATAAAATAAAGTTCCTGGAATGATTCGTTTGGAAAACTGAGAAGAAAATAAGAATATAGTAAATACTGAATGTCTGTAGTGACTCCTGTCATTTTGTGGAAAATTATTAAATTGTGCTTTACTCATGACACCCACCCACCCAAAAAAATAATGGGTCCCAGCCCTCACTAGCCTTAACTAGGTCTTACATCAGCCCTAGGATAGGTGAGCCCTGCTGTTCTGCTCCACTGTGCATTTATTAATATCTAGAAAAGGTTGAGACTTATAGCTCTTCAATTTTCCAGTGTGTAATCATTCATTACTGAGTTTGCTGGGACTTCTAGTACCTCAGTGTTTTAGTGTGTAGTTTTCCTTTAAGAACCCTGCATTGAAATACTAACCAACGTGCACGGTAACATTGTAATAACTTTCTATCAATACTATGAATAGCAGGAGATGTCACTTCTGGTCATATTTGTGACATCATCAGTCCACGCGGCCATTGTTACCTCACTGCATGATGTCACAATGACTCATTCTATGGAATCTGGGGTTCATGTGGCAACTGCTGCGTCCAAGATAAGAAGATGAGTAGAGAAGACACAAGATAATTCATCAGGAATCCAGAACACTGGAAACAAAAAACACCATACACTCGACGCATGGCGGGGAGAGAACAAAATGGCACCTGGGGCCGTGGCTTATACACGCGGCAATAGGGGGTTGTGCTCTTTACTTTCAGGTTTTGGAGCCAATAAGAAAACAGTAACATGGAGAAAATCTGCCGCCAATCTCCAGACATTTAGGTATGTACGTAATGTATACGTTTATTTAATCTGAAAATTTGAGGGATGGGGGGTTGTTGTAAATTATTGTCAGAATTTACTCAGCAGTTTATGGCAGGTTTTTGCGTAAACTGTACCAAACAGTCGCAAGCAGCGACGTAAAATACATTTTCCGTAAAATTTGAAGACCTAGTTTACTTTAATAAACGTGGATTAAACAAAGTTAAAATGGCGCAAACTTTGCCCTTATTATTTCATTGCAGGGAGGAGATCTGGACGGCAGCTGAAGATGAGGACAAGAACTGTGAAATTCATCAAAATCGTATGTAACGTGACAATTCTATTTATAGTTTTATATTTGGCGCCTTCTGATGTCTTAACACACATGTGGGGCAGCACGGTGGCTAGCACTGTTGCAGCGCTGGGGTCCTGGGTTCAAATCCAACCGAGGACAACATCTGCATAGAGTTTGTATGCTCTCCCTGTGTTTGCTCTGGGTACTCCGGTTTCCTCCCACACCCGGAAAACATACCAATAGGGAATGTAGATTGTGAGCCCCAATGGGGACAGTAAAAGAGGACCCCTCTGTACAGCACTGCGTACGTAATATGTTGCCGCTATATAAGTAACTGAAATAAATAAATAACACATGGATTATACAGGTCAAGGTAAATATGTAGAATCAATGCATTGACTTCAGCAAGAGCCTTGTTTAATGTCCTCCTATAACTCCTCCGTGTCACACATGTAAAGACTCCTTAACAGTTATCCCATGGTTGTTGTTCTGCGAGACCCTGGACCTTGTTTGGTCTGTATAGAGGGTCTATGACCATGGACCACCTCCAGCGCGGATGTTAATAAAACTGTATTATGCCGGAATAACAGGGAATGATGTTTTCCTATAGGACGAACAGATGTCACAGGAGAAAGGCCATAGGAGGGCAGTGTTCTCTTTCTCTTTCACAGCTAAGATGACCATAGTCGTGCTGTGATCTCCAGAGTCCGATCAGTAGAGGAGCGGCCGGCATGATACAGGGACATCGAGGACAACAACTGGGATTGGACAACTTCTCTTTCTCTTTCACAGCTGAGATGACCATAATCGTGCTGTGATCTCCAGAGTCCGATCAGTAGAGGAGCGGCCGGCATGATACCGGGACATCGAGGACAACAACTGGGATTGGACAACTTCTCTTTCCCTTTCACAGCTGAGATGACAATAGTCATGCTGTGATCTTCAGAGTCCGATCAGTAGAGGAGCGGCCGGCATGATACCGGGACATCGAGGACAACAACTGGGATTGGACAACTTCTCTTTCTCTTTCACAGCTGAGATGACCATAGTCGTGCTGTGATCTCCAGAGTCCAATCAGTAGAGGAGCGGCCGGCATGATACCGGGACATAGAGGACCACAACTGGGATTGTACAACTTCTATTTCTCTTTCACAGCTGAGATGAACATAGTCGTGCTGTGATCTCCAGAGTCCGATCAGTAGAGGAGCGGCCGGCATGATAGCGGGACATCGAGGACAACAACTGGGATTGGACAACTTCTGTATATGCCGTATACGTAATGATATCAGTTACTATATAATACAATGTCATAGCTATCAATGAGATGTGTTTAGTTAGTTGCATTACAAGCTCTGATCCTGGTTTTTCGGACTGATCGCCTTTTATCTGTGATCTCCAGAGTCCGATCAGTAGAGGAGCGGCCGGCATGATACCGGGACATCGAGGACAACAGCTGGGATTGGACAACTTCTGTATATGCCGTATACGTAATGATATAAGTTACTATATAATGCGCTGTCATAGCTATCAATGAGATGTGTTTAGTTAGTTGCATTACAAGCTCTGATCCTGGGTTCTCGGACTGATCGCCTTTTCTCGGGGTCAACAAGGAATTTTCCCCTGTGGCACAAATTGGCTAAACGTGCGCAGGGTTTTTGCCTTCTTCTGGATCAGTAGCTTTAGTTAGGAATTTCAGTTAAATAAATTGTGTTTTAATATTAAAAGCTTTGTCTCCTCGTCATTTCTCAATATTATATAGCAGTCAGGTATTAGTATATATTATGATAATCCAATATGGCTGTATCCATGATGTATTGGATAATATGCACATACAGAAGAGATATTTATCATGTGAGCCATATAAATGCAACCACTTTAACCCCTTTACGACGAAGGACGGATATATCGGTCCTATGCAGGAGCTAGTTCCCTCAAAAGGATGGATATATCTGTCCTCTGATCGGGTGGGTACTGCCAGTGTACTCACGCGATCAGCGGCAGGAGCACAGTTGTTATACACAGCCTGGCTCCTGCCCCAACTGCCGGAATCTAAGCGTGCGCCGATTCCTGCGGTTTAACCCATTAGATGCCGCTGTCAATAGCGACAGCGGCATCTAATGTGTTTGACAGAGGGAGGGGAGCTATCATTGGTTAGTTTACATCATGTGGTGGCCGGTTGCCTAAGTTCATTGGCCTACTTTTAAAAGGTTGTCCCTCTTTGTGATACTTGAAAGTTGGGAGGTGTGACTATAATAGCAGTGCCAGCCACAGTACAACCATAACAGTGCCAGCCACAGTACACCCATAACAGAGCCAGCCACAGTACACCCATAACAGTGCCAGCCACAGTACACCCATAACAGTGCCAGCCACAGTACACCCATAACAGTGCCAGCCACAGTACACCCATAACAGTGCCATGATGTAATGTAGTAATAGCAGGGACAAGCACCAGTTCCCACTCAGTGTGGTTATTAATAACAGTGGTCAATGAGCATGGCCCAGTTTCCATGCAGCGCCACCACAGGGGAAAAGAAGTACTACATGGTGACCATTAAAATCAATGAGTCAATGATCTAAGGCATAGTTGGGCCGAGTGCATGACAGCAAGAGCTGCACTTCATAACCGCTGTCTAGTCTAGCTGGTATGGCAAAGTAAGCGATCTATGGGGGATGCATGCAAATATCCATGCTTGTCTGCCTGGACACTATGAATGCTCAATTAGAGGTCAAACTCCCTACCCCATAACCGCAGTTTTGGGGCTGCACTCTGCCTCTGGTTATTGAAATGAGTCATAGCACTGAGAACAGTTCTCCAGAGATGAGCAGTCTTTGTATATTGGAATACGACCGGCTATATCCGCACCTTCAACCTTCATACCAACTAGGGGCATACGCAGGATATTGTCAAGGTGGCATGCTGATGCTTATGGACCCAGTATCACACACATGTATGAATGCACACAAACGCAGATTCAGTTATCAGACACAGAATGGCCTCATAAAAACCCCCTTAGAAAAGTGCCAGTACCCATGACCGCATATCAGTGCAATCACATACCACCATAACAGTGCCAGTCACACTGCCAACAAATCAGTGCAATCCACATACTGTGATAACTGTGCCAGCCACAGTACACCCATATCAGTGCAATCCACATACCACTATAACAGTGCCAATCACATTGCCCGCAAATCAGTGAAATCCACATACTGTGACATACCTCCCAACCTCCCCGAATTCAGCGGGACAGTCCCGGATTCCGGGCGGTGTCCCACTGTCCCGGGCGGCCGAGTGTATGTCCCGCTGTCAACTGTATCTGCGTCCTCAGGACGCAGATAGAGTCAAACCCAATTCTGAAGCAGGTAACCATCAGCTCCCTGCTTCAGAATTAGTTCAGAACGGAGGAGCAAAGGGAGCTCTTCTGACTCCCTAGATCAGGTTATGGCTTTAGCGGTACGACTTGACCGACGTCTCAGGGAACGACGACTTGAACGTGTTTGTGTTTTCTCCTCTGACTCCCCCAGCACCGCAACAAGGTGTAAGACCATGTTCGGGAGAAAATACAAGGAACGTTCCATGCTGAAACAACCATATCTAGACTCAGGCTTCCTATCTTCTCTCCTTCAAAAACGTGTTCTTCATTTTGCTACCCTATCTATTTTGCATTATAGTCTCACAATCAGCTTGTAACATTTCTTACTATTCATTCATGAGATATTGATATTTTCCATTTGTACAGTCATCCATCTATATTGGCTGACCACCATTCGTGTTGACGTCTGTAACTTTTATTATGTAACTGGTGTGTCCGTTGAATTTTATCTCTTTTAATCAATACATTTTCCAGTTCTGGGACGTTCTCATGCCTGACTATGTCTCATGCTGTTTAATTTTTGCTAAAGATAGAAATTGTGTGTATACTTTCACAGGTCAATAATACTCATAGGTGTAATGGTGTTGGTCCTAGTGATGAACCCAAATGGACAATTGACTTGTAGGACTCCCTTGTCCCGCAACTTCTATTTGGGTCTTGGTACTTTGTTGGCTCCAGGACTTCGGTGAAAGGTGGGTGTCTATGTTTTTTTTCTGGGGATAATTTAGCAGGAACCCAAAAAAATATAGCACTCACCAGAGCAGGTGGTTGGCGGTGGCCACAGGACGAAATCTAGCCTTGTCGTCAACTAGAGTCAAGGTCAAGTCAGAATTGGAGGATAGAATTTGTATTTGGCCAACTGGAGGCAATGATCAGTGTAGTGTGTAAACCGAGAAAACTTCACTTAGATGCTATAATAAGACCATATCCATCATTGTATAGAAAAAATACAAAAATCATTATTTAAAGACACACGAACAGTTGTACATACCGTTTTAAAAGAACACAACGATAAAAACAAATGTACAAAAAGTACATACAAGGACAGTGTATATCATGGGGCAGGGCAAAAAATGGTGATAGCACAAGTCAATTTCAAGAAATGACATACTATATATACACCCACTATATGCACGACAATAATTCCCATGATAGGACCATAGTTACACCATAACAAAGTTAATATAGATACTTATCAAAGAACCATAGGACCCTATATCACATGATACTTCACCCACCATAAGCCATATTTACTGCCAATACACTGTCCAACACCCCAACACACGTTTCGCACCTGTCTTCGTCAGGGGGTGCTGGATTAGTGTGATAAGAGGATTTAAATAGTCAGCACACAGCTGAAGCTAAATAGATTTAAATTTAATACTGTTACCTTATTTCTAAGATGTTTGTTGGCGCATGCGAGAGAGGAGACGGCACATCAATAACGCAGTACACGGCCTCCGGAAGTGAGTAGTGCGCAACTGCACAACACTCAAGTCCATGTTGCGCCGTGAACTTGACTTAAAGGGGTTGTCCCAAGTTGACTCAAATTATTTTTTTTTAAACATTCTAAGCAGGAAATGAATTTTAAAACATTTGCTGTTAAAAAATTTTAAAAATTCATTTCCTAAGTGCCTTTTTTTTACACTTGATAACTCAGCAAGTGCTGGTTATCTTTTTTAAAAAGGGGCGTGAGCGGCTCGATGTCAATCAAGCCGCTCCGCTCTGCAGTGTGCGCGCTCCCGATGTTGCTAGATGCTGTAGTTCTAGCAACATCGGGAGAATGTTCGTCTCAAGCGGGCATGGTAAGCCCGATTGAGACGAACTTACCGTGAATGTCATCAACCCTACACTACACTATACTACATTACACTACACTACATTCACCCCGTTTCGGCAAACAACTTCTCTCTCCCCCCCTGTCACTACATGTAATTTGTGTACCCGCCGCACCGGTGCTGCATCAGCACCCGGCGAACAACTAAAAATATATTAAAAAAAATAAACTCACCTAAGACGTTCTAACGGCGCTCTGAACGGTCCCGTCACTTGCCATCTTCCTTCTTCTTGGCGCCGCTCGCATTCATAGTAACAATGCGTTGTGGCGCTGATGACGTAATCATATCAGGCACACGTGATTACGTCATCTGCGCCCACCGCTATGTTATTGTGAATGGGAGAAGAAAAGTGACGGGACCGTTCAGCTCTTCGTGGGAACGTCTTAGGTGAGTTTATTTTTGTATGTATGTTGTCATGTATGTGTATATTTGCATGTATGTATGTATGTATATGTATGTTTTCTTGTATGTATGTTGTCATGTTTGTATGTGTATGTATGTTTGCTTGTATGTATGTTTGCTTGTATGTATGTATGTTTGCTTGTATGTATGTATGTTGTCATGTTTGTATGTGTATATGTGCATGTATGTTTGCATGTATGTATGTTTTCATGTATGTATGTTTGCATGTATGTATGTTTTCTTGTATGTATGTTGTCATGTTTGTATGTGTATATGTGCATGTATGTTTGCATGTATGTATGTTTGCATGTATGTATGTATGTTTGCATGTATGTATGTTTCCATGTATGTATGTATGTATGTTGTCATGTTTGTATGTTTGCATGTATGTTTGCATGTATGTATGTTTGCATGTATGTTTGTATGTTTGCTTGTATGTATGTTTTCATGTATGTATGTTGTCATGTTTGTATGTGTATATGTGCATGTATGTTTGCATGTATTTATGTTTTCATGTATGTATGTTTTCATGTATGTATGTTTGCTTGCATGTATGTTTGTATGTACGTTTTCTTGTATGTATGTTGTCATGTTTGTATGTGTATATGTGCATGTGTGTATATGTGCATGTATGTTTTCATGTATGTATGTATGTTTGCTTGTATGTATGTTTGCTTGTATGTATGTTTGCTTGTATGTATGTATGTATGTTTTCTTGTATGTATGTATGTTTGCATGTATGTATGTATGTTTGCTTGTATGTATGTTGTCATGTTTGTATGTGTATATGTGCATATATGTTTGGATATGTATGTATGTTTTCATGTATGTATGTTTGCATGTATGTATGTTTGCATGTATGTTTGCATGTATGTTTGCATGTATGTATGTTTGCATGTATGTATGTTTTCTTGTATGTATGTTTTCTTGTATGTATGTTGTCATGTTTGTATGTGTATATGTGCATGTATGTTTGCATGTATGTATGTTTTTATGTATGTATGTTTTCATGTATGTATGTTTGCTTGTATGTATGTTTTCTTGTATGTATGTATGTTGTCATGTTTGTATGTGTATATGTGCATGTATGTTTGCATGTATGTATGTTTTCATGTATGTATGTTTTCATGTATGTATGTTTGCATGGTCCCCCACATTTTTATAACCAGCCCGATACAACACAGCAGCAGCAGCCTTGCATTACAAGGGTGGGAAGGTCCACTGTTTTTGGCCCTTCCCAGCCTCATAATACCAGCCTACGGCCGCCCCAGTACCCGACCATCACAACAGATGGTCGGGTACTGGATCGTACCAAGCTCTTCCCGGCACCCCTGGTGGTGGTGGGTACCGGGGTAATAATGTGTGGTTAGTGCTAGCCTCTGCACCGGCTAACACTAAGTACCGCCTTTATAATGGACGCGGTCAATCAGCCAACTACCATTATCTAGGCACTAATAAAGTTTGAAAAAAAAACACAAAGACAATTTTTTTTTATTGAAATAAGAAATCCCCAACAAAACCCTCGTTAACCATTTTATTAAAATTTTCTTGTATGTATGTTGTCATGTTTGTATGTGTATATGTGCATGTGTGTATATGTGCATGTATGTTTTCATGTATGTATGTATGTTTGCTTGTATGTATGTTTGCTTGTATGTATGTTTGCTTGTATGTATGTATGTATGTTTTCTTGTATGTATGTATGTTTGCATGTATGTATGTATGTTTGCTTGTATGTATGTTGTCATGTTTGTATGTGTATATGTGCATATATGTTTGGATATGTATGTATGTTTTCATGTATGTATGTTTGCATGTATGTATGTTTGCATGTATGTTTGCATGTATGTTTGCATGTATGTATGTTTGCATGTATGTATGTTTTCTTGTATGTATGTTTTCTTGTATGTATGTTGTCATGTTTGTATGTGTATATGTGCATGTATGTTTGCATGTATGTATGTTTTTATGTATGTATGTTTTCATGTATGTATGTTTGCTTGTATGTATGTTTTCTTGTATGTATGTATGTTGTCATGTTTGTATGTGTATATGTGCATGTATGTTTGCATGTATGTATGTTTTCATGTATGTATGTTTTCATGTATGTATGTTTGCATGGTCCCCCACATTTTTATAACCAGCCCGATACAACACAGCAGCAGCAGCCTTGCATTACAAGGGTGGGAAGGTCCACTGTTTTTGGCCCTTCCCAGCCTCATAATACCAGCCTACGGCCGCCCCAGTACCCGACCATCACAACAGATGGTCGGGTACTGGATCGTACCAAGCTCTTCCCGGCACCCCTGGTGGTGGTGGGTACCGGGGTAATAATGTGTGGTTAGTGCTAGCCTCTGCACCGGCTAACACTAAGTACCGCCTTTATAATGGACGCGGTCAATCAGCCAACTACCATTATCTAGGCACTAATAAAGTTTGAAAAAAAACACAAAGACAATTTTTTTTTATTGAAATAAGAAATCCCCAACAAAACCCTCGTTAACCATTTTATTAAAATTTTCAAAAAACGTAGATCTACGCAGTAGTCCAACGAATCGAAGACGTAGTCCAATTGGTACATCAAAATCTGCAACAACATAAAAAAAAGTTATCAATGTGAACAATACCGATACTTATACTCACCTACACACACACAAACAACCACACACAAACATATACACAAACACACACATATACACAAAAACACATGTACACAAACACCCATATATACACAAACACACAAACATATACACAAACACACACATATACACAAACACATATACACAAACACACACATATACACAAACACCCATATATACACAAACACACACATATACACAAACACACACATATACACAAACACACAAACATATACACATGCACAAACACACCCATATATACACAAACACACACACACATAAACTCCAAAAAACACACATATACACACAAACCTATACACAAACACATGTACACAAACACACAAATATACATATACAAAAATACACAAACATATACACACAAACATATACACATATGCACAAACACACCCATATATACACACCCATATATACACACACATACACACACACACACATATACACACAAACATACGTACACAAACACACCCAAATATACACAAACACACACAAACAAACATATACACAAACACACCCATATATACACAAACACGCCCATATATACACAAACACGCCCATATATACACAAACACACACATATATACACAAACACACACATATACACAAACACACACGTATACAAAAACACACACAAACATACACACAAACCTATACACATATGCACAAACACACCCATATATACACAAACACACACATATACACACAAACATATACACATATACACACAAACATATGTACACAAACACACCCATATAAACACAAACCCACACATATACAAAAACAGACACACACACAAACATATACACAAACACACCCATATATACACAAACACGCTCATATATACACAAACACGCCCATATATACACAAACACACCCATATATACACAAACACAAACCCACACATATACAAAAACACACACGCACAAACATATACACAAACACACCCATATATACACACACACACACATATACACACACACCCAAATATACACACACACACATACACAAACACACCCATATATACACAAACACGCCCATATATACACAAACACACCCATATATACACAAACACACACGTATACAAAAACACACACAAACATACACACAAACCTATACACATATGCACAAACACACCCATATATACACAAACACACACATATACACACAAACATATAAACATATACACACAAACATATGTACACAAACACACCCATATATACACAAACCCACACATACAAAAACACACACACACACAAACATATACACACAAACATATACACAAACACACCCATACACACACACACACACACACACAAACACACACACATATACACAAACATATACACATACACACAAATACACCCATATATACACACACATAAACACACACACACACACACAAACACATATACACAAACACACCCATATATACACAGACACACACACACACACAAACATATACACACTTACCTTTAGCGGAGCGCAGACTTCTCCTTGCGACGGGTGCCTTCCACTGCATCTTCTGCGCATGCGCCGAGAAGCGCCGAGATGCGCGTTCACGAGCAAATGACATCCTCTGCTCAGGGCGCAGAGGATGTCATTACGCATGCGCGGCCACCGCTAAAGGTAAATAGCGGTGGCCGGGAACCTAGGCAACGAGCAGGATACAAAGAGGGACCGACCGCAACTTCAATCAACGATATCAAGAAAACGACATCGCTGGACGACGGACAGGTAATTAGAATTCTTCTTATTTTTACATGGGGGAGCTTTATAGCTCCATTTATCAACTTGGGACAACCCCTTTAAGGTATGTTTGATGACTTTCGCTATCTACGGCCTTACATCCCAAACCCCAATAAGAGACCACACATGAATTTTGGTGTAAAGGCCACAGCAGCCATTTATTAAACACACAACTTTTTATGTGATAAAAGAGCATAACCATAAAACACATCATAACACTCCATAATAACATCCTGCTCTATTTCCCACATTCTCCAGATAAAGGATCCTTGAAGGCACTTCAATCATTAAATAACAACTCCATCGTTTCCTTATTAGGTCTGGACTTCCTACCCTACAGCCGTTCTGCACCTGACCCGAGGGCACCAATCATGTCCAAGACCACTCTCTCCCTTCCTGGGGACCCTGCCCAAAAGGAATATATGCCATATCAGCTGGGTAACCACTCCCCAGCCCCTTCAATACTATCCAGGGTTAAACGCCCCGAGTTCTCTTCCAACAATCTCCATTGTTGCTTCTCCTTCTTGCCATTATGTGCCTCCAAAGACCCCTCCTCCTACCGCCACGACAATCATGTGTGACCCCTTACACATGATTGTCCCTCCACAACTGCAGGGCTTTCTCCATGCCCTCCTTGATGTCCAGGGTCCACATATCAAGACCCACCTCGTTCAAATGAATGCCATCCGCCCTGAGGAAACCTACCTCTCTGCCCTCCAACTCCTTATGCCGCACCACAACACCGCCATTGCATGTCACAAACCTGCCAACCACCTTGTTCACCTTTGCTCGTGCTTTATTCAGACTATGGACTGAACGGGCCTGCCGCCACACCTTGCGAGCCACAATATCTGACCATACGATCACCACTCCTGGAAAAGACGACCATAACCGCAACAGATCGATCTTAACATCCCTCACCAAATCCCTGGACGACCGAATGCCCAAATCATTGCCACCAAGGTGCACCACCAAAATATCCGGCGCCCTGTCCAAACCTGCATAGAAATGTACCTCTGGTAACAACCTACACCACAGCATGCCCCGCAGACCCAACCATCTGACCTGAACCTCTGAGTGATCCAGGCCCAACTGCCGTCCGGCCGGACGAACATCTGCACGCACACCTCCCAAGTGCACGTAGGAGTGCCCAATAATCCAAATCAAGCAGGGACCTGCACCTAAAACAACACAAAACAGCAATGTAACAAAACCATATCCACCTCCAGCACAACTTATCACCACCGCCTCAAAGCAAGTGAGGCCGCACATACAACCTATATCGGTCTGACTCCCACCTACCGATCTTCTTAACCATCGCCGGGGATAAACCCCACCTGGCTGCTTCCGTAGCTGCGCCAATTCTAAAAGAGTGAGAGCTAAAACCTGCTCCACCTGTGCCAGACAACAGGATACATTTCTTGAACACCTGTGAAAACTGGAATTTAGACAAAGACAGCCCGTCTGCATGAACCAACAAGGACTCCGGCCCCACAGGCCTCACTGCAACAAACTCCCGAAAACAGTGGACCGGGCACACCCGCGACCCTGGTAACTCAAACAAACGCACCACAAAACCTCTCCCCTCCTGATCTGTCTTAGATCTACAAAGCAAACAAGAAAGGCAGGAGCCATCCAAATCCACATCCACGTACAATAAACCCCCTGCCACACTCTTACTGGCCGACACCAACTCCGATATCCGGAACGCCCCAAAGAACGCCAAAGAAAAGGCCAGTGTAAATAGCCGCGCTTCAAACGCCGAAACACAAACATCCCTCAACAAATCACAAATCGCTACCAACAGCTCAAATGACACCGGCTTCCTGTGGTCCCTAACTGCGGAACCCCTCCGGAAACCCTTCATTGCCTGCCTGACCAGAAAGGACTTAGTCACGTCATCCTCACCTTTTTTCTTAAACCAAAAAGCCAAGGCCGACAAACTCTGAGCAACGGTTGCTGCAGACGCCCCTTCACTGTACGCATTTCCTATATAATATAACAAACACGCCGGCCAATCTGCAATACCTGCCTGCGCATTTTCCAACAAAGCCTCCCATACCTGCCATACCGCACTGTACTTCTGCCATGTAACCGCACTAACAGACCTTTCCACGAGCGACATCGCCATTGTCACACCACCTTCCACAGATGCTCTGGACAAGGCAGGCCATGAGACTCCGCCCCCGGCGCCAGCAGACGAAACCTGTCCCACTGTTGACGAGAAAGGGAATCAGCCACAGAATTCAGCACCCCAGGAATATGCACTGCCACAAAATGCGCATTCAACATCAAACCTCTCAAAACTAAATGCCGCAATAGTCGCACAACTGGCGGAGAATTAGCTGTCTGCGCATTAACCGCCTGAACCACACCCAGATTGTCACATACGAAATGCACTCTCCGGTCCCACAGACAATCCCCCCACAACCCCGCAGCCACCACAATCGGGTACAGTTCCAGCAGAGCCAAATTACGGACAAAACCACATTCATGGCAAGCATCTGGCCAAACTCCTGCACACCACTGCCCCTGGAAATAAGCCCCAAATCCGCATGCACCTGATGCATCAGTATACAGTTCCAAGTCCACACTAGACACCGGCTGATACATGAGCACCAACCGCCCATTATAGGTCTGAAAAAAATCCCCCCAAAGCAACAAATCAGCTTTCAACTCCGCCGACAACCTAATAAAATGATGGGGAGAATGCACCCCTGCGGTAGCACTTGCCAATCGCCTGCAAAACACCCGCCCCATGGGCATAATCCTACAAGCAAAATTCAAATGCCCCAACAAGGATTGCAAGTCCCGCAACTGGATCTTCTTCCTGCGCAGCGCACTCGCCACCAACCCTCTCATCTCCAGCAACTTATCCTCAGGCAAGCGACACTCCATGTTATCTGAATCAATCATGATTCCCAAAAACTTAATGACCGTCGTGGGTCCCTCAGTTTTTTCAGGCGCCAGAGGTACCCTAAAGTCCTTTGCCACTCGCTCCATAGTATGTAGAAATCCTGCACACACATAGGTACCCGGCGGCCCGATAAACAGGAAAACGTCCAGATAATGCAGTGCAGATTGCACCTGCGCCTCCCGACAGACCACCCACTCCAAAAACGTGCTAAACATCTCAAAATAAGCGCATGAAATGGAGCAGCCCATCGGGAGGCAACAATCTACGAAATATTCCTCCTGCAATAACATCCCAGCAAACAAAAACTATCCGGATGCACCGGCAATAAACGAAAAGCGGCCTCAATGTCAGTTTTCGCCAACAGAGAGCCCTTCCCGTACTTGCGAACCCAAACAACCGCCACATCAAAGGAAGTGTAACTGACCGCACACAAAGCCGGATCAATGCCGTCATTCACCGACTAGCCTTCCGGATAAGACAAGTGATGAATAAGGCGGAATTTATTCACCTCCTTCTTTGGAACCAAACCCAACGGGGAAACCCGCAAACTCTGAACAGGCGGGAAGGAAAACGGACCCGCCATGCGGCCCAAAGCCACCTCCTTCAGCAGCTTATCCGTAACCAGATCAGGCCGCGCCAAAGCAGACGACAAATTACGGACTACCCCATCACGTCCAGCCGACGTACAAGGAATCCGAAAACCTTCTGAAAAACCTAACAACAACAACTCTGCCACTTTCTTATTTGGATAGCCCCTTAAAAACTGGAGCATCCTTTCCACCCTCACCGGCATCGCCCCTCTTCTGCTCAGCATCTCCCTGCCTGCCCTTATCCTTCTTGAAGCATCTGGACAAACCATGGGCGCATCCGCAACCGGAGCACTCGTGCTTATATCTACAGTCTGGGCCGAACTTGCAATGCCCCTCATTATACTGCCAGCAACACCCCTTTCCTGAGGATCCTGACCGACCCGCTGCTGACCCCTGACCGCCGGCCGCATCCTGAAAGGGCTGCTGCCCCTGTTTCGGCGCAGACATCAGACGCATCCACAAACTGATATCTTTGTGGTCCCATCGCAACGATGGGCGCACCGACTTCCGCTGACGAAACTGTTCGTCATACCGCAACCATGCATTACCACCGTACACGTGATACGCCTCCCCTACTGAATCCATATAACAAAATAGCGCCGAACAGTTCTCCGGCGCCTTCTCTCCCACAACACTAGCCAAAATAGCGAAGGCCTGCAGCCAATTCGCAAAAGTCAGAGGAATCAAGCGATACCGCCGCCGCTCCTCCTCCTCCTTCTTACTTTCATCCGGTTTCCACCGGTCCAAATTAAACTTCTCTAAACGCAGCAAAGAAAAAATCTCCACATATTCATCTTTCCAGATCTTTTCCCTAATCTCCACTTTCAAATGTGCCCCCAGCGGGCCCTCAAAGCACACATAAACCTCGCCTTTAGCCGCATCAGCCAACCGCACATCCTCTACCACTTTCTTAGCTGTACCAGCCGCCGCATCAACCGCTTTTTCCACCGCCACTACAGCACCCACCACCGGCACCACCTCACTAACACCCGCAATCCCTGCTGCAGCTGCACTAGAAATCGCCTCGCTAGCAACCGCACACCCTGCCGCACTAGCAGACGCCTCACTAGCAGCGCCCCATACCCTCGCTGGCGACTGCTCTACACCTGGCAAAAATCTCATAAAATATTCCTGCATCCATCAAATGCATTTGAGACATTAAACAACAAACATCCCCCCACATCCCCCCACACATCCCCGGCACCACATCCGTGGTAGACTCACCCGGCCGTCCCTGAGGTGACCTCCCAGCGGACGCGTCCACCACTCCGGATGAGCCCGGCCTCGGTCCTGACGATCCTGGGGAGTGGTGCTCCTGCACCCCACGCTCCCCGTAGCTCCACGCACTTTCGATAGCTGAAGTTCTAGGCCCAGCGGAACGCGCCCCGTCCATGGTCCTGCCACCCGCTGGTGGCGCAGCATATTCAGACCGACATAAATCTTCTTGTCGCTGCCTGTATAGCAGACCGCTGCCCCCCTTCGTCCGGATGGGGCGCGGCGTCATTACCCGAAGCAGCCCGCAGGAGGCGATCTCGCTCCCCATCTGGAGGCCGTCCGCCTCTTCCTCCGGGTCGGGCCTGATGTCCGGACGTCCTTCTGAAGAGCTCCTCCGGCACCTGGAACATCGGCGCCGGAGAAAGCCGTCACTTCCGGTCCAGCGTGCACTTCCGGTCCAGCGTGCACTTCCGGTCCAGCGTGCACTTCCGGTCCCGCCTCCACTTCCGGTCTTGTCGTTGAAGACAGGAGGGGGGAAGATGGCTGCCGCGGCCCCCCCCCTCCTGTCACCTACGGTCTTGCCCGCCTGATGGGATTCCTCCCAGACCTCCGCGGACCGTCGCCAGGGTGCAGCTTTGGACCAGCAGGAGGAGGAGGGTCCCTGGAGGGGCTCCCTCGGCGCCGAACAGACCGAGGTGTTTCCGCAGATGAAGGCCTCTCCTGAGGCCTGGAACGCCAACTGCTGCGTCCCTCGCTCTCCTCTCCAGCCGCTGGAACCGGAGGAAGAGTCCCGGCAAACAGCGAATCCAGCCATCCTACGCCGTGCTGCATCGCTGCATCCCGGATCCTGGCCATCGTCATCTCCATCGCCGCGTCCATCAGGTAAGTGTAAAATATTATTAGATATTATTTTATTTTTTTTAAATATAATGACAGGACAAATATTTCTCCTGTTGTCCAGCGGGAGAGAGGGCTGCCTCTTCCCCGAATGGACTTATATACTTTACTCTCCACCCACCACATATAGATACATTTTGCACCATGCCCCCTTTCCCTTAGCCGTCCAATCCATATAACATAGCCTAAAACACCTAGTCATGCGCTTCCTTCATTACGGCTGCGCCTAAATTACGCTGGGCTTACTACATCATGAATGGCCCCTCACCACACGCACGCGCACTGCATCCATAGACCTACCGCAGCCATGTTGAATGATGGCACTGCCAATACACTGTGCCATCAAGCAAGAGATGTCATTCAACACACATGTAAGAGTGTACACTCGGTAAGGGACACACAAAATGTGCATCCATCATACAATATTCTATAATTATTCTGTATAAGACAAGCGTCTCATCCTCAGTGCATAATGTCTATAAGTATGTGCGTAATTATTAGACAAACAACCCTATATATCCTCCGGAGGCATCACCTATATTTGACAGCATGAAAGATAAATGTGCCAGGTGTGTACAAAAGGAGACCCGATGTATGCTCACTGTGTGCACACATGGCTACACAAAATGTAGAGATTATGCATAATTAATAACAATTATAATAATAAAATAAAATGAAAAGAATGAATAAAAAGTGTAGTGACTGAGTGCGGAAAGAATAATAATAAAGAATGAAAAATAAAAAATAATAAAAAAATAAAATAATAATAAAAACTGAAAAATATATAATACCAAAAAATATACTCTTTTCGGAACCCAAATGGTCCAATAAAGATTATATATGTGGAGGTGCTAAAAAATATAAAGTGTATATGAATAAATATATAGACGTACCAAAATACAAGAGCACTAATGTCATGGTATGCAAGACTATATATAAATACAAGTGAAAAATAAATGTGAATAAATACTCATATGGGTATAAAAAAGGCATATCATTGTGAAACAAATCACTCTCAAAGATGTGATAATACACAGAATACATCACTATATAAAATGTGCACCAAAGAACACCACAAATACGTGCATAATCCCCCCCTCATAGGGGTGCATATCACCCAAACATAGTAGGTTTTTTAAATTGCATATTTCCAAACAAAAGTCAACGCTTGTCTACACATATTTAAAAACAAACACGTGCATCTCCGGTCAAGTCTGATTAAGCCATCTCGAACTCCATAGCTCAGTTAGAACCAGGGCATCACTGCTGTCTATACAGACATCTGATATCAAAAACATAGGGTCCACTCTAGAAATACAAACAAGAAACTTCCTCAGATATCCTTCCTACACACATAAGATCAAACATAACAAAGGTTGGCACTCACTGATAATTATTACAAAAACGGACCAAAGCTGACCATTTCATTTAACCCTTTAGGGAAACCGGTCTGTAGATTCATAATCCATTTACATTCGCGTTGAGCAAGGGTTTTTTGGATATTGCCACCTCTACTTCCTAACGAGATTTTATCAATACCTCTAAAATTCAAGAGCCTCCAATTCCCTTGATGATGCTCTCGAAAATGACGAGGTATTGGTTTCAATTTACTCAATTTTTCAGGGTCATCAGTCTTCGTGGCTCCTTTAATGTCCCTTACATGTTCCAAGATCCTCACACGAAGTTCTAGATGTGAGACCCACATAGTTACATAGTTACATAGTTTGTACAGTTGAAAAAAGACACATGTCCATCAAGTTCAACCAAGGGATGGGAAAGGGGAAGTGGGATGGGAAAGGGGAAGTAAAAAATTTCTACACATAGCAGTTAATATTTTTTTGTTCTAGGAAATTATCTAAGCCTTTTTTAAAGCCATCTACTGTCCCTGCTGCGACCAGCTCCTGCGGTAGGCTATTCCATAGATTCACAGTTCTCACAGTAAAGAAGGCTTGTCGCCTCTGCAGGTTGAACCTTTTTTTCTCCAGACGGAGAGAGTGCCCCCTTGTTTTTTGAGGGGGTTTTACATGGAACAGGATTTCACCATATTTTTTGTATGCGCCATTCATATATTTATATAAGTTAATCATGTCCCCCCTTAGTCGTCTTTTCTCAAGGCTAAATAGGTTTAGTTCTTTTAATCTTTCCTCATAACTTAGATTCTCCATGCCCCTTATTAGCTTTGTTGCTCTTCTTTGTATTTTTTCCAACTCCAGGGCATCCTTTCTATGAACTGGAGCCCAGAACTGGACTGCATATTCTAGATGAGGCCTCACTAATGCTTTGTAAAGTGGTAATATTACATCCCTGTCCCGCGAGTCCATGCCTCTTTTGATACACGACAATATTTTGCTGGCCTTTGAAGCAGCTGATTGACACTGCATGCTGAAATTTAGTTTATGATTTACAAGTACACCCAGATCCTTCTCAACAATTGACTCCCCCAGTGTAGCTCCCCTTAGGACATATGATGCTTGCAGGTTTTTCGTACCCAGATGCATAACTTTACATTTATCTACATTAAAATTCATTTGCCAAGTGGACGCCCAAACACTTTGTTTGTTTAAATCTGCCTGCAATTCACAAACATCTTCCATAGTCTGAACTATATTGCATAGCTTGGTGTCATCTGCAAAAATAGAAATAGTGCTATTAATCCCATCCTCTATATCATTAATAAATAAGTTGAATAATAGTGGTCCCAGCACTGAACCCTGGGGTACACCACTTATAACTGGGGACCATTCAGAGTAGGAATCATTGACCACAACTCTCTGGATACGGTCCTTGAGCCAATTCTCAATCCAATTACAAACTATACTTTCTAAACCTATAGTCCTTAATTTACCCATTAGATGTCTATGAGGGACAGTGTCAAATGCCTTTGCAAAGTCCAAAAACACTATATCCACAGCGGCCCCTCTGTCTAGGCTTCTGCTTACCTCTTCATAAAAACAAATCAGGTTGGTTTGACAGCTTCTGTCCTTTGTAAAACCATGCTGGCTGTCACTTATAATACTATTTATTGTCACATAATTCTGTATATAGTCCCTCAATAGCCCCTCAAACATTTTCCCCACAATTGATGTTAAGCTTACTGGTCTATAATTACCCGGCGAAGACCTAGAGCCCTTTTTGAAAATAGGCACCACATTTGCCCTGCGCCAGTCCCTTGGCACTATACCACTCATGAGAGACTCTCTAAATATTATGAAGAGGGGGACAGAAATAACTGAACTAAGCTCTTTAAGAACTCTAGGGTGTAACCCATCTGGTCCCGGGGCCTTGTGTACATTTATTTTATTTAATTTAGCTTGGACCATATCTACATTCATCCAATTCAGTATATCAACTGATATATTAACAGCACCGGCAGCGGCTACATCAGCTGCTCCTTCTTCTGTTGTATATACAAAGCGGAAGAACCCATTTAGTAACTCTGCCTTCTATTGATCCCCTGTGACCAACTCCCCATTACCACTATCTAAGGGTCCTACATGTTCAGACCTGGGCTTTTTTGCATTTATATGCTTGAAGAATTTTTTAGGATTTGTTTTACTATCCTTGGCCACCTGCCTTTCATTTTGTATTTTTGCTGATTTTATTACATTTTTAAAGATTTTATTAAGCTCTTTATATTTTACAAAGGCTCCAGATGTACCCTCAGATTTGTATTTTTTAAATGCCCTTTTTTTTGTCATGTATTGCCCCTTTCACAGAAGGTGTAAGCCATGTGGGGTTTAATTTTAGTCGTTTATACTTGTTACCTGTAGGAATACATTTTGCACTATAATAACTCAAAGTAGATTTGAAAATCTCCCATTTATCATTTGTCCCATTATTTGACATTAGTTCTTCCCAGTCTATATCCTGAATTGCCGCCCTCATCCTGGGGAAATTGGCTTTCTTAAAATTAAGAAATATCAATTGTCAGGGGCAACTCGCGTAGTAGATCACAGCAGTTAAACGACAGGTGATACTGTGGCAGATATTGTACTCCTTTGACCCTGAAGAATTAATACAATTTTGAGATCCGATCATCAGCGAACACGCTCCACAATCACCACACGGGTATGATCCCCATTTGGGCCCCTTTGAATTAAAAATAAACCCTGATGTAGGGGCTACATAGTGGCTCTTAAGCAAAATATCCCTAAGATTGCGTGATCTACGTGAAGTAATCAGAGGAATATCTGATGAAACTAAACTCAAATCTGCATCTGTATGTGGGATCGGCCAAAATCTCTCAAAAGTTGTTTTCATTTCACACAATTGAGCATGATATCCAGTAATGAATCTTACCTGTTTATTGTTGTCCCTTTTCTTTGGTTTAGGTATAAGTAGGTAATTTCTCTGTGTATTTTTTGCTTTCACATATCCTGGCTCAATGTCCTTAGTTTTATATACTCTAGCGCGAAACCTCTTCGATAGGTCAGACGCCTGATTTTCAAAGGCAGTCTCAGTCTAACAAATCCGACGTGCTCTTAAAAATTGCCCTGTTGGAACTACTCTCAAGGTCTGTGGGGGATGAGATGATTTTGCATTAAGGAAGGAGTTGACAGATGTCGTTTTTCTAAAAATGTCAGTACCAATCAAACCATTTGTGGCTTTAATAAATCTGATGTCAAGGAACTTAATATCCGTCCGACTTACCTTGGAAGTCAGCTGGATATTGAGCTGGTTGACATTCAGACCCGCAAGGAAAGTTTCCAATTTTCCTACCTCTCCATGCCACAAAAATAGTATGTCATCGATGAAACGCATGCAAATCAGGATGCCTCCATCTTCTGCATCAGGTAGTTGTAGACTCTGTTCCCAATATCCTAGAAAGAGGTTGGCATATGAGGGCGCACAAGTCGCCCCCATTGCCACTCCTCTCTTCTGTAGGAAATAGCGGTCTTTGAACATAAACAAATTGTGGTGTAATTCAAAGTCCAATAATAGAATTAACAACTCAATAAGATCAGGTTGTAATTTGGTCCTATTTAAGTGAAACCTAGTGGCTTCAATACCATGTTTGTGTTCGATTGCAGTGTACAGTGACTCAACGTCACACGTCACAAAACAATCATCATGTCCCTTGAATACTCTCTCCAATCTATTGTGGACTTCTGTAGAGTCCCGGATGTATGAGGGTAAATCACTCCCCAAGGGTTTAAGATAGAAATCAATAAAACGGCAAACTGTCTTACATAGACTCCCTTTACTGGAGACTATTGGTCTCCCCGGAGGATCCACTAGGCTTTTGTGAACTTTGCGAAGTAGATACAAGGTTGCTATTACTGGTTTATCCACAACCAAACCTTCAAGTGCAGTTTTTGGTATAATATTAAGTTCAAACGACCTCCACAGAATCCTATCTAATTGGGCCTTGAAGTTAGCAAGGGGACAGACCGCCATCAAGTTTTTGATAGCACAACCCTTCATTGAGCTGTCTAAAAGCTTCCCTTTCATATTTATCAATGGACCACACCACCACATTACCACACTTGTCCACTGGCTTAATAACCACTGTTTTCATCTTTTTGAGTTGTTCTAGGGCTTCTCTTTGTGCCCCATTAAGATTGTTATGAGTATGATATAAGGACACCATCCTCGATTCATTTGTAACCAATATAACAAAAGTGTCTACTGCAGGACACATTGACATGGGTGGGAATGTGGTGGATGCCCCCTAATCCTCGGTGGAAATTTGGGTTCAACAAAGTAATTCATCAAGTGCTTTAAGAGTGAGTTGTTCATCCCTCTCGGCAAAGAGCTGTATTAAAGTGCTTTTTAAGAAGCAGTTTCCTTGCAAACAGATGCACATCTTTAGTTGTTTCAAAAAAATCTAAATTAGAGACTGGGCAAAAGGTTAAACCCTTCCCTAACACTTCTATCTGTGCTTGTGATAGTACAATATTTGAGAGGTTAATTACCTTTAGTAACAACTGCTATTTGATGCGGGATTTACATCCCCATTGAATTTAATAGGGAAATCCCGCAACATATAAGCAGCGTTTACGTGAAGACAATTGACATGCTGCGTAATGAACTTCATGTTAATTTCTGAGCTGTATTTCTGCTCACTATTTATGCATCGTGTGGATGAGACTTGTTCAATCTCATCCACTTTGCTGCTACTGTATTTGCTGCAGATTTTCCGCAACGAATTCCATTGCGGAAAATCTGCAGTATTTACGCAATGTGTGAATTGGCCCAAAATGTATTTTTTACACAGTACGAGTTGATGTTAATTTGCATGACTGACATTTTTACAAGGAGTGAGGTCTACTTTAAAATATATAAGTAAAGGAGTATAATTAGATTTTTTTTAATCGAAAGTTTTTATTGTTTTAACATGTTATGACACATTACAAAACGAAGCAAACGAAAGAATCAGATGTAAATAAAATATTTTTCACACTGTCCTAAAATATTCAAGATAACGTTAGGTACGTCAAATGAAACAATCTTTCATGTAATCAATATATTATTTATAATAAAAAAAACTAAATTGCCTTTCAAAGGTGTAGATAGCCCTTAGGCTCCGCTCACATCTTACAAGTATGTGTCGGGGAAGATAAACCGATTCTGTTTACATCAAATCAAATGTGATCAGAATTGAGCTTAGATTTGCGTTACGGAGAAGACAGGAGGGGCTGGAGACTGAGCTGACAGGGAGCGCGGCTGTCGGGATGGACACTCATCAACACAAAGCAGCTTGTAATGTAATGTAGAACATGGAAGCTGCAGAAGCAAAATAGGAAAAAAATGTAATCAAAACCAATTACTAAAATATTTCTTTATCATCAGACAGATAAAACATCATCTCCATTATTCCTTATGGCGTTAAGCATAGGTGAGCCCTGCTGTTCTGCTCCACTGTGCATTTATTAATATCTAGAAAAGGTTGAGACTTCTAGTTCTTCAATTTTCCAGTGTGTAATCATTCATTACTGAGTTTGCTGGGACTTCTAGTACCTCAGTGTTTTAGTGTGTAGTTTTCCTTTAAGAACCCTGCATTGAAATACTAACCAACGTGCACATAACATTGTAATAACTTTCTATGAATACTATGAATAGCAGGAGATGTCACTTCTGGTCATATTTGTGACATCATCAGTCCACGCGGCCATTGTTACCTCACTGCATGATGTCACAATGACTCATTCTATGGAATCTGGGGTTCATGTGGCAACTGCTGCGTCCAAGATAAGAAGATGAGTAGAGAAGACACAAGAATTCATCAGGAATCCGGAACACTGGAAACAAAGAACACCATACACTCGACGCATGGCGGGGAGAGAACAAAATGGCACCTGGGGCCGTGGCTTATACACGCGGCAATAGGGGGTTGTGCTCTTTACTTTCAGGTTTTGGAGCCAATAAGAAAACAGTAACATGGAGAAAATCTGCCGGAAATCTCCAGACATTTAGGTATGTACGTAATGTATACGTTTATTTAATCTGAAAATTTAAGGGATGGGCGGTTGTTTTAAATTATTGTCAGAATTGACTCAGCAGTTTATGGCAGATTTTTGCGTAAACTGTACCAAAGAGTCGCAAGCGCCGACGTAAAATACATTTTCCGTAAAATTTGAAGACCTAGTTTACTTTAATAAACGTGGATTAAACAAAGTAAAAATGGCGCAAACTTTGCCCTTATTATTTCATTGCAGGGAGGAGATCTGGACGGCAGCTGAAGATGAGGACAAGAACTGTGAAATTCATCAAAATCGTATGTAATGTGACAATTCTATTTATAGTTTTATATTTGGCGCCTTCTGATGTCTTAACACACATGTGGGGCAGCACGGTGGCTAGCCCTGTTGCAGCGCTGGGGTCCTGGGTTCAAATCCAACTGAGGACAACATCTGCATAGAGTTTGTATGCTCTCCCTGTGTTTGCTCTGGGTACTCCGGTTTCCTCCCACACCCCGAAAACATACCAATAGGGAATGTAGATTGTGAGCCCCAATGGGGACAGTAAAAGAGGACCCCTCTGTACAGCACTGCGTACGTAATATGTTGCCGCTATATAAGTAACTGAAATAAATAAATAACACATGGATTATACAGGTCAAGGTAAATACATAGAATCAATGCATTGACTTCAGCAAATGCCTTGTTTAATGTCCTCCTATAACTCCTCCGTGTCACACATGTAAAGACTCCGTAACAGTTATCCCATGGTTGTGTTCTGCGAGACCCTGGACCTTGTTTGGTCTGTATAGAGGGTCTATGACCATTGACCACCTCCAGCGCGGATGTTAATAAAACTGTATTATGCCGGGATAACAGGGAATGATGTTTTCCTATAGGACGAATTGATGTCACAGGAGAAGGCCATAGGAGGGCAGTGTTCTTTCTCTTTCACAGCTGAGACCATAGTCGTGCTGTGATCTCCAGAGTCCGATCAGTAGAGGAGCGGCCGGCATGATACAGGGACATCGAGGACTACAACTGGGATTGGACAACATCTCTTTCTCTTTCACAGCTGAGATGACCATAGTCGTGCTGTGATCTCCAGAGTCCGATCAGTAGAGGAGCGGCCGGCATGATACCGGGACATCGAGGACAACAACTGGGATTGGACAACTTCTCTTTCTCTTTCACAGCTGAGATGACCATAGTCGTGCTGTGATCTCCAGAGTCCGATCAGTAGAGGAGCGGCTGGCATGATACCGGGACATCGAGGACAACAACTGGGATTGGACAATTTCTCTTTCTCTTTCACAGCTGAGATGACCATAGTCGTGCTGTGATCTCCAGAGTCCGATCAGTAGAGAAGCGGCCGGCATGATACCGGGACATCGAGGACAACAACTGGGATTGGACAACTTCTCTTTCTCTTTCACAGCTGAGATGACCATAGTCGTGCTGTGATCTCCAGAGTCCGATCAGTAGAGGAGCGGCTGGCATGATACCGGGACATCGAGGACAACAACTGGGATTGGACAATTTCTCTTTCTCTTTCACAGCTGAGATGACCATAGTCGTGCTGTGATCTCCAGAGTCCGATCAGTAGAGAAGCGGCCGGCATGATACCGGGACATCGAGGACAACAACTGGGATTGGACAACTTCTCTTTCTCTTTCACAGCTGAGATGACCATAGTCGTGCTGTGATCTCCAGAGTCCGATCAGTAGAGGAGCGGCCGGCATGATAGCGGGACATCGAGGACAACTGGGATTGGACAACTTCTGTATATGCCGTATACGTAATGATATAAGTTACTACATAATACAATGTCATAGCTATCAATGAGATGTGTTTAGTTAGTTGCATTACAATCTCTGATCCTGGTTTTTCGGACTGATCGCCTTTTATCTGTGATCTCCAGAGTCCGATCAGTAGAGGAGCGGCCGGCATGATACCGGGACATCGAGGACAACAGCTGGGATTGGACAACTTCTGTATATGCCGTATACTTAATGATATAAGTTACTATATAATGCGCTGTCATAGCTATCAATGAGATGTGTTTAGTTAGTTGCATTACAAGCTCTGATCCTGGGTTCTCGGACTGATCGCCTTTTCTCGGGGTCAACAAGGAATTTTCCCCTGTGGCACAAATTGGCTAAGCGTGCGCAGGGTTTTTGCCTTCTTCTGGATCAGTAGCTTTAGTTAGGAATTTCAGTTAAATAAATTGTGTTTTAATATTAAAAGCTTTGTCTCCTCGTCATTTCTCAATATTATATAGCAGTCAGGTATTAGTATATATTATGATAATCCAATATGGCTGTATCCATGATGTATTGGATAATATGCACATACAGAAGAGATATTTATCATGTGAGCCATATAAATGCAACAACTTTAACCCCTTTACGACGAAGGACGGATATATCGGTCCTATGCAGGAGCTAGTTCCCACATAAGGATGGATATATCTGTCCTCTGATCGGGTGGGTACTTGCCAGTGTACTCACGCGATCAGCGGCAGGAGCACAGTTGTTATACACAGCCTGGCTCCTGCCCCAACTGACGGAATCTAAGCGTGCGCCGATTCCTGCGGTTTAACCCATTAGATGCCGCTGTCTATAGCGACAGCGGCATCTAATGTGTTTGACAGAGGGAGGGGAGCTATCATTGGTTAGTTTACATCATGTGGTGGCCGGTTGCCTAAGTTCATTGTCCTACTTTTAAAAGGTTGCCCCTCTTTGTGATACTTGAAAGTTGGGAGGTGTGACTATAATAGCAGTGCCAGCTACAGTACACCCATAACAGTGCCAGCCACAGTACACCCATAACAGTGCTAGCCACAGTACAACCATAACAGTGCCAGCCACAGTACACCCATAACAGTGCCAGCCACAGTACACCCATAACAGTGCCAGCCACAGTACACCCATAACAGTGCCAGCCACAGTACACCCATAACAGTGCCATGATGTAATGTAGTAATAGCAGGGACAAGCACCAGTTCCCACTCAGTGTGGTTATTAATAACAGTGGTTAATGAGCATGGCCCAGTTTCCATGCAGCGCCACCACAGGGGAAATGAAGTACTACATGGTGACCATTAAAATCAATGAGTCAATGATGTAAGGCATAGTTGGGCCGAGTGCATGACAGCAAGAGCTGCACTTCATAACCGCTGTCTAGTCTAGCTGGTATGGCAAAGTAAGCGATCTATGGGGGATGCATGCAAATATCCACGCTTGTCTGCCTGGACACTATGAATGCTCAATTAGAGGTCAAACTCCCTACCCCATAACCGCAGTTTTGGGGCTGCACTCTGCCTCAGGTTATTGAAATGAGTCATAGCACTGAGAACAGTTCTCCAGAGATGAGCAGTCTTTGTATATTGGAATACGACCGGCTATATCCGCACCTTCAACCTTCATACCAACCAGGGGCATACGCAGGATATTGTCAAGGTGGCATGCTGATGCTTATGGACCCAGTATAACACACATGTATGAATGCACACAAACGCAGATTCAGTTATCAGACACAGAATGGCCTCATAAAAACCCCCTTAGAAAAGTGCCAGTACCCATGACCGCATATCAGTGCAATCACATACCACCATAACAGTGGCAGTCACACTGCCAACAAATCAGTGCAATCCACATACTGTGATAACTGTGCCAGCCACAGTACACCCATATCAGTGCAATCCACATACCACTATAACAGTGCCAATCACATTGCCCGCAAATCAGTGAAATCCACATACTGTGACATACCTCCCAACCTCCCAGAATTCAGCGGGACAGTCCCGGATTCCGGGCGGTGTCCCACTGTCCCGGGCGGCCGAGTGTATGTCCCGCTGTCAACTGTATCTGCGTCCTCAGGAAGCAGATACAGTCGAACCCAATTCTGAAGCAGGTAACCATCAGCTCCCTGCTTCAGAATTTGTTCAGAACGGAGGAGCAAAGGGAGCTCTTCTGACTCCCTAGATCAGGTTATGGCTTTAGCGGTACGACTTGACCGACGTCTCAGGGAACGACGACTTGAACGTGTTTGTGTTTTCTCCTCTGACTCCCCCAGCACCGCAACAAGGTGGAAGACCATGTTCGGGAGAAAATACAAGGAACGTTCCATGCTGAAACAACCATATCTAGACTCAGGCTTCCTATCTTCTCTCCTTCAAAAACTTGTTCTTCATTTTGCTACCCTATCTATTTTGCATTATAGTCTCACAATCAGCTTGTAACATTTCTTACTATTCATTCATGAGATATTGATATTTTCCATTTGTACAGTCATCCATCTATATTGGCTGACCACCATTCCTGTTGACGTCTGTAACTTTTATTATGTAACTGGTGTGTCCGTTGAATTTTATCTCTTTTAATCAATACATTTTCCAGTTCTGGGACGTTCTCATGCCTGACCATGTCTCATGCTGTCTAATTTTTGCTAAAGATAGAAATTGTGTGTATACTTTCACAGGTCAATAATACTCATAGGTGTAATGGTCTTGGTCCTAGTGATGAACCCAAATGGACAATTGACTTGTAGGACTCCCTTGTCCCGCAACTTCTATTTGGGTCTTGGTACTTTGTTGGCTCCAGGACTTCGGTGAAAGGTGGGTGTCTATGTTTTTTTTCTGGGGATAATTTAGCAGGAACCCAAAAAAATATAGCACTCACCAGAGCAGGTGGTTGGCGGTGGCCACAGGACGAAATCTAGCCTTGTCGTCAACAAGAGTCAAGGTCAAATCAGAATTGGAGGACAGAATTTGTATTTGGCCAACTGGAGGCAATGATCAGTGTAGTGTGTAAACCGAGAAAACTTCACTTAGATGCTATAATAAAACCATATCCATCATTGTATAGAAAAAATACAAAAATCATTATTTAAAGACACACGAACAGTTGTACATACCATTTTAAAAGAACACAACGATAAAAACAAATGTACAAAAAAAGTACATACAAGGACAGTGTATATCATGGGGCAGGGCAAAAAATGGTGATAGCACAAGTCAATTTCAAGAAATGACATACTATATATACACCCACTATATGCAAGACAATAATTCCCATGATAGGACCATAGTTACACCATAACAAAGTTAATATAGATACTTATCAAAGAACCATAGGACCCTATATCACATGATACTTCACCCACCATAAGCCATATTTACTGCCAATACACTGTCCAACACCCCAACACGCGTTTCGCACCTGTCTTCGTCAGGGGGTGCTGGATTAGTGTGATAAGAGGATTTAAATAGTCAGCACACAGCTGAAGCTAAATAGATATAAATTTAATACTGTTACCTTATTTCTAAGATGTTTGTTGGCGCATGCGAGAGAGGAGACGGCACGTCAATAACGCAGCACACGGCGTCCGGAAGTGAGTAGTGTGCAACTGCACAACACTCAAGTCCATGTTGCGCCGTGAACTACATCATGAATGGGCCCCTCACCACACGCACGCGCACTGCATCCATAGACCTACCGCAGCCATGTTGAATGATGGCACTGCCAATACACTGTGCCATCAAGCAAGAGATGCCATTCAACACACATGTAGGAGTGTACACTCGGTAAGGGATACACAAAATGTGCATCCATCATACAATATTCTATAATTATTCTGTATAAGACAAGCGTCTCATCCTCAGTGCATAATGTCTATAAGTATGTGCGTAATTATTAGACGAACAACCCTATATAACCTCCGGAGGCATTACCTATATTTGACAGCATGAAAGATAAATGTGCCAGGTGTGTACAAAAGGAGACCCGATGTATGCTTACTGAGTGCACACATGGCTACACAAAATGTAGAGATTATGCATAATTAATAACAATTATAATAATAAAATAAAATGAAAAGAATGAATAAAAAGTGTAGTGACTGAGTGCGGAAAGAATAATAATAAAGAATGAAAAATAAAAAATAAAAAATAATAAAAAAATAAAATAATAATAAAAACAGAAAAATATATAATACCAAAAAATATACTCTTTTCGGAACCCAAATGGTCCAATAAAGATTATATATGTGGAGGTGCTAAAAAATATAAAGTGTATATGAATAAATATATAGACGTACCAAAATACAAGAGCACTAATGTCATGGTATGCAAGACTATATATAAATACTCTCGTACAAGTGAAAAATTAGTATACTAAGAGAATGTACTGTTTCGATTTTACATATTAACACAGTGAATATATGAGAATGTAACATACAGTCAAATAAATGTATGTAAATTATTTTCTATACTGTAAACTATTCCACTACTGTGTTATGTATTTTGCATGTTTTGCGGACTTAATAAAAAACTTTTTGATTCAAAAAAAAAAAAAAACAAAAAAAAAAAAAAAAAAAAAAAAAAAGGCATAATATCATTGTGAAACAAATCACTCTCAAAGATGTGATAATACACAGAATACATCACTATATAAAATGTGCACCAAAGAACACCACAAATACGTGCATAATCCCCCCCTCATAGGGGTGCATATCACCCAAACATAGTAGGTTTTTTAAATTGCATATTTCCAAACAAAAGTCAACACTTGTCTACACATATTTAAAAACAAACACGTGCATCTCCGGTCAAGTCTGATTAAGCCATCTCAAACTCCATAGCTCAGTTAGATCCAGGGTATCACTGCTGTCTATACAGACATCTGATATCAAAAACATAGGGTCCACTCTAGAAATACAAACAAGAAACTTCCTCAGATATCCTTCCTACACACATAAGATCAAACATAACAAAGGTTGGCACTCACTGATAATTATTACAAAAACGGACCAAAGCTGACCATTTCATTTAACCCTTTAGGGAAACCGGTCTGTAGATTCATAATCCATTTACATTCGCGTTGAGCAAGGGTTTTTTGGATATTGCCACCTCTACTTCCTAACGAGATTTTATCAATACCTCTAAACTTCAAGAGCCTCCAATTCCCTTGATGATGCTCTCGAAAATGACGAGGTATTGGTTTCAATTTGCTCAATTTTTCAGGGTCATCAGTCTTCATGGCTTCTTTAATGTCACTTACATGTTCCAAGATCCTCACACGAAGTTCTAGATGTGAGACCCACGTATATCAATTGTCAGGGGCAACTCGCATAGTAGATCACAGCAGTTAAACGACAGGTGATACTGTGGCAGATCTTGTACTCCTTTGACCCTGAAGAATTAATACAATTTTGAGATCCGATCATCAGCGAACACGCTCCACAATCACCACACGGGTATGATCCCCATTTAGGCCCCTTTGAATTAAAAATAAACCCTGATGTAGGGGCTACATAGTGGCTCTTAAGCAAAATATCCCTAAGATTGCGTGATCTACGTGAAGTAATCAGAGGAAAATCTGATGAAACTAAACTCAAATCTGCATCTGTATGTGGGATCGGCCAAAATCTCTCAAAGATTGTTTTCATTTCACACAATTGAGCATGATATCCAGTAATGAATCTTACCTGTTTATTGTTGTCCCTTTTCTTTGGTTTAGGTATAAGTAGGTCATTTCTCTGTGTATTTTTTGCTTTCACATATCCTGGCTCAATGTCCTTAGTTTTATATCCTCTAGCGCGAAACCTCTTCGATAGGTCAGACGCCTAATTTTCAAAGGCAGTCTCAGTCTAACAAATCCGACGTGCTCTTAAAAATTGCCCTGTTGGAACTACTCTCAAGGTCTGTGGGGGATGAGACGATTTTGCATTAAGGAAGGAGTTGACAGATGTCGTTTTTCTAAAAATGTCAGTACCAATCAAACCATTTGTGGCTTTAATAAATCTGATGTCAAGGAACTTAATATCCGTCCAACTCACCTTGGAAGTCAGCTGGATATTGAGCTAGTTGACATTCAGACCCGCAAGGAAAGGTTCCAATTTTCCTACCTCTCCATGCCACAAAAATAGTATGTCATCGATGAAACGCATGCAAATCAGGATGCCTCCATCTTCTGCATCAGGTAGTTGTAGACTCTGTTCCCAATATCCTAGAAAGAGGTTGGCATATGAGGGCGCACAAGTCGCCCCCATTGCCACTCCTCTCTTCTGTAGGAAATAGCGGTCTTTGAACATGAACAAATTGTGGTGTAATTCAAAGTCCAATAATAGAATTAACAACTCAATAAGATCAGGTTGTAATTTGGTCCTATTTAAGTGAAACCTAGTGGCTTCAATACCATGTTTGTGTTGGATTGCAGTGTACAGTGACTCAACGTCACACGTCACAAAACAATCATCATGTCCCTTGAATACTCTCTCCAATCTATTGTGGACTTCTGTAGAGTCCCGGATGTATGAGGGTAAATCACTCCCCAAGGGTTTAAGATAGAAATCAATAAAACGGCAAACTGTCTTACATAGACTCCCTTTACTGGAGACTATTGGTCTCCCTGGAGGATCCACTAGGCTTTTGTGAACTTTGGGAAGTAGATACAAGGTTGCTATTACTGGTTTATCCACAACCAAACCTTCAAGTGCAGTTTTTGGTATAATATTAGTTCAAACGACCTCCACAGAATCCTATCTAATTGGGCCTTGAAGTTAGCAAGGGCACCGACAGCCATCAAGTTTTTGATAGCACAACCCTTCATTGAGCTGTCTAAACGCTTCCCTTTAATATTTATCAATGGACCACACCACCACATTACCACACCTGTCCACTGGCTTAATAACCACTGTTTTCATCTTTTTGAGTTGTTCTAGGGCTTCTCTTTGTGCCCCATTAAGATTGTTATGAGTATGATATAAGGACACCATCCTCGATTCATTTGTAACCAATCTAACAAAAGTGTCTACTGCAGGACACATTGACATGGGTGGGAATGTGGTGGAGCGCCCCCTAACCCTCGGTGGAAATTTGGGTTCAACAAAGTAATTCATCAAGTGCTTTAAGAGTGAGTTGTTCATCCCTCTCGGCAAAGAGCTGTATTAAAGTGCTTTTTAAGAAGCAGTTTCCTTGCAAACAGATGCACATCTTTAGTTGTTTCCAAAAAATCTAAATTAGAGACTGGGCAAAAGGTTAAACCCATCCCTAACACTTCTATCTGTGCTTGTGATAGTACAATATTTGAGAGGTTAATTACCTTTAGTAACAACTGCTATTTGATGCGGGATTTACATCCCCATTGAATTCAATAGGGAAATCCCGCAACATATAAGCAGCGTTTACGTGAAGACAATTGACATGCTGCGTAATGAACTTCACGTCAATTTCTGAGCGGTATTTCTGCTCACTATTTATGCATCGTGTGGATGAGACGTGTTCAATCTCATCCACTTTGCTGCTACTGTATTTGCTGCAGATTTTCCGCAACTAATTCCATTGCGGAAAATCTACAGTATTTTCGCAATGTGTGAACTGGCCCAAAATGTATTTTTTACACAGTGTTACGCGTTGATGTTAATTTGCATGACTGACATTTTTACAAGGAGTGAGGTCTACTTTCATAAAATATATAAGTAAAGGAGTATAATTAGATTTTTTTTAATCTAAAGTTTTTATTATTTTAACATGTTATGACACATTACAAAACGAAGCAAACGAAAGAATCAGATGTAAAGAAAATATTTTTTTATACTGTCCTAAAATATTCAAGATAACGTTAGGTACGTCAAATGAAACAATCTTTCATGTAATCAATATATTATTTATAATAAAAAAAAAAAAATTGCCTTTCAAAGGTGTAGATAGCCCTTAGGCTCCGCTCACATCTTACAAGTATGTGTCGGGGAAGATAAACCGATTCTGTTTATATCAAATCAAATGTGATCAGAATTGAGCTTAGATTTGCGTTACGGAGAAGACAGGAGGGGCTGGAGACTGAGCTGACAGGGAGCGCGGCTGTCGGGATGGACACTCATCAACACAAAGCAGCTTGTAATGTAATGTAGAACATGGAAGCTGCAGAAGCAAAATAGGAAAAAAATTTAATCAAAACCAATTACTAAAATATTTCTTTATCATCAGACAGATTTAAAACATCATCTCCATTATTCCTTATGGCGTTAAACGTCACATAAAATAAAGTTCCTAGAATGATTCGTTTGGAAAACTGAGAAGAAAATAAGAATATAGTAAATACTGAATGTCTGTAGTGACTCCTGTCATTTTGTGGAAAATTATTAAATTGTGCTTTACTCATGACACCTACCCACCCAAAAAAATAATGGGTCCCAGCCCTCACTAGCCTTAACTAGGTCTTACATCAGCCCTAGGCAGGGGCGTAGCTAGGGGGGGGCAAGCGGGGCATGTGCCCCGGGCGCAGTTCAGAGGGGGACACCAGCGCCCCCTCCACCTGCACTATAATTGTACCTGTGTCGCAAGGACACAGGTACAATTAGAAGCAATGAATGACTGGCCATTCAGCGCCTCTCCACGAATGAAGCGACTGGTACCTTTTGTACCAGTGACGCTTCCGTCGATGAAAGGCGCTGACTGACTGACAGGGAAAGTCATCCTGCCCAGCCAATCAGCGCCTTTCATAGATGCTGTGTTCAACCCCCTGGAGACCTGCGCAGAAGAGAGCAGGTCTCCATGGCTGCCGGACGGCGTGGGAGCGGGAATAAGGTGAGTTTGAAAAATGTTTTTTTTTTTAAAAATTGTAATAGAAGTGTGGCTGTATCTGCCTGGGGGACTTTGTCTACACGGGGGACTATATCTACGGGGGGTGTCTATCTACAGGGGGACTATATCTACAGGGCTGGGCTATATACAGGGGGACTATATCTGCTGGGCTATATACAGGGGGACTATATCTACAGGGCTTGGCTATATACAGGGGGACTATATCTACAGGACTGGGCTATATACAGGGGGACTATATCTACAGGGCTTGGCTATATACAGGGGGACTATATCTACAGGGCTGGGCTATATACAGGGGGACTATATCTGCTGGGCTATATACAGGGGGACTATATCTGCTGGGCTATATACAGGGGGACTATATCTACAGGGGGGCTATATACAGGGTAACTATATCTACAGGGCTTGGCTATATACAGGGGGACTATATCTGCTGGGCTATATACAGGGGGACTATATCTACAGGGGGACTATATCTACAGGGGGACTATATCTACAGGGCTGGGCTATATACAGGGGGACTATATCTGCTGGGCTATATACAGGGGGACTATATCTGCTGGGCTATATACAGGGGGACTATATCTACAGGGGGGCTATATACAGGGGGACTATATCTACAGGGGGGCTATATACAGGAGGTCTATATCTACAGGGCTGGGCTATATACAGGGGGACTATATCTGCTGGGCTATATACAGGGGGACTATATCTACAGGGGGACTATATCTACAGGGCTGGGCTATATACAGGGGGACTGTATCTGCTGGGCTATATACAGGGGGACTATATCTACAGGGGGACTATATCTACAGGGGGGCTATATACAGGGGGACTATATCTACAGGGGGCTATATACTGGAGTGGGCGGTCTATAGAGCACCATATACAGGGGTGGGCTATATAGTATATAGCCCCCTGTAGATATAGCCCACCCCTGTATATGGTGCTCCATAGATAGCCCACCCCAGTATATAGCCCCCCCTGTAGATCTAGTCGCCCTGTATATAGCCCAGCCCTGTAGATATAGCCCCCTGTATATAGCCCACCCCTGTAGATATAGCCCCCCTGTGTATAGCCCACCCCTGTGTATAGCCCCCCTCTGTAGATATAGCCCACCCCTGTAGATATAGCCCAGCCCTGTAGATATAGCCCAGCCCTGTAGATATAGCCCAGCCCTGTAGATATAGCCCAGCCCTGTAGATATAGCCCAGCCCTGTAGATATAGCCCAGCCCTGTAGATATAGCCCAGCCCTGTAGATATGGTCCCCCTGTAGATATGGTCCCCCTGTAGATAGCCCACCCCTGTATATAGTCCCCTTGTAGATATAGTCCCCCTGTATATAGTCCCCCTGTAGATATAGCCCACCCCTGTATATAGTCCCCCTGTAGATATAGCCCAGCCCTGTATATAGTATCCCACAAATAGCTCCCCCTATAGTGCTCCACAGAAAGCCCACCCCTGTATATAGCCCCCTTGTGCATATAGTCCACCCCTGTATATAGTGCTCCTCAGATAGCCCACCCCTGTATATACTATATACAAGGGTGGGCTATCTGTGGAGCACTATATACAGGGGTGGACTATCTAGTGGAGCACTATATACAGGGGTGGACTATATGTACAAGGGGGGGGGGGCTATATACAGGGATGGGCTATCTGTGAAACACTATATACAGGGGTGGACTATATGTGGAACACTATATACAGGGGTGGACTATATGTGGAGCACTATATACAGGGGTGGGCTATATCTACAGGGGGGCTACATACATGGTTGGGCTATCTGTAGAGCTCTATATACAGGGGTGGGCTATATCTACAGGGGGCTATATACAGGGGTGGGCTATCTGTAGAGCACTATAGGGGGAGTTATTTGTGGGACACTATATACAGGGGTGGTCTATATGGGGGCACTATCTACAGGGGGCTCTATGGCAGGCACTATCTACAGGGGGCACAGTGTGTGTGTGTGTGGGACACAGTGTATGGTGCTATTATAATTAGAGGTGCAGTGTATGGCACTATTATATTTAGGGGCGTAGTGTGTGGTATAATGATAACTTTATATTTATTTATAGGTGCAGAAATGTTGGAAAAGTGAGAAGCTGAAGACATGTGAGCAGCAAACTGCAGAAATGGACCGGGAGAAGTCGTCATAGAGGTCTGGACCAAATGGAGAAAAAGAACTAGAATCTGAGACGTCACCGGTGAGTCACTTAATGTAAATGTTTACTCTGCCTCTAATCAGCACTGTAGTCACTGTATGGTCTGCAGCGAGATGATGGGTGATATGATTATGATAGGATTTATTTTTTGAGAAACGGCATCTCCCAGCATATCCTTATCATTGTTCGGTCTATGCTGGGAGCTGTAGTTTTACGCCGTACACACCTATACGGCAGGGGTTGCACTAAATTGAGCTGTATTTGTTCTGGGGCTGTATATATGTACCGAGCTTATTTCTGGTGTTGTGTATAGGACCATATTGCTTGTGAAATGTACAAATAATTTTATGCTCGCGTTACATAAAAAGAAATGACACGTCGATTGGTAGAGAAAACAAACACGGCGAGGGGGAGGGAGATGTCGGGAAAGAGGTTGGGGGGGGCGCCAAACTGAATCTTTGCCCCGGGTGCTGGAGAACCTAGCTACGCCTCTGCCCCAGGACGCAGATACAGTCGAACCCAATTCTGAAGCAGGTAACCATCAGCTCCCTGCTTCAGAATTAGTTCAGAACGGAGGAGCAAAGGGAGCTCTTCTGACTCCCTAGATCAGGTTATGGCTTTAGCGGTACGACTTGACCGACGTCTCAGGGAACGACGACTTGAACGTGTTTGTGTTTTCTCCTCTGACTCCCCCAGCACCGCAACAAGGTGGAAGACCATGTTCGGGAGAAAATACAAGGAACGTTCCATGCTGAAACAACCATATCTAGACTCAGGCTTCCTATCTTCTCTCCTTCAAAAACTTGTTCTTCATTTTGCTACCCTATCTATTTTGCATTATAGTCTCACAATCAGCTTGTAATATTTCTTACTATTCATTCATGAGATATTGATATTTTCCATTTGTACAGTCATCCATCTATATTGGCTGACCACCATTCCTGTTGACGTCTGTAACTTTTATTATGTAACTGGTGTGTCCGTTGAATTTTATCTCTTTTAATCAATAAATTTTCCAGTTCTGGGACGTTCTCATGCCTGACCATGTCTCATGCTGTCTAATTTTTGCTAAAGATAGAAATTGTGTGTATACTTTCACAGGTCAATAATACTCATAGGTGTAATGGTCTTGGTCCTAGTGATAAACCCAAATGAACAATTGACTTGTAGGACTCCCTTGTCCCGCAACTTCTATTTGGGTCTTGGTACTTTGTTGGCTCCAGGACTTCGGTGAAAGGTGGGTGTCTCTGGTTTTTTTCTGGGGATAATTTAGC
This sequence comes from Rhinoderma darwinii, assembly GCF_050947455.1. Taxonomy (NCBI): domain Eukaryota; kingdom Metazoa; phylum Chordata; class Amphibia; order Anura; family Rhinodermatidae; genus Rhinoderma; species Rhinoderma darwinii. Next base: position 58,015,330 of record NC_134696.1, on the reverse strand, counting down.
AGGAACCCAAAAAAATATAGCACTCACCAGAGCAGGTGGTTGGCGGTGGCCACAGGACGAAATCTAGCCTTGTCGTCAACAAGAGTCAAGGTCAAATCAGAATTGGAGGACAGAATTTGTATTTGGCCAACTGGAGGCAATGATCAGTGTAGTGTGTAAGCCGAGAAAACTTCACTTAGATGCTATAATAAGACCATATCCATCATTGTATAGAAAAAATACAAAAAGCTTTATTTAAAGACACACGAACAGTTGTACATACCGTTTTAAAAGAACACAACGATAAAAACAAATGTACAAAAAGTACATACAAGGACAGTGTATATCATGGGGCAGGGCAAAAAATGGTGATAGCACAAGTCAATTTCAAGAAATGACATACTATATATACACCCACTATATGCACGACAATAATTCCCATGATAGGACCATAGTTACACCATAACAAAGTTAATATAGATACTTATCAAAGAACCATAGGACCCTATATCACATGATACTTCACCCACCATAAGCCATATTTACTGCCAATACACTGTCCAACACCCCAACACGCGTTTCGCACCTGTCTTCGTCAGGGGGTGCTGGATTAGTGTGATAAGATGATTTAAATAGTCAGCACACAGCTGAAGCTAAATAGATTTAAATGTAATACTGTTAACTTATTTCTAAGATGTTTGTTGGCGCATGCGAGAGAGGAGACGGCACGTCAATAACGCAGTACACGGCGTCCGGAAGTGAGTAGTGCGCAACTGCACAACACTCAAGTCCATGTTGCGCCGTGAACTACATCATGAATGGCCCCTCACCACACGCACGCGCACTGCATCCATAGACCTACCGCAGCCATGTTGAATGATGGCACTGCCAATACACTGTGCCATCAAGCAAGAGATGCCATTCAACACACATGTAAGAGTGTACACTCGGTAAGGGATACACAAAATGTGCATCCATCATACAATATTCTATAATTATTCTGTATAAGACAAGCGTCTCATCCTCAGTGCATAATGTCTATAAGTATGTGCGTAATTATTAGACGAACAACCCTATATATCCTCCGGAGGCATCACCTATATTTGACAGCATGAAAGATAAATGTGCCAGGTGTGTACAAAAGGAGACCCGATGTATGCTCACTGTGTGCACACATGGCTACACAAAATGTAGAGATTATGCATAATTAATAACAATTATAATAATAAAATAAAATGAAAAGAATGAATAAAAAGTGTAGTGACTGAGTGCGGAAAGAATAATAATAAAGAATGAAAAATAAAAAATAATAAAAAAATAAAATAATAATAAAAACTGAAAAATATATAATACCAAAAAATATACTCTTTTCGGAAACCAAATGGTCCAATAAAGATTATATACGTGGAGGTGCTAAAAAACATAAAGTGTATATGAATAAATATATAGACGTACCAAAATACAAGAGCACTAATGTCATGGTATGCAAGACTATATATAAATACTCTCGTACAAGTGAAAAATAAATGTGAATATATACTCATATGGGTATAAAAAAGGCATATCATTGTGAAACAAATCACTCTCAAAGATGTGATAATACACAGAACACATCACTATATAAAATGTGCACCAAAGAACACCACAAATACGTGCATAATCCCCCCCTCATAGGGGTGCATATCACCCAAACATAGTAGGTTTTTTAAATTGCATATTTCCAAACAAAAGTCAACGCTTGTCTACACATATTTAAAAACAAACACGTGCATCTCCGGTCAAGTCTGATTAAGCCATCTCGAACTCCATAGCTCAGTTAAATCCAGGGCATCACTGCTGTCTATACAGACATCTGATATCAAAAACATAGGGTCCACTCTAGAAATACAAACAAGAAACTTCCTCAGATATCCTTCCTACACACATAAGATCAAACATAACAAAGGTTGGCACTCACTGATAATTATTACAAAAACGGAGCAAAGCTGACCATTTCATTTAACACTTTAGGGAAAACGTTCTGTAGATTCATAATCCATTTACAATCGTGTTGAGAAATAATTTTTTGGATATTGAAACCTCTACTTCCTCACGAGATTTTATCAATATCTCTAAACTTCAAGAGCCTCCAATTCCCTTGATGATGCTCTCGAAAATGATGAGGTATTGGTTTCAATAAACTTACTTTTTCAGGGTCATCAGTCTTCATGGCTTCTTTAATGTCACTTACATGTTCCAAGATCCTCACATGAAGTTCTAGATGTGAGACCCACGTATATCAATTGTCAGGGGCAACTCGCGTAGTAGATCACAGCAGTTAAACGACAGGTGATACTGTGGCAGATCTTGTACTCCTTTGACCCCGAAGAATTAATACAATTTTGAGATCCGATCATCAGGGGACAAGCTCCACAATCACCACACGGGTATGATCCCCATTTAGGCCCCTTCGAATTAAAAATAAACCCTGATGTAGGGGCTACATAGTGGTTCTTAAGCAAAATATCCCGAAGTTTGCGTGATCTACGTGAAGTAATCAGAGGAAAATCTGATGAAACTAAACTCAAATCTGCATCTGTATGTGGGATCGGCCAAAATCTCTCAAAGATTGTTTTCATTTCACACAATTGAGCATGATATCCAGTAATGAATCTTACCTGTTCATTGTTGTCCTTTTTCTTTGGTTTAGGTATAAGTAGATCATTTATCTGCGTATTTTTTGCTTTCACATATCCTTGCTCAATGCCCTTAGTTTTATATCACCTCTTCAATAGGTCAGACGCCTGATTTTCAAAGGTCTCTTATAAATTGCCCTGTTGGAACTACTCTCAAGGTCTGTGGGGGATGAGATGATTTAGCATTAAGGAAGGAGTTGACAGATGTAGTTTTTAATAAATCTGATGTCAAGGAACTCAATATCCGTCCGACTCACATTGGAAGTCAGCCGGATATTGAGCTGGTTGACATTCAGACCCGCAAGGAAAGTTTTCCAATTTTCCTAACTCTCCATGCCACAAAAATAGTATGTCATCGATGAAACGCATACAAATCGCGATGCCTCCATCTTCTGCATCAGGTAGTTGTAGACCCTGTTCCCAATATCCTAGAAAGAGGTTGGCATATGAGGGCGCACAAGTCACCCTCATTGCCACTCCTCTCTTCTGTAGGAAATAGCGGTCTTTGAACAAGAACAAGTTGTGACGTAATACAAAGTCCAATAATAGAATTAACAACTCAATAATCAGGTTCTAATTTGGTCCTATTTAAGTAAAACCTAGTGGCTTCAATACCATGTTTGTGTTCGATTGCAGTGTACAGTGACTCAACATCACATGTCACAAAACAATCATCATGTCCCATGAATACTCCCTTTACTGGAGACTATTGGTCTCCCTGGAGGATCCACTAGGCTATTGTGAACTTTGGGAAGTAGATACAAGGTTGCTATTACTGGTTTATCCACAATTAAACCTTCAAGTGCAGTTTTTGGTATAATATTAAGTTCAAACGACCTCCACAGGATCCTATCTAATTGGGCCTTGAAATTAGCAAGGGGACAGCCATCAAGTTTTTGATAGCACAACCCATCATTGAGCTGTCTAAACGCTTCCCTTTCATATTTATTAATGGGCCACACCACCACATTACCACCCCTGTCCACTGGCTTAATAACCACCGATTTCATCTTTTTGAGTTGTCTAGGGCTTCTCTTTGTGCCCCATTAAGATTGTCATGAGTATGATATGAGGACACCTTCTTCAATTCATTTGTAACCAATCTAACAAAAGTGTCTACTGCAGGACACATGACATGGGTGGGAATGTGGTGGAGCGCCCCCTAACCCCTGGTGGAAATTTGGGTTCAACAATTGGTTTCTGTTCCCTAAGTAATTCATCAAGGGCTTTAAGAGTGAGTTGTTCATACCTCTCGGCAAAGAGCTGTATGTCATACTTGGAAAAGTGCTTTTTAAGCCCTTCCTGCCATTTCACGTACAGATACGTGATGGGAGATGGTGTTTTCCCGCAACTCCACGTAACTGTACGTGAAACAGATGGAGCTGGCTCAAGAGCTGAGCCAGCGACATCACCGCCGGGTGACAGCTGTATGTTACAGCTGGCACCCTGAGGTATCGGCGAGGACCGGAGCTAGCCTCCGATCCGACCGATTAACCCCTCACATGCTGCGTTCAATAGAGATCGCAGCATGTGAGGAGTTTATAGCCACCGGCACCCCAGCAACGTGATCGCTGGGTTGCCGGTGGCTGCATAGGCGATCGGAGGGCTAATACTTACCTCCCGGTCTGGCAGTAACGGAATCCTCCTATGCCCCGTCGTCGGCGGGGCCCAGGAAGCTTCAGGTACCATCGGCAAGATGGCGCCAAGTCAGCTTTCGGCTCAGAAGCTTAGCCGGCGTCATCAGCAGTGGGTGTCCGCTGTATATTACAGCGGACACCCCGATCTATCGGCAGGAACCGGAGCTAGCTCCGATTCCTGCCATTAACCCCTTCAATGCAGCGATTCAATGGAATCGCTGCATCAAAGTGGTTTGTATGAAATCGGCAGCCCTGCCATGCGATGACAAGGCTGGCGACTGTTACTATGGCAACAGGATGCCTAACAATGGCTTCCTATCTGCCATTACGGAAGCCGATTAGGCCCCGCCCGGAGGCGGAGCCTGATCGACTTGCTGTCAGTGAACAACTGACAGTTCTAATACATTGCGCTACAAAGGTAGTGCAATGTATTAGAACATCAAACAAACAGTTGGACCTTCAAGTCCCCTAGTGGGACTAAAGAAAAGTGTAAAAAAAAGTGTAATAAAAGTTGTAAAAAATACAATAAAAGTTTCAAATAATAATACAAAACAATCGCCCTTTTTACCTTATCAAGTCATTTATTATTGAAAAAAATAATAAAGCCATACATCTTTGGTATCGCTGCGACCGTAACGACCTTAACTATAAAAATATTATGTTATTTATTCCGCACAGTGAACACGGTAAAAAAAAACTAAAAAATACTGACATAATTGCTATTTTTTGGTCACTTTGTCTTCCAAAAATTGAAATAAAAAGTAATCAAAAAGTCGCATGTACCCAAAAATAGTGTCTAAAAAAACTATAACTCGTCTCGCTAAAAACAAGCCCTCATACAGCTCCGTCGACGAAAAAATTAAAACCGTTATGGCTCTCACAACTTGGCGACAGAAATAATCCATTCTCTTTACAAAAGTTATTTTATTGTGCAAAAAGTTGTAAAACATAAAAAGTGCTATAAATTAGGTATCACCGGAATCTGACTGACCTGCAGAATAAAGGTAGCATGTAATTTATAACGCATGGTGAACGCTGTATAAAAATAATTTAAAAAATATGCCAGAATTGCTGTTTTTTGGTCACTTTGCCTCCCAAAAAAAAAAGGATAACAAGTGATCAAAAAGTCACATGTACCCCAAAATGGTACCAATAAAAACTACAGCTCGTCCCGCAAAAAAAACAGCCATCATACCACTACATCTATGAAAAAATAAAATTAGTTAAGGCTCCAATAAGCCAGGAAATAAAAATATACAGTTGTGCCGGCCCGAGGCGAACATTTCTTCTGTTTCAAGTGGCGAATTATCAAGGCCCCTAAAATTAGGGAACTAGGAAGGGGAGGGCCCAAACATATCTGCTGGAAGGGTGCCCGTATTATACCAGGACAACACTTCCCAGCAAAATTCCTCAAACTGCAAAGATCCCGAGTGTGGACCAAAAGGGGAATAAGTAAAGACCATTTATTAGTGCGACACCGGCCTGTGCAGAAAGGATTGTGTCACAGCGTAACACACATCTATGGATCATTTTATTGTTTTTCTTTACCCCATTATTATACCACCTGAGTATGTCCCTTATATACTCCGCCCGGCTTACATGTACCCCCCATTATAAACGGAAACAACTGTAAGACTCCAAACAAAACTACTACAAGCAAAATCCACGCTCCAAAAGCCAAATGGCGCTACTTCCCTTCTGAACCCTACAGTGTGCCCAAACAGCAGTTTACTTCCACATATATGGCATCGGCATACCCGGGAGAACCCTTTCAACAATTTTTGGGGTGTGTGTCTCCAGTGGCACAAGCTGGGCGCCACATATTGGCATATCTATGGAAAAAATCCCATTTTCACTCTGCAACATCGAGTGCACACCAATTTCTGCCAATCACCTGTGGGGTTAATATGCAGACTACACCCCTAGGTGAATACCTTGAGGGGTATAGCTTCCAAAATGGGGTCAATTTTGGGGGGATCCACTGTTTTGGTCCCACAGGGACTTTGCAAATGCGACATAGCGCCCAGAAACCAATCCAGCAAAATCTGTACTCAAAAGCCAAATGGCGCTCCTTCCCTTCTGAGCCCTACTCTGTGCCCAAACAGCAGTTTATGACCACATATGTGGTATTGCCGTACACAGGAGAAGTTGCTTTACAAGTGTTGGGGGGCTTTTTTCTTTTATTTGTTGAGAAAATGAAACATTTTCAGCTAAAACTACGTCTTATTGAAGAAAAAGGATTTTTTTTATTTTCACTGCCCAATTCTAATAAAATCTATGAAACATCTGTGGGGTCAAAATGCTCACTACACCCCTAGATGAATTCCTCAAGGGGTGTAGTTTCGTGAATCGAGTCACTTCTGGGGAGTTTACACTGTACTGGTACCTTAGGAGCTTTGCAAAAGTGACATGGTGTCAAGAAACCAATCCAGCAAAATCTGTGCTCCAAAAGCCAAATGGCACTCCTTCTCTTCTGATCCTTGCCGTGTGCCCAAACAGCAGTTTATGACCACAAATGGGGTATTGCCGTACTCCAGAGAAGTTGCTTTACAAATGTTGGGGTTCTTTTATTCCTTTATTTGTTGAGAAAATGAAAAATTTTGAGCTAAAGCTACGTCTTATTGGAAAAAAAGGATTTTTTTTATCTTCACTGCCCAATTCTAAAAAAATCTATGAAACCCCTGTGGGTTCAAAATGCTTACTACACCCCTAGATAGATTCTTCAAGGGGTGTAGTTTCCTAAATGGAGTAACTTTTTTGGTGAATTCACTGTTTTGGTCCCTTAGGGGCTTTGCAAATGAGACATGGCCTCATACATCCCCACTGTACACAGTGCCATGCAGTCGCCTGTAGGTAGTTCCACCTTGTCTCAGCAGACAGTATCATACATGGTAGGCTTAGATACATGGCTCAGCAGACAGTATCACACGATAGACTTAGATACAGGGTTCCAGCAGTAAGTATCCTTGTACTAACATATGTTCACCCCCCCAAAAATTTTTTTATGTACATATATATATATACTAGTTTTTATACCCGGTGTGGCTCAGGAGGTTGACTTATGGTATAGATAGAGTAAAGGCTCACTGTTTAAATATTCAATTATGTGTTGTAAGGCCCCATGCAAATGACCGTAGATGTAATGTCCGTGGCTGCGGGCTGTCAGCTCCAATCCCCTCCTGACACCTGCAGCCACGAGTCAGCAATCACTGGCCCCAGCCTCCTTCTCAGGAGACACCAGCGCTTGCTTCCACTCACCTCAGCTGGATCCCGTAGGGTGCGCGCACACGCTCATGCCCGCTCTTAAAGGGGTAGTGCGTGTACCGGCATTCTTGATGAACTTTGACCCGTGAGTACCCTGGACTTTAGGAGGGGTCTAGCCCCCTGCTTCTATGCCTGAGCGTTGTTGATGTTTCCTAGTTTGTCTATGTGTTGGCCTCCTAGTGTGTTTCCTGTACCTATTCCAGTTCCTGTTTCTTGCATTCCATACCATCCTGGTCGAGCACTGTGCTGTGCCAAAGTCGTGTCGTGCTGTATTCCACGTCGTCTGACCTGCTTCACCTCGCCTGACATCTACCTGCTTCCTAGTCCTAGCCGAGCCTGCCCTGCTGCTGTCTGAGCTGCCACATGTACCTATACGAACTATAGACTTTCACCTGCGCCCTGTTGGCCAGCTGCCTTACCGCCAAGGCGGTACGGCCCAGTGGGTCCACAGACCCTGTGTGACAGTAGAATTCGTCCGTAATTACGGACCCATTCACTTCTATTGCCCATGGACACCTTCCTGTATATTTACAGGAAGGTGTCCGTGCCGTAGAAAGGCTCCGCAAAAGATAGGACATGTCCTGTTTTTGCTTTTTACGGACCGTGCTCCCATACTTTATATAATAATTAGAGAGTATTAAAAGTTAACTTACCTGCTTCTTCCTCAAGTCAGGCCTCCCGGGATGACAGTTCATCCCATGTGACCGCTGCAGCCAATCACAGGCTGCAGCGGTCACATGGACTGCCGCGTCATCCAGGGAGGTCGGACTGGATGTCAAGAGGGACGCGTCACCAAGACAACGGTACGTATGAACTTCTTTTACTTTCAATCGCTGCGGAAACTCTGCCCGAACGGGCTGCACCTTCTCTGCACCTGAGGAGGTAATACAACCCTCAGCATGCCCTCAGTGAGAGGATCCAGAGGACTACTGCACTCGAGGTAACCACTACTCCCCCTAGTAATCCTTTCCTCCGGGATTCACTGTCCAGACCGCGTCCTGCAGTGATATGACATTCATCGGCAGTGGAGGGAGACGCGGAGCCCCCGCTGTACCTCAAACTCCACACATAATGTGACCCCAAATCTGAGAAGGCGGCGGCCGCTGACCCGACTCACCCGCTTCCTGTGAGGACGCGACAGCGTTGGAAACTGGGGACGTCACGTGACACATTTGGCGCGCACGAGAAGCGGCAACATGACGGAGCTGAGGCGGCTGCACACAATGATGGAGGGCAGAGCCTGGGAACAAAGGTGTCAGGTACAAATTCAATAAAAAAAATTTTCGTAGCTAAAAATCATGAGGGTCTCATCTCTGACGAGATTATTCAGACGTAGTGGTCGTGGCATTTTGCATATGAATGGGACAGCTACAGTTCTGTACATCTGAATAAGAGGTTCTGCTGCAGCTGTGTTTTATATAAGAACACGTTATACAGATGTCACTGACATCGCTGTGTTATCTGCATGCGGTATTACTGCGGTGCTTGATTATAAATGACCAGTGATAGGGATTAGTCCTTACTGCAGGTCCCAGAAGTCATCGAATGATGTACGTTGCAGCCAATTATGGGCTGCCACGTCATCAATAGGGGGCAGAGCCTGTGAGTGCAATCCGTTACCTGGGGAACGCGTGTCCAATCAAAAATAGCTATTCCCCCATTTTAAACCAATGAAAAATCGGGCATCAAACAATATATATATATATATATATATATATATATATATATATATATATATATATGAGACAGCATATCTATAGCATTACAACCCCAAAGCTATGGATAGGATTAGATGTAAAAAGCACAAAAAATATCTTTATTAAATATAATGACAAAATAACACAATAATAGAAAAAGAGAAATGATACAGCATATACGGAGACATTAATGCTGTATCATTTCTCTTTTTCTATTATTGTGTTATTTTGTCATTATATTTAATAAAGATATTTTTTGTGCTTTTTACATTGAGTACAATATTCTTTTTAGGGATATGTCCCAATTGGTTCGTTTCTAGGTTTAATTGCTATAGGGGACCCCACTACATGCCATTTCTTTGGTGCGAGGTTTTTGGTTAGGTTGTCATGGATAGGATTAGATACAGTGGCTCAGCTACCTGACATTGCGGCTCCAGCGCTGGACCCAGAAAAGTATAAGAATTGCTTTGCTTTTTTGTGTTACTAATTTTTGTGTTTTTTTACAGATTCGGTTGTTGGACTACTTAGATGACAGCTTTTTAATTCTCAATAAAATGGTTAATGAGGGTTTGGGGTTTGTTTTTTTAAATTTAAATAAAATATTTTTTCTATGTCCTTGGATTTTTTTAAACTTTATTACTACTGCCGTAGTAATTGCCGCTGGCTGATTGGCAGCATCCATTACTAAGGCGGGGCGTAATGTTAACTGCTAGCACTAACCCTTAGGGCTTATTCAGACAAACGTGATATACGTCCGTGCAACGCACGTGATTTTCATGCACCTCGCACGAACCTATGTTAGTCAATGGGGCCGTTCAGACAGTCGGTGAGTTTGACGCAGCGTGTGTCCGCTGCGTAAAACTCACGACATGTCCTATATTTGTGCATTTTTCGCGCATCACGCACCCATTGAAGTCCATGGGTGCGTGAAAATCACACGCAGCACACGGAAGCAACAGCAGTAAAAACTATGTGCTTTTCTGTTCACAAACATACAGAGTGTCATAATGATGGCGGCTGCGCGAAAATCACACAGCCACGCATAACACGCTGCTGACACATGGAGCGGTTATGTACCTTTTGCACGCGCAAAACGCTGCATTTTTTGCACATGCTCGTGTGAATCCGGCCTTATTAGCCCGGTACTTGCCGCCACCAGAGGTACCGGGAAGAGCTGAGTATGATCCAGTACCCGACCATCTATAGTGATGGGGCAACTGCAGGCTGGTGTTATTAGGCTGTTCAAGGCCAGAAACCTCGGTCCTTCCCACCCTGGTAATGCTAGGCTGCTATGTTGTATCTGGCTGGTTATGAAAAATGGGGAGGGGCCTGGCATTTTTTCCATTAAAAAAAAAGACGTGGGTTCCCCCCCATTTTTGATAACCAGCCACATACAATACAGCAGCAGGCTAGCATCACCAGGGTGGGAAGGCCCACTGTTTTGGGCTTTCCCAGCCTAATTGTACCAGCCTGGGGCCGCCCCAGCACCCAACCATCACTACAAATTATCAGTTACTGGATCGTACCCGGCTCTTCACAGTACCCCTGGTGGCGGTGGGTATCAGGGTAATAATGGGGGTTCGTGTTAGCCTCTGCACCGGCTAACACTAAGCCCCGCCTTAGTAATGGACGCTATCAATCAGCCATTACTAAGGAGGTAGTAATAAAGTTTGAGAAAATACAAAGACATAGATAAAATATCTTATTGAAAAAAAAAAAAAAAAAAGCAGTCATCGAAGTAGTCCTCGAATCAGACATCGTCCAACGACCGAGCCTGTAGAAAAAAACACAAACACACACAATAAAAAAAAACCCATTAGTAACACATGTTGTAGGCTTAGATACAGGGCCCATGTGTGATACGGTCTGCTAGATAGCAGGGCGGAATTATTAATGCTGTCTAAAACTTAGGCAGCGTAAACTTAGGGCCTGTTCACATCAGCGTGAGGCTAGGTTCACACGACCATGTTAAGTCCGTAATGTACGGAACGTATTTCGGCCGGAAGACCCGGACCGAACACAGTGCAGGGAGCCGGGCTCCTAGCATCATAGTGATGTACGATGCTAGGAGTCCCTGCCTCGCTGCAGGACAACTGTCCCGTACTGTAATCATGATTACAGTACGGGACAGTTGTCCTGCAGCGATGCAGGGACTCCTAGCATCGTACATCACTATGATGCTAGGAGCCCGGCTCCCTGCACTGTGTTCGGTCCGGGTCTTCCGGCTGAAATACGTTCCGTACATTACGGACGTAACATGGTCGTGTGAACCCAGCCTTAGGGTTCCGTTAATGGGTTCAATCAGACCTTTCCGTCGGCGGAATCCATCAACAGTAAGGCAAACAGAAACCATTGCAAAATGGAAGCTGTCAACTATGCTATTGATTCCGCCAAAACAACGGTCCCCTGTCACAAAGGTGACAAACGGAAACCATTAGTTACGTTTCCGCCACCATTGAGATCAATGGCGATGCAAACGGAAGCTAAGGTTTCATTTTGCCTTTCTGTTGAGGGGTTCCCCGGACGGCAACCTCAGACGGAACCCCTCAACAGAAAGCGACGCTGATTTGAACAGGCCCTTACCATCACCGATCAGGTTTGTTCCCATCATCTGACAATTTTGTTACCATCCCTGTCTTCAATCGACAAGATCCTGTTTCTTGTAATCCTATTGCCTGCTAGTATTGTGATACGTAATCCATATTTCCCTTAACATTCGTGAGGGCTCATAATTCGCCCTCTGCTGTAAATCTTGGGGGATAACGGAGTACCGGGAGACACGGTTAGTCCCCGGAAAGGGGATTGCTATACGAGAAGAGAAGCCTAGATCTGCTGCTTTTGGCCAGCCGCCTATATTACACTAGTGAGGCACAAATATCTGTGGTTTTAGTGTATTTGCTTCATAAAAAGATCTTTGATGGAAAATTATTCACCAGAAAGGAGCCACATCTTGGTACTTTTTACAAAAAGGTCTGGGTGTAGTCACATTAGTAATGCCCCGATGTGATTTAGGAGTCAATTGAAAGAATCATCATAGATTATTACAGTCTCCATGAAGTGATGGAGTACAGCCCCCGGGGACCAGGAAGTGACAGGGGAGCGGATATATAATCTTATTTCTGTGTAGAAAGTTGTTATCCTGGGTTCCAATTCAACCAATGCGAACATCTGCATGGAGTTTATATGTTCTCCCTGTATGTGCGGTTTCCTCGCACACTCCTCACACACACAGATAGTAAATTTAGATTGTGAACCCTACTCGAGACAGTGAGAAAGAACCTTGTTTAACCCCTTGAGTACCCAGCTCATTTTGGCCTTGAGGACCAGACCCATTTTTTCAAATCTGACATGTATCACTTTATGTGGTAATAACTCCGGAATGCTTTTACCTATCCAATTGATTCTGAGATTGTTTTCTCGTGACACATTGGACTTTAGTTTAGTGCAAAAATTTGGTCGATAAATTCATTCCTTATTTGTGAAAAACACCAACATTTAGCGAAAATATGAAGAAATTATGATTTTTCCCATTTTAAATGTATCTGCTTGTAAAACAGATGGTAATACCACACAAAATAGTTACCAATTAACATATCCCATATGTCTACTTTATGTTTGCATCGTTTTTTGAACATTCTTTTATTTTTCTATGACCTCACAAGGCTTAGAACTTTAGCAGCAATTTGTCATATTTTTAAGAAAATTTCAAAAAGCGATTTTTTCAGGGACGAGTTCAGTTCTGAAGTGGTTTTGAGTGCCCTATATATTAGAAACCCCCATAAAACACCCCATTTTGAAAACTGCACCCCTCAAAGTATCTAAAACAGCATTCAGAAAGTGTTTCAACCCTTTAGGCGTTTTACAGGAATTGAAGGAAAGTAGAGCTGAAATTTTCAAATTTCATTTTTTTTTACAAAATTCATATGTAATACATTTTCTTCTGTACCACAGAAGGTTTTACCTGAGAAACGCAACTCAATATTTATTGCCCAGATTCTGCAGTTTTTAGAAATATCCCACATGTGGCCCTAGTGCGCTAATGGACTGAAACACAGGCCTCAGAAGCAAAGGAGCACCTCTTGGATTTTGGGGCCTCCTTTTTTCAGAATATATTTTAGGCACCATGTCAGGTTTGAAGAGGTCTTGTGGTGCCAAAACAGTGGAAACCCCCGAAAGTGACCCCCATTTTTTAAACTACACACCTCAGGGAATTTATCTAGGGGTATAGTTAGCATTTTGACCCCACAGGTATTTTGCTATATTTTCTGGAGTTAGTCTGTGAAAATGAAAATCTACTTTTTTTCTGGAAAAACGTAAAAATTTCTAATTTTTGCAAGAAATAAAGGAGAGAAAGCACCCCAACATTTGTAAAGCAATTTCTCGCGATTACGGAAATACCCCATATGTGGTAATAAACTGCTGTTTGGACCCACAGCAGGGCTCAGAAGGGAGGGAGCGCCATTTGGATTTTGGAGCTCTGATTTTACTGGAATGGTTTTCAGTGCCGTGTCACGTTTGCAACGCCCTGGAGGGACCTAAACAGTGGAATCCCCCCAAAAGTGACCCCATTTTGGAAACTATACCCCTCAAGGAATTTTTCTAGTGGTATAGTTATCATTTTGACCCCACAGGTTTTTTGCTGAATTTATTGGAATTAGTCTGTGAAGATGAAAAGAGACTTTTTTTTGGAAAAAACACAGAATTTTCTAATTTTTATAAGGAATAAAGGAGAAAAAGCACCTCAACATTTGTAAAGCAATTTCTCCTGATTACGGAAATACCCCATATGTGGTAATAAACTGCTGTTTGGACCCATGGCAGGGCTCAGAAGGGACGGAGCACCATTTGGATTTTGCAGCTCAGATTTTGCTGAATTGGTTTCTGGGGGCCATGTCGCGAGTCCCTGAAGTACCAGTACAGTAGAAATTCCCCAGATGTGATCCCAATTTGGAGACTATACCCCTGAAAGAATTAAATTAGAGGTGTAGTGAGCATTTTGAGCCCTCAGGTGTTTTATAGATTTTATTAGAATTGGTCCGTGAAATATAACCTGTAGCTTTAGCTCAGAATTTTTCATTTCCACAAGGAATACAGGAGAAAAGACACCCCAAAATGTGTTACACAATTTCTCCTGATTACGGAAATACCCCATATGTGGTTGTAAACGGCTATTTGGACATACGGCAAGGGTCTAAACGGAAAAAGTGAAATTTCGTTTTTGGAGTGGAGATTTTACAAAATTTGTTTTTGACGCCATGTTGCATTGCGCTGAGGTACCAGTACAGTGAAAACTCCCGAGAAGTGACCCCATTTAGGAAACTACACCCCTCAAGGAATTCATCTAGAAGTGTAGTGAGCATTTTGACCCCCAAAGGTTTTGCAGAAATTAGTGCACAGTGGATGTTGCAGATTGAAAATTGACATTTTCCACATATATGCTATTTCAGTGCCCAATGTGTTGGGCCCAGCTTGTACCACTGGAGACATACGCCCCATAAATTGTTAAACTGTTCTCCAGAGTACGGTAATACCCCATATGTGGTCATAAACCGCTGTTTAGGCACACTGCCAGGCCCAGAAGGAGCGCCATTTGGCTTTTGGAGCGCAGATTTTGCTTGGTAGTAGTTTTTGTTTAGTGTTTTACTGGTGTTTCAGTTTATAATGTGGGGGCATATGTAATCTGTGCGGAGTACATACATTTTTTGCGTGACACACTGTCGTTTTTATTGGTACCATGTTTGGCTACGCGCGACTTTTTGATCACTTTTTATTCCATTTTTTTGGAAACAACGTGACCAAAAAAGGAAATTCTGCCATTGTTTTTTATGGTATTTTTTTTACGGTGTTCACCGTGCGGGATAAATAATATGATATTTTTTTAGGTCAGGCCGATACGAACGCGGCGATACCTATTATGTCTAGTTTTTGTCTTTTTTTTCATTTTTTTTCTAATTATAAAGGGCTTGATCAGGGAAACAAGGCGATTATTGTTTTTATTACGTAAAACTTGTATTTATTTATTTATCTAAAACTTTTTTTTTTACTTTTTTTTCACTTTTTTTTTTACTTTTTTTTCACTTTTTATTTTACACATACTAGGGGACTGGAAGATCTGATCTTCTGATCCCCTGC
Source organism: Rhinoderma darwinii (assembly GCF_050947455.1). Classification (NCBI taxonomy): domain Eukaryota; kingdom Metazoa; phylum Chordata; class Amphibia; order Anura; family Rhinodermatidae; genus Rhinoderma; species Rhinoderma darwinii. The sequence continues at coordinate 57,999,946 of NC_134696.1, read as the reverse complement.
ACAATACACTGCACTACTTCTGTATGTACTGATGTAGTGCAGTGTATTGTAACTGTCACTTTACAACTGACAGTTGAGCCTATTACGTCCTGCCTTGGGCAGGACCTAATAGGCTCCCGTACCTGGCAACCAGGAAGCCGTTGCTAGGCTTCCTGGTTGCCATTGCAACCATCAGAACCCCGCGATTTTTCGCGGGGGGGGGGCAATGGGGTGCAGAGGGAGCCCCCTCCCTCTGTATCAATCACTTAAATGCCGCTGTCGCTATTGACAGCGGCATTTAAGGGGTTAAACTACAGCGATCGGAGAGGACAGTGATCGCTGTAGTTGCAGTGGGATGTCGGCTGTATATTACAGCCGACATCCGATGAAGATGGAGCGAGCACAGCTCCTGTGCCCGCTTCATCCTCAGGGCGTTACTATACGCCCATTTTCGGGAAGGGGTTAATAAAAAGTGTTTTTTTTTTTTTTACACTGCTTTCTCTGATCTCCTCACGTATCTCACAGAAGTGAGGAGATCAGAGAAAGTGACAGGAGCTTTCTCCTGCAGACGACGTCACAGACGGCTGTGATTGGTCAGTCTTCAGAGACTGACCAATCACAGCAATCGCCGGCATTGGGGACTGCTAATTGGTCCCCAGGCCGGTAGCAGAGACGGTTAGCTGTCAATGACAGCTGCCGCCGCTGTTCTGTCACTATGTGATTTCACATAGTGACAGTTTATTCCTGCGCCGTAATAGTACGTCGAAGGTACGCTGGCATAAGTGGCCAGCGACGTACTATTACGTCAAAGGTACGCAAGGGGTTAAGAGATGTCTTGACTTGGTAGTTAGACCTTCCAGATCCAGGTAAATGTATACTACAATTTCTTAGAGACACTACACACGGAATACCTCAATTTAATGACATCTTTTTTGGTTTATATGGTGGCTGTGTTATAAGGGCTATTTGTTATAAATATAGCCATCCACACACACACATATATATATATATATATATATATATATATATATATATATCTCTATCATATCCTATTGAGAGAATGGAGTCCCCTTTCTTTATGCTCCATTTTGAATAAAAAGTTACCAGATAAGAGTTGCCATATTGGTTAGCGTAAATAAAGATGCAACTTTCAAATAGTGTACACCAAAAGTATTTATTACAATGTAAAAAAGCAAAAAGCAAAAGGAGTTGTTCCACATAAAAACAATCTCAGGTTTACATAGTAGTTTACAATACTGTTAAGAAAGGAGGCACTTTGGTATAAAAAGCACAGAGCATGCTATTGATACAGTATGTGCAAAAATATATTTGTCAATGTTTTTAAACATATTTTATTGCCACTGCATAACTCGATAAAGCACAAAATGGCTACATATGCAAATAAATAAACATTTTTGACAGAGAAATAAATGCATAGTTACTTGGTACATAATGAAAAATATTTGGAGCTAAATGGATTATATAAGGAGCAGATACGGATTTGATATACTGTAAAGGGAGTGTTACAGTTAAAACCACCTATATATATCAACACAGGCACAGGCTTGTTTGTTATATGAAGGGTTAACAACTAGAACTGTATATCAATATTAATAGAGGAAAATACTAAAAAGTTTAAGTACTGACTTGAGTTAAGAGAACTGTTAAAGCCGAGCGATCACAGATCCACAGAAGATCAGATTAAGAAGAGTGCGGTCTGAGTGTGAAGACACTTTTTCCTTCTCTGCACTCAATTCATTGCCACTTTGGATTTGAGCTGAAGAACCCCGTAGTCTGGAACAGACTGGTTGACAAGGATTAGCTGCCTGACAATCCTGTACCCCTTTTGTAACTCTTTGTCAGTAGTCAGGCCATTTTATTCCCCATCTCAGCCTGCTTTATGAACTATATTTCTCTAAAAAAAAGACATTCAGGTGTAGAACCTCTGTGGGAATGTAAAAGATGCCCGTAGTCCACAGTTAGCCGGTCTGATTTTTCTGTTTCGATACATCGGTCATAGGTTTTTATTCCAGCACCACATTGTATTGGTTCGGATTTACAACAATGAAAAAAACGGAATAGTTTCTCTTTTTCTGCCACATTAAAACTTGGGAATGAATAGATTGATAATTTAAATACTCCATTTTTTGGGTTCGATTCTCGGTTATGAAGTAAATAATTTGACACATTTTTAATCTGCCTCATATCTTCATATATATATATATATATATATATATATATATGGATATCCGCGTTTATGAAACTCCAGCTTGGTCATTATGCTACCTTTTTCACATTTCTATCTGAATATCCTGTAGCTTTCCATAACATGGCACCACATCATAATCAGATTTTCCTTTTAAACAACTCAGAAATACCATTACAGTTTTTCCCATAACGGAGACCATTAAACGTAAAATACAATCAACTTTCCAGAAAATAATTAACAACCATTAAATGAAATGTTCACGACATTCAGACAAAACCAGCAATGAAGATACTGAATATTGTGGGAAGATGTTTCCGCCAAACAATGAACTTCCTGTCGGTGATCGTTACAGAACAAATTATTGTATTTTTAGTTGTAGATTCAATTTTGAACACCATAATACAGAGGACATAGACCGGCATACTCCTATGTAAACTATAGCTAGATGGTAACTGAAATGATGCCCAGTGAGCTTTTCTCAAACGTTTAAGAATATATGTATAATATGTTATTACATTGTCGACTATAAAAATGAAAGTACTAGACTGTCTGGTTTAAGAGTACATTCACACGTAGAGCGTAAATACTGCAGAGGTTCTGACCATTTCTTTTGTGCAGAAATTGCTAGGCATTTTCGCAAGAGAAATTTACATGCTGCAAGTTGGAAATCCGCATCGCAGGTCAATTTCCGCACTTATCTTCTGCATTTTTTTCCCCACAGCATGTGGATGAGATTTGTTGAAATCTCATCCACTTTGCTGCTACTGTAATATGCTGTGGAATTGCTGCATGGAAATTCCTAAGTTTAGTATGTACGTCAGGAAAGCTCCTAACGTAAAATATTAAAAGTATCCATAGGGCTTTTTTCATCAGGCTTGTATATATATATATATATATATATATATATATATATATATAATTTTTTTTTTTTTTGAAGGATTGAATAGCAAATTAGGCTAAGCTTTCCATCCTGAGGGACCCTGGAGCAAAACAAAAAAAAAAAAAAATCATATTCTGGGCCGTATGCATTTTTTAAATTTTTTTTAACCATGGGAGCCTATGTGTGACGGATGCCACTGTATTGCATTCGTCACAGGTATACATTAAACGTATTTGTCGGGGAGTGTCGCCTGGCCTGGGAGAGGGATTCTGGCCATGGGGAAGCTCCTGATGTCACTGTCCATATATGGACAGCGATGTCAGGAGCTTTCAACGCCGGAGTGCCTGGTCAGACCATCGGAAGCGCTCTGGCAGATGTCTCCGATCCTAGGGGAGATCCTGACACCACTGGTTTTTTTTCAAAGGACATGCACTATTAATAGCAATGATCAATGGTATTAAGCAGTTAAACATGCTGTACTATTAGACATTAAAAGCTATGGAAAGATTTGAAATGGTAAAAAAAATATTTTTTTTGTATGTTCGTGGTTACCCGGACTTAAAATGTTGCACTCAGTTTTTAGGCTGCAATCTTCACTCCATTTATTTTCCAACCCATGATATTCAGTTTGCAAGCTGCCCTAGATTCAGATTTTTCTCATGTAGACGTGTCCCTGCCAGTAATACATGCTGGACGTAAGTAGTGTGACTTCAGAATGCTGCTGCCTTCACTAGTTCTCATGCATTAGCACAGCTTTGTCTCTCCACTAGCCTGTGTGATTCCTCCTTTGCTCTCCTCATCTAGATACACTCTGATACTGACAACCTGTGTGATCTGCCCTCCCTGAACACTTAGATGCATGAAGCCTATTTAGAAAGTTGCTCGTCTTTGAAATTAGGAAGAAAAAGGAGGTAAAAAAAATTGTATATATATATATATATATATATATATATATATATATATATATATATATATATATATATATATATATAAAAAATAGTGCAAAGGTGTCCATAGCATTACATGTACACTATAAAATAAGAACTAATGGACTTAACACTGTTATTGGAAATTTGGACCAAAAGTCTTGAAAATATAGCAGTAGTGTCAAGCTAGATTAAACAAAAATCAAGCCTGTCTACTGGATGGTTATGTAAAACTCTTACAGTACATTGTAACTTGTGTGAAAGGGTGCAGTGTGGACAATCAGGACGGCCGTCTGAAATTACAATCACCCTTTATTTAAAAAAAAACAAAAAACACAAAACCTTCATAATCGATATATTAGGATATAACATGATATAATGGAAGGAATTAACGGACCTTTAGGCTAAAGTTGTTTTTTTCTGGAATTATTACAGCAAGTATGAACAGAGCTACATGAAACCCTGATGTTTTAATAGACAGTGATGAAAATAAGTCTGGCAGAATGAACAAGATCACCAATATAAACTAAAAGATTGACAGCTGTCAGAACAGCAATGGCTACCGATTTATCATAAATACATAGTCCATATCTACCCGAAATTTGTCCGCAACCAGAAGACCTTCTAGGGTCGCCACCATGCTTGGAATCAAACTGAAAGATGGGCCAGACGATCAAGGCAGAAGCATAGAAGAGGACTGCAATGAGGGCGTAAGCACTGAGGAACTTCTCAAAAGCACAGGGTAACCAGCTAGTGCACTCTCCGACACACAGAATAATGACCAGAACAGAAAGAATAAAGCAGATACAGTATACGGACAAACACCATTTCAGAGCCTCATGCTTTTCATACAGAGGTGGATCTGAAATAAAGACAAAAATTATGCAGGCAATGTAGCTTTCTATGACTTTAAGAAGTCCAGGAACAGTAGCCATGTACCCAGTAACTTCTCCTGGCTGAGCTCTGGTTAAGAACACTTCGATGATATAGGCCAAGGTGGTAAGGCACGAAAACACAGTGGCCACAATTTCGTAGGTGCGCCGATTACCACCATAGCTTCGGTCTTCCAGGAAGTACAGTGGATAAATTATGGAAGCAGAAAGGCACATCAGGACAGCAAACATCGCAAAAGTGATTGGGAAGTTCTTCCAGGACACTGGCATCCGGTTTTGCACTCCAGCAAACTCCACAATGAGGATAATTATAGTAACTACGAAGCAGAAGCACCAGGAAAACATGCACAAATCGCCAATTCTGCCACTCCAAATTCCATTGTGGACAACCAAGCTGAAAGTAACACAGGCGAAGATCGCTGCAAGAATGCGTACAATTCCAACAGGTGACTTCAAGGTGTTGACGTTGCCCACCATCACGGTCCTTTTTTGGACTGGCATGGTTGATGTACCTACCAAAAGAACGCAATTAATTAAAACAGAGCAGCAGTTTGAATGAATTGCAACACTTGAAGCTGATTTTATAAGGATTTAGAAGTAAGAATAAATGATCACAACAAGTAAAAATAAATGTGACAACTTTGACAGATTTCAAGATGTGAGACTCCCACTCTAATAAAAGTAAATTCTGTTGCATGAGATTTACATTAACTTTGGAGTATGAATATCGCAGAACAGCACCGTGGAGTTGTAGTGTCGCAACAGCTACAAGTTGAGGACCACTGGTTTATAGTATTAGTAGCAGCCGTGGTGCCGCTGGGGTGTAAGGAGACTTATCAGGTATGACTAGGACTACTTTGCAGCACCCCAAATAGAATATTCAGATAAAGCACATATAATATATAAATTAGTGCATGAAATTGTATATAAGAATTAGAGAATTTCTTAACACTATAAGCTTAAAGGGGTTTTCCAGAGAGACACAATTTTTGCAAAGGAAAGTGCACGAGCACTGAGTTATATGAAGGAACACAAAAGAACAGGACGGGCACTAAAGCATAATCAAGGAACAAACGGGGCAGGCATTGAGAAGGCTGTGGACAATAGGATGCCTCAAACCCGGGTATACGTCAGAAGTCCCAGGTTTGAGGCATCCTATCGGTCCACAGCCTCCTCAATGTCCGAGCTGTCTGCTTATGCTTTAATGCCGGCACAATGTCCTTCGCTTTCATGCTATTCCTTGGAGGCATAGCACGAATGCGAAGTAAATGGTGCCGGCATTGAAGAATAAGTAGAGAATCAACGGGGCGGGCATTGAGGCTGTGGACCAATAGGATGCCTCAAACCCGGGTCTACGTCTGAAGTCCCGGGTTCCTATTAGTTCACAGCCTCAATGCCCAGGCCGTTCATGCTCTGCTTATGCTGCAATGACAGACCTGTGTCGATACTCAGGTCTGTCTGCATAATAACGCTCGATAATAATGCACGAGCGTGTGTCGGAGCAAAAAAAAAACACTAGAATGAATAGCAGAACTTCCGGCCGGCCAGAGGTAGGGGGAATAGGAACAAAAGTGTTCTGGTTTTTGACACAATGCATGTTAGGAAGTTTATTTAATTTTGACAGAGTATTAGTACAATAATATTGTATCCCTGGAAAACCCCTTTAATACAAAGGTTTTCCTTTTGTTCGAATTTGTTTAGAATTTCCTCTAAGGCCCAGTTCACACAAACTTTTTGGCGCAGATTTTTACACGGAATCTGCTTCTGCATTTGCTCCAAAAAAAGTCCCAAAACTCCCCTTGATTTCAAATGGGAGGCGGAGGAATTTTCCCCCAGGTGGTTTTTAACTGCTTGCAAAAAAAAAAAAAAAAAAGAAGAAGAATGCGCCATATTGGAGCGGTTTCCGCATTTGAACCTCCATTAAAACCAATAGGGGTGGAGACAATCTGCTGCGCCGTCGCTCAGCATGTGGTTTAATAAGATACAGGAGATCATGAGGATGGAGGATCTCACGGCATCCATGAGAGGTACTCATGCCAAGTTCATGAAGACCTGTTATCATTGGGTCAGGTTTAAATCATCATTGGAGTTCAGGAACATCGTAGCCTCCTGATTTGTACTCTTTGCAGGGCATATAATACCAGAACTCGTCCCTTACCCTCCCTCCCCGGTCTTTCCTTTTTTCTCCTCTCCGTGATCTTACCCCCTTTTAAGATATGCTTCACTGTGGGCCTTAGTGCATGTCTGCAGGTTCGGGATGCATGGGCCTAGCCCCAATTAATGTTGATATTTCTCTGTTTGCACACACATCATACAAGATGACCTCATTTACCGGCCTGCGTGCCGAAGTGCTATATGCTTGCATATTCTTTTTGCATTAACGTGTTATGTTTGGAAAATTGATAAATAAAAGAATTTATTAAAAAAAACAACAGGGGGCAGGAAAAAACGCATCACACGTTTGAAGCATTATTTGGCGCATTTAAAAAAAAAATAAAAAATCTGCCTGCGGTTTTTGCATTTAATTAAAACCACCTAAAAAACAAACCTGCATAAAAGACAGGTCTACAATCTGTGTAAACACTAAATAAGATACCCAAGTTGTCTTGTTATATTTTTCTGTAACTCACCAAAAACTCAAACCTGGCTGGAGTATCGAGTGCACTGGTTGTTTTCTACACCTAAAAAAACAAAGAAAAACAGGTTCAGAAAAGATTCAACAAATGCAACGGATTGCCAGATACTTAGGCGGGATTCACACGACCGGGTTCCGCCCGAGCCCGAGTGTCGGCCGGTAAAATTGGCCATTTTGACCGGCCGGCTTGCATAAAGTTTTGCATCCGTTCCGGGCCGGGCAGATCTGGACAGTGACATCAGCGGCAACTCCTGAAGGGGAATCCCCATGTGTTCGGGGATTCCGCTTCAGGAGTTTCCCCTGATGTCACTGCCCAGATATGGACAGAGACATCAAGCGCTCTGTTCAGGAGCGGAATCCCCGAAAACACGGGGATTCCGCTCCTTCAAGGAGCTAAAGTGGGGCTAGCACATAGCAGAGTGGGGAGATACCTCCATGCTCTGCTATAGTGGCGTCGCTACAGTAGTAGCAGCCGCAGCAGCTGCTAGCGGCGCCATGGAAGATGTCGCCGGGCCAGGGCGCTTTTAAAACCAGCAGGGGAAGGGAGCCAGCGCAGTGCTCCCTTCCACCTGCTGTACACCCCGGCCCTGCCACACAGTGTACAGCGCACAGCCATTCGTCCGAATGGCATCAACTCCTCCTCCTCACATGCACTCTGCGCTGTGAGGAGGAGATAGAGCGCAAGCGACGGAAAACCCGGCCATCACTCGGGACACATTCCGGTGATGGCCGTGTATTACTCGGCCCCATAGACTTCTATGGGAGCCGGGCGGCCGGGTACCCGGCCGAAAATAGAGCATGTCCCATTTTTTGACGGCCGGTTTTCCCGGCCGTCAAAAAATCGGTCGTGTGAATAGCCCCATTAGGGGTCTATTATTCCTAATGCTGCCGGGTGCCGGCCGATTTATGAACGGCCGGCACCCGGCCGGGAAACCCTGTCGTGTGAATGAGGCCTTATAACAATACAATATAAAACCTGTATTATTAAATAGTCACATTATATAAAATATGATGTTGATGTATTTTTTATCAAAACAGTTGCATATGAACCTCACGACATGTTAACTATCTTAAGGAATATGAATCTAAGGCCCCATGCACACGACCATAATTTTGGTCTGCAATTATGGACTAATTTCAGATCAAAATACGGCTCCATTCATCTCTGTTGCCCACAAACAGCTTCCCGTATATTGACAGGAAGGTGTCCGAGTCATAGAAATGTCCCGCCAAAAATAGGACATATTCTATTTTTTTATTTTACGGACCGTGCTCCCATAATGTGGGTGACAGTCCGCGGCCAGCTGTGCCTGCAATCACCGGTTGCGATTATGGGCATGGCTGTGTGCAGGGGGCTTTAACTCCTTCGCGCACCCTGACGTGCTATTACGTCCGGGTGCGGTGGGTGATATTTGGAACGTGCTCACATGCTGAACGCCCTACATGTGCTGTGGGTGTCAGTTGTATTTTACAGCGGACACCCGGGACTAACAGCCGGGAGCAGCTATCGCGCTGTTCCTGGCTGTTTAACCCCTCAAATGCTGTGGCCAATCGCGACCGCAGCATCTGAGGCGTTGAAAAGAGGGGGACGGCCCCCTCCGACAGCTCATCGGCCCACGGAGTTTAAATCTGTGTTTTTTTAGTATTTATGCATTTTTTGACGTTTGTAAGGCAAAAGAGAAGAAGCTGCCTATAGCAATTAATCAGAATATACCTATATATGGTATAATACACACAGGCACAGTATATAACTATATATAATACACACCGGTGTGTAATATATATACTTGTGTGTATTATATATGGGTTTATACAGTACCAGTGTGTATAGCAGCCAGTAATAACGTTAACCTCTAGAACCAGCCGTATTTTAAAAATAAACCGGGAGATGGTTTACTGTTATCTTAAGACAAAAGGAATTCCAATTGATAGCCTCACTCAGCCAGGGAGGGGTCAGACGCTACACAGAGACGACATCCACACCCAATCCCCCCCCCGAGACTATGTTGCCCTCTGATTGACTGGGGGATTACAGCACACAAGACAACAGATCAAAGAATAGCAGCAAACACACCAAGCACTCGTGTCAGGACAACAATCCACAGAGCTGCGATCATAGTATCTGTTTGGAAGGCCAAAAAAATACAACCACAGTTTAGCCTATTATTCTGCAATGTTTATTCAGAGGAAAGTAAAACTCCCATAGGGCAAAAGCCAATTTTTCTCATCCTAGGGTAAAATTCCTTGCCGACTCCAATATGGCAATCCAAATAAATTCCTAGCTCAACTACCCAGCTACAGTAATCTAGTAAAAAGGAGTGTAATAATATTACAAAAAATACAATGGAGCGGACCTCAATAGTTGGTGGGCGTGCAACAGTTAAATTCAAAAAAGGCTGCCTGCCGGCAGAAATAAGCCCTGTTTTCCAACCATTATTAAAGAGTAAAAATAAAAAAGTCTTTATTCAATTTGCAACAAGGACAGACTACATGAAATTTAAAAGTTAATGTCCATTTCTGACAGCAATTAGCACAGCGCCAGACGTAAGAGCTCTGTCTAGAAAGGGTTAAGTACCACAACCACAGAGCGCTACATGCAGTTAGTTATTAGTTAGATTCAAAGGTGTCAATAGGACAATTATTAAAATAAAGGTAGAAGCCCCCCCGACATGTTTCGCTACGATGTAGCGTCCTCAGGGGTATCGGGGCCAATGGACCCCTGAGGACGCTACATCGTAGCGAAACATGTCGGGGGGGCTTCTACCTTTATTTTAATAATTGTCCTATTGACACCTTTGAATCTAACTAATAACTAACTGCATGTAGCGCTCTGTGGTTGTGGTACTTAACCCTTTCTAGACAGAGCTCTTACGTCTGGCGCTGTGCTAATTGCTGTCAGAAATGGACATTAACTTTTAAATTTCATGTAGTCTGTCCTTGTTGCAAATTGAATAAAGACTTTTTTATTTTTACTCTTTAATAATGATTGGAAAACAGGGCTTATTTCTGCCGGCAGGCAGCCTTTTTTAAATAATATTACAAGTTTTATAGTGGTTGTCCAGTCCCTAAAAATTGATGGCCTATTTTCAATTGATAGGCCACCAATTTTTAGGGACTGGACAACCCCTTTAATCTCTTCCCTACATTTGACATATCCATACGCCAAAGTCGGGTAGGGGAAGTATGTAACAGGCTCACGGAGTGAACCCGCTCCATACGATGCGGGTGTCGGCTGTTTGTTACAGCCGACACTTCAGAATAACGAGCTGCATCGCGCTTGAGCGAGATCCTGCTCGTTTAACTAGTTTAATGCTGCAGTCAATAGCAACCGCAGCATTTAAATTGTTAGAAAGAGGGGGCGACCCCCTCTAACAGCTCATCGCGTCCCCCACAACGCAACCGCGGGGGGAGGGGCGATGGTTGCTATGGCTGCCTGGAGGCCTCCGGCAGGGCTTAATAGATACCTGTCAGAATCACGATATACTGCAATACATTAGTATTGCAGTATATCGTGCAAGAGATCTAACGATCGCTGGTTGGAGTCCCCTAGTGGGGCTAATAAAAAAAGTAAAAATGTGTTAAATAACCTTTTTTTTTAATGTAAACAAATAATTAAAAGTTCAAATAACCCCCCTTTTCCCCCTAGAGCAAAGTAAAAAAATAAAATTAAAAAAATGTAAAAAAAAAAAAAAAAAAAAAAGTCTAAACGTAAAAGTCTAAACTATAACAATATCATTATTTAACCGGCACGGTGAACGCCGTAAACAAAACAAAAAATAAAAAAAATTGTAAACGCCAGAATCTCTATTTTTTGGTCACCTGATCTCCCACAAAAAATGAAATAAAAAGTGATCAAAACGTCGCATGTACACCAAAATGGTATTATTAAAAACGACAGCTTATCCCACAAAAAAGCCCTCGTACCACTTAATTGACGGAAAAATAAAAAAGTTATGGCTCTCGGAATTTGGCGACAAAATAAATTTTCTTTTTTACACTTACGTTTTTATATGTAAAAGTAGTAAAATATATAAAAAACTATATATATTTGGTATCGCCGTAATCGTATTGACCCACAGAATAAAGTTAACATGTTTTAATTGCACAGTAAATTCCGTAAAAATGGCGCACAAAAAACCATGGAGGAATCGCAACGCTGTTTTTTTCATTTTCTACCCCACAATTAAAATTTTCCCCCGTTTCCTAGTACATTATATGGCAAAATAAATGGTGCTACCAAAAACTACAACTCATCCTGCAAAAATCAAGCCCTCATAGGACTAGATCGACGGAAAAATAAAGACGTTGTGGCTTTTGGAAGGTGGGGAGGAAAAAACAAAAATGAAAATCTGAAAAAGGGCTGGGGCGGGAAGGGGTTAAGAAAGGCATCCAAGCCTCTGGAACTCAGTGAACACCATAACAACTTCCCCTGGCAAAGAGTTCTATAGTCTTAACGCTCTTACAGTAAAGGACCCCCCTCCTATGTTTGTTTATAAACCTTTTTTCCTTTACACGTAGTAGATGCCCCCTTGTTAACCGCTTCCCGACCGCCCACTGTATATTCACGTCGGTGCTTGCTGTGCAGCGCCGACGTGAATTCACGGTGGGTGTTAAAAGCACGATCCGGGTGTCTCAGAGCAGCGCTGACACCCGGATCGCGCTGATAACCCCTGCCTCTGGTCCCGGAGACATGACCGAGACCTAATTGGTTCAGGTCCCGGTCATCTGATCGCAGGGAAAGTTTGTTGTAGCAACGAACTGGAAAGTTTGTTACTACAACAAACTGGAAAGTTTGTTGCTACAAATTTTTTTTCCCGGGGACCGATTGCAGGTGCTGCAATCGGTTAAAAGGCAAAACCGGGGGCCATACAACAGCCCACGGGTCTGCCATGCAGAGCAGCCTATGAGAACCAGCCAGAGGCAGGTCCTCATAAGCTTCCTGTCAGTGTGACTCTCAGCATCACACTGACAGTTTATAATACGTTACACTACCTAGGTAGTGTAATGTATTATAGCAGCGATCAGTGCTGCCAGTCTTCAAGTAAAACAAGTAAAAAATAAAATAAAAATGTTTTATAAAAGTGTAAAAACAAGTTATAAAAGTTACAAAACAAAAAATGCTTTTTTTCCTATAAGGGCATGGCCCCACGTGGCGTATTTCTTCCGCAACTGTCCGCATCAATGGCGCACAGAATCTGCGCTGCAGATTCTGTTGCGGATCTGCCCAAAATGTGCAGTAAATTGATGCGGACTGGCCGTTGCGTATTGAGGTGAAAGTACTTCCCTTCTCTCTATCAGTGCTAGTTAAAGTAAAAGAATTTCATACTTACCGGCCGTTGTCTTGGTGACGCGTCCCTCTTTCGGCATCCAGCCCGACCTCCCTGGATGACACGGCAGTCCATGTGACCGCTGCAGCCTGTGATTGGCTGCAGTCGTCACTTAGACTGAACGTCATCCTGGGAAGCCGGACTGGAGAAAGAAACAGGGAGTTCTCGGTAAGTATGAACTTCTATTTTTTTTACAGGTTGATGTATATTGTGATCGGTAGTCACTGTCCAGGGTGCTGAAACAGTTACTGCCGATCGCTTAACTCTTTCAGCACCCTGGACAGTGACTATTTACGGACGTTGCCTAGCAACGCTCCCATAATTACGGGTGCACACACGTAGTCACCCGTAATTATGGGTGCACATACGTAGTCACCCGTAATTACGGGAGCCCCATTGACTTCCTCAGTCTGGCTGTAGACCTAGGAATACATAGGTCCAGCCAGAATGAAGAAATGTCATGTTAAAAAACCAATACGCTTCGCAGCACACATAACATGTACATGACATCTGCGGACTTCATCGCGGAATTTAGAATCTCCATTGAAGTCAATGGAGAACTTCCGCAATGAGTCTGCAACCAGTCCGCCACATGTCCGCAACATCCATTGTATGCTGTGGACACCAAATTCCACACCGCAGCCTGTGCTCCGCAGCGGAATTTTCTACATCGTCTAAACGAACCCTACTAAAAAGCAGTGGAAGGCAATGTAGAAACGGATCCGCTGCGGAGTGTCTGCTGCGGAATTCCAGAGCAATTCCGCCACGTGGGGCTTTGCCCTAATAAGTCTTTTATTAAAGGAAAAAAATGAAAATGTTAAAAAAAAGTACACATATTTGGTATGACCGCGTTCACAACGACTCAAACTATAAAACTATAATATTATTTTTCCCGCACGGTGAACAGCGCAAAAAAAATAATTAAAAAACTGTCAGAATCACTATTTTTTTGGTCATCAACCCTCCAAAAATCTAGAATAAAAAGTGATCAAAAAGTTGCATGTACCCTAAAATACTACCAATAAAAACTACAACCCGTCCCGCAAAAAAACAAGCCCTTACACAGCTTTTTTGACTGAAAAATAAAAAGTTATGGCTCTCAGAATATGGTGACACAAAAAAGAAATAATGTGTTATCGAAAAGTGATTTTATTGCGCAAATGCCACAAAACATAAAAAAACTATATACATATGGTATCTCCGTAATCGTATCAACCCGCAGAATAAAAGTAAAATGTCATTTATAGCGCACGGTGAAAAGTGTAAAAAAAAAAAAAGACAAAAAACATTGTCAGAATTTGTTTTTTTGTCACTTTGCTTGCCAAAAAAAAATCTAATAAAAAATGAAAAATCACATGTACCCTAAAATGGTACCAATGAAAACTACAGATTGTCCCGCAACAAATAAGCCCTCGCACGGCTCCGGTGAAGAAAAAATAAAAAAAAGTTCTGCCTCTCAGAATATAGCGACAGAAATTGTGCAGTGTCCAAAAGCGGATAAGATTGGGCGCCATTTATCAGTGCGACATTGGCCACATATCTGCGGATTATTATTTATTTACCAAATTATTATACCCTCGTATTATGTCCTGATGTACTCTGCCCAATTTACACATACCCCCACATCATAAACTGAAATACCAGCAAAACCCCAAACAGAACAGTTACCAAGCAAAACTCTGCGCTCCAAAAGCCAAATGGCGCTCCCTCCCTTCTGAGCCCCACAGCGTGCCCAAACACCAGCTTACGTCCACATATATGATATTTTATATCCGGGAGAACCCGCTCAACATTGTATGAGGTATTTGTCTTTAGTGGCACAAACTGGGCACAACATATTGTGCACTAAAATGGCATATCAGTGGAAAATTTTAATTTTCACTTTGCACCATCCGCTGCGCATTAACGCCTTCGCGCACCACGACTTAATATATGGAGCAGGCTTATGCGCTGCGCCTGCTCCATATTCTGCAGGTGTCCGCTGTGTATTACAGCCGACACCCGGGACTAATGGACAGGAACAGCGATCGCGCTGTTACAGGAGCCTGTAAAAATGATATTATACTGCAATACATTAGTACTGCAGTGTATTGTACCACCGACCTAATGATCGCTCGTTCCAGTCCCCTAAAGGGACTTTTGGGAGGTTTCCACTGTTTTGGTACCTCAGGGGCTTTGCATATGCGACATGACACCCGAAAACCATTCCAGCTAAATTTGAGCTCCAAAAGCCAAATATTGTTCCTTCCCTTCTGAGTCTTGCCGTGGGTCCAAACAGCAGTTTATTACCACATATGGCGTATTGCTGTAATCAGGACAAATTGCTTTACAAATTTTGGGGTGATTTTTCTCCTTTACTCATTGTAAAAATTAAACATTTCTATGTTTTTTCAGTAAAAAGTAGATTTTCAATTTCACGGCCTAATTCCACTAAATTCAGCAAAAAAACTGTGGGGTCAAAATGCTAGCTATACCCCTAGAAAAATTCCTTGAGGGGTGTAGCCTACAAAATGGGGTCACTTTTGGGGGGTTTCCACCGTTTTGCTCCCTCCAGGGCATTGCAAACGCGACATGGCACTGAAAACCAATCCAGCACAATCTGCGCTTCAAAATCCAAATGGCGCTCCCTCCCTTCTGAGTACTGCCGTGGGTCCAAACAGCAGTTTACTACCACATATGGGGTATTGCTGTAATCGGGAGTGGGGTGCTTTTTATTCTTTACTCCTTGCAAATATTTTTTTTTTTTTTTTTTTCAGAAAAAAAGTAGATTTTCACTTTCACAGGCAAACTCCAATAAATATAGCAGAAGACCTGTGGGGTCAAGATGCTAACTATACCCCTAGATAAATTCCTTGAGGGGTGCAGTTTCCAAAACCGTGTCACTTTTGGGGGATTTCCACTGTTTTGGCACCACAAGACCTCTTCAAACTGGTGCCTAAAATATATTCTAAAAAAAAGGAGGCCACAAAATCCACTAGGTGCTCTTTTGCTTCTGAGGCCGGTATTTCAGTCCATTATCACACTAGGGCCACATGTGGGATATTTCTAAAAACTGCAGAATCTGGGCAATAAATATTGTGTTGCGTTTCTCTGGTGAAAGCTTCTGTGTTACAGAAAAAAATGTATTACAAATGAATTGCAGCAAAAAAAAAATTAAAAAAAAATTTGTCAATTTCCCCTCTACATTGCTTTAATTCCTGTGAAACGCCTAAAGGGTTAAGAAACTTTCTGAATGCCGTTTTGAATACTTTGAGGGGTGCAGTTTTTAATATGGGGTGATTTATGGGGTCTATCTAGTACATAAGGCCCTCAAAGCCACTTCAGAACGGAACTGGTCCTTGAAAAATAGCCTTTTCAAATTTTCTTGAAAATGTGAGAAATTGCTGCTAAAGTACTAAGCCTTGTAACGTCCTAGAAAAATAAAATAATGTTCAAAAAAACGATGCAAATATAAAGTAGACATATGGAATATGTGAAATAGTAACTATTTTGTGTGGTATTACTATCTGTTTTACAAGCAGATACATTTAAAATTAGAAAAATCATAATTTTTGCACATTTTCTCTAAATTTTGGTGTTTTTCACAAATAAGCAATGAATTTATTGACCAAATTTTTCCACTAATATAAAGTACAATATGTCACGAGAAAACAATCTCAGAATCGCTTGGATAGGCAAAAGCATTCCAGAGTTATTACCACATAAATTGACACGTCAGATTTGAAAAAATGGGGCTGGTCCTGAAGGCCAAAATGAGCTTGGTCTTGAAAGGGTTAAAGTTACAGTCCTGGTTTTAACTAGATCGTGAGAGAGATCTCTGTATTGACACTTGATATATTTATTGTTATTAAGTCACCCCTGTACAGTTGTTTTTTTCTAAACTAAATAACCCTAATTTTTATAATCTATTAGAGTACTCACGCCTGTGGTAACCTACTAGTAACAGTGACCTAATCTGAGTATGTACCCCTAACAATTCCCCTCTGTTTTATATCACTGAGCCAGTTACTTACCCCCCTTTTTCCCCAGTCCCAGCATTCTCATTTTATGTACCAACCTTCTATGCGGTGCAGTATCAAATGCTTTGGAAAAAAAAAATCAAGATATATATGACATTCAATGACTCACCCTGGTCCAATCTAGCACCAACCTCCTCATAGATGATCAGATTATTTTGAGAGGACCAATCCCTCATAAACCCATGCCGATATGGAGTTATACCTTTATTCCCATTAAGGCTCTATTCACACGACAGGGTCCAAATGTTGGCCGATAAAAACGACCGATTTTGGCCCGTTTTGCATCAGTTTTTTCCCCTGTCCATTTTAAAAACGGATGAATTTCATTTGTACGTTTTCTGCCACACACTGCCCTCTGTAGATATTGCCACAGTCCCCCTTGTAGGTAGCGCCACACAGCCCCCCTCGTAGGTAAAATAGGTTTGTGTGCATGGGGCCTTGTAGTTATCGTCAGTTAGTGATGGACATTCAATTTTTATTTCTTTTAACTGAAGTTTGTTCACTACATTTTTGAAAGCGTAGTGACACAGTTGTAGCTTAATTGTTTCTACAGTTTTTTCCAGAATTCGGGTTAATTTGTTAGTGAAATAGAAATTTTTTACAGTTTTATATTGGACTTTCAGTAAAAATGTTTCTCCTAAGGCTACATTCACACGACAGTGAAAAAAAATGGCCATTAAAAACTGATGAAATGTCAGTTTTTCATGCCCATTTTGCATCAGTGAGTCTGCAAATTTTCATCCATTTCCAGTCTGTTTGTCTATTTTTAATGGCCGTTTGACATCAATTTTGCATCCCTTTTTCATGGCCATTAAAAAAAACTGATGAATTTCATGTATCGGCTTTTATTGTCTCAGCCCCCTGAAAACACCCAAAGGAAGGTCACATGTTCACCTAGACACTATTTTTCACAGCATAGAGACTTTTGTTGATTCCCTAGTTTCCTCAGTACCTGTAGACCGTGTACTTCTGCATTGGCTGATCTCTAGGCAATTTGATGAGGACGCCACACAGACGCCCTGTACATGATGCCACACCCAACCACCCCTCCCTGTAGGAATTTTCAGGGAATGTCTCTGTAAATTCAGAACAGTCCCGGAAAATTCACTACAGTTGACCACTATGTACAATGCCCCCTGTACTAGCGCCACACTACCCTTGTAGTGAGCGCAACAATACACTACATTTAACTTTCGGCTGTCCTACATACTCACTGATGCGGTGTGGTCTCTCGTCCTCTTCAGGTGTGGTCTCTCGTCCTCTTCAGGTGTGGTCTCTCGTCCTCTTCAGGTGTGGTCTCTCGTCCTCTTCAGGTGTGGTCTCTCGTCCTCTTCAGGTGTGGTCTCTCGTCCTCTTCAGGTGTGGTCTCTCGTCCTCTTCAGGTGTGGTCTCTCGTCTGCACGAGATCTGCGAAGGCGGCGCGACAACGTCATGGCATCGCCTTCACAGAACCCGTGAAGACCAGAGACCACACCTGAAGAAGACGGAGCTGCATCGGTGAGTATGTCGCCGATAGCCAGCAAAGGAACTAGTAGTTCCCTTGCCAATCCCCATGTCACAGATCCGTTTTTAACAGTTGTTACATGTATTGACAGCCGTTAAAAACGGATCCACTGACTTCTATGGGGGCTGTCTGGCCGTGAAAACAGACAAAAATAGGACATGTCCTATATTTTGATGGCCAATATTCACGGGCCGTTAAAAAAAACGGCCGTGTGAATACATCCATAGACCATCATTGTTCTGAAAACGGCAGTGTAATTGTAGCCTAAACATTTATCTTATTCTTTTCTTCCATTTGACATACACGTGTAAAAGCACAACATACATGCTTCACATGTTGAAGCACTACTTACCCCCTAATAAAAATGTCCCAATCATCCCAAAAGGTCTAATCAGCCGAGGAGGCATACACCATCCCGGCCTCTAACACCGATTTTGCCAGCGAGGGAGAAGAGGAAATTGCCCCATTCTTCTTCTCCTCCTCGTCGTCGTCATCCTTATCCAGTGATGAGGAACCCCCGCAAAGGTGCCCCAGGACAACAGCTGAGGCAACCCCACAAATGAGTGATACTATGTGGATCGCACCCCCTGAGAATTATGAGCCTCACCTTCAAGATTTCATAGGCCACTCAGGAGTTTAGTTTGAGACTTAAGGCCTCACAGAAATTGACTTTTGGAAGGTCTTTTTCTCTGAGGATTTTGTTAAATTAATGGTGGCCCAGACAACTTTATACGCTTTTTAGCCCAAAACCCTGCGTTATCATTTGCTAGGTGGACCCCCATAGAGGCAGCAGAGATTATGACATTTTGGGGCCTTGTGCTACATATGGGCCTAGTAATAAACCCAGAGATTAGGCAATACTGCAGTACAGACATTTTATACAGCACCCTATCTTACCGCATGGCAATGCCCCAGACATGTTTTTAAATAATTCTGAAATTTTTGCATTACAATGCACAGCGCCCGGCCCGTGATGACCCCACATATGACCAGCCATTCATAATTTTTGTACTACATTTGAGCAATCATAGACCCCCCCCCCCCCCCCCCGAAAATAACATTGCATTTGACAAGTCCCTTGTACATATTAAGGGAAGACTAAAATTCCACCAATACCTACCAAGTAAGAGGGTGAGGCATGGAATTAAGATGTACAAGCTGTGCGAGAGCAGCTCCGGGTACACCTACAGGTTTAGGGTTTATAAAGAGAAGGACACCAGGATAGAACCTACAGAATGCCCCCCTGACTTGGGAGTTAGTGGGATTTGGTGCACCCACTGCCGGACCAGGGTTACCACCTTTACGTGGATAACTTCTACACCAGAATCCCACTATTTAACTGCCCCTCCACCAGAAGTACTACAGCATACAGCACCGTGCACAAAAACAGTGAGAACATGCTGCTGGTCAAGTATAAGGACAAGGGGAATGTCCTTATGCTGACCACAATACACAGTAGCAGCAGCAACCCTGTCTGAGGTAGCACTACAATGACCCCCAAGTCAGATTACATCCTAGGCTACAATAAGTACATGGGAGGGGTTGATGTCTCTAATCAAGTACTGATGCCGTATAGTGCCATGCGGAAAACAAAAGTTGTGGTACAAAAAGCTGGCAGTGCACATGGTAAAGATGCCATTGTATAACTCTTACGTGCTATACCAATGTGCAGGCTGGACAGGGACATTCCTTCAGTTTCAATAGGTGGTTATCAAGGCTCTTGTATTTGGGAACCAGGAAGGGGAGGGCCCCAGTACTTCTAGAACGATGGTCCACGTATTGTACCAGGGCAACACTACACCAGCTAAATCCCCTTTACTGGTAAAAAGGGAAGGACCCAAAAAAGGTGCAAAGTGTGTTACAAAAGGGGGAGAATACGAGACAACTTATCATTGCGAAACCTGCCCCGAATAACCTGACCTATGCATAAAGGAGTGCTTCAAAGTATATCACACATCCGAGGATTATTAATTGAATCATTTATTTAAATGCTCACTATACCCCTAAATAACTCCCTTGAGGGTTGTAGTTTCCCAAATGTAGTCACTTTTGGGGAGTTTCCACTGTTTTGACCACTGAGGGGCTTTGCAAATACGACATGGCCTCTGCAAACCATTCCAGCTAAATTTAAAACTCCAATGGCGCTCCTTCCCTTCTGAGCCCTGCCGTGTGTCCAAACAGCCGTTTATGACCACATATGGCGTATTGTTGTACTAGGGAAAACCTGCTCTACAAATGTTGGGATGCTTTTTCTCTTTTAGTTTTTGTGGAAATGAAAAAAATAAATAAATAGCTAATCCTACATTTTATTGAAAAAATATAGATTTTTGTTTTCACTGCCTAATTCCAGTAATTTCCGTAAAAAAACCTGTGGGGTCAAAATGCTCACTATACCCCTAAATTTCCTTGAGGGGGTGTGGTTTCCAAAATGGAGACACTTGTGGGGGTTTCCTCTGTTTTATCCCCTCAGGGGCTATGCAAATGCAACATGGCCTCCGCAAACCATTTCTGCTAAATTTGAGCTCCAAAAGTCAAATGACGCTCTTTCCCTTCTCAGGTCTGCTGTGTTTCCAAACAGCTGTTTAGGACAAAATATGGGGTATTGTTGTACTCAGCAGAAATTGCTTTACAAATGTTGGGGTGCTTTTTCTCCTTTAGTCCTTGTGGAAATTAAAAAAGTCTGCGTGAAATTGAAAAAAAAATAAAAATTGTTTTCATGTCAAAATTCTAATATGATTTATGAAACACGTGTGGGGTCAAAATGCTCACTACACCCCTAGATGAATTTCTTGAGGGGTGCAGTTTCCAAAATGGTGTAATTTTTGGGGTGTTTCTTTTGTTTTGGTACCACGAGACTTCTTCAAACCTGACATGCTGCCTAAAATATAATCTAATAAAAAGAAGGCCCTAAAATCCGCTAGGTGCTCCTTTGCTTCGGAGGCCGGTGCTTCAGTCCATTAGCGCACTAGGGACATATGTGGGATATTTCCAAAAACTGCAGAAACTGGGGAAAAAAATATTGAGTTGTATTTCTCTGGTAAAACCTTCTGTGTAAGGGTATGTGCACACACACTAATTACGTCCGTAATTGACGGACGTATTTCGGCCGCAAGTCCCGGACCGAACACAGTGCAGGGAGCCGGGCTCCTAGCATCATAGTGATGTACGATGCTAGGAGTCCCTGCCTCGCTGTGGAACTACGCTGCACTGTGTTCGGTCCGGTACTTGCGGCCGAAATACGTCCGTCAATTACGGACGTAATTAGTGTGTGTGCACATACCCTTAGGGTATGTTCACACGCAAACTCAAAAAGTCTGAAAATATGAAGCTTATTTCAAGGGAAAACCGCTCCTGATTTTCAAACGTTTTTAAGCCACTCGCGATTTTCAAAGTCGACTGCGCTATTAATTCCGTAAAAAAACGGAAATCTGCTAGAATGGTGACAAACGGAAACCATTAGCAATGTTTCCGTCACCATTGATATCAATGGTGATGCAAATGGGAGCTAAGGTTTCCGTTTGCCTTTCCGTTTAGGGGTTCCACGACGGAAACCTCAGACGGAACCCCTCAACGGAAAGTCAACGCTGATGTGAACAGGCCCTAAGTAAACTGTAGAGCAGGTATTTATTCATACTGCTTATCTGTTAAATTAATTGTACTGCATATAAAGCAAATTGTTATTGTAGGAGATGAAGCAAAGAAACTATTTAGACTTGCTACTGCGGTTTTTATATTGGGTGCTATATGTAAGGGTGTATCCACATGGTGCAGATTTGCCACTCGGCTGAAAACTGCACTGAAAAAACAAAGCAAAGCATTCTCACACTGCCAAAATTCCCATTGGGAAGGAAGTCCAGTATATTAGTGACATGTAAACATATTCATCATGAGTTACACGGTAGGAGAGTGACTGAAGTATGTGGAGCGGTGCCAGGCCTCGCGGGGCGGGAGACCTTATAAGGAAGCAGAATTCCACTTGTGATCATTCAAATAGCAGACATTAGTAAAGGATTCAATATGCACATATCTCAAAATTCTAGCCTTTATGTAGATATAACAATATGTTCAGATATAGTCAGGGACACCAGATCAGGAATACGGTCTTTGTAGTAAAATAGTAATTAAAAAAAGTCCAAAAAAAAAAAAGTGAAAATCAAATATGGTCCCAAAGTAGTTAAAGAGGCTCTGTCACCAGATTTTGCAACCCCTATCTGCTATTGCAGCAGATAGGCGCTGCAATGTAGATTACAGTAACGTTTTTATTTTTAAAAAACGAGCATTTTTGGCCAAGTTATGACCATTTTCGTATTTATGCAAATGAGGCTTGCAAAAGTACAACTGGGCGTGTTGAAAAGTAAAAGTACAACTGGGCGTGTATTATGTGCGTACATCGGGGCGTGTTTACTACTTTTACTAGCTGGGCGTTGTGTATAGAAGTGTCATCCACTTCTCTTCACAATGCCCAGCTTCTGGCAGTGCAGCACTGTGACGTCACTCACAGGTCCTGCATCGTGTCGGCACCAGAGGCTACAGTTGATTCTGCAGCAGCATCAGCATTTGCAGGTAAGTAGCTACATCGACTTACCTGCAAACGCCGATGCTGCTGCAGAATCATCTGTAGCCTCTGGTGCCGACACGATGCAGGACCTGTGAGTGACGTCACAGTGCTGCACTGCCAGAAGCTGGGCGTTGTGAAGAGAAGTGGATGACACTTCTATACACAACGCCCAGCTAGTAATAGTAGTAAACACGCCCCGATGTACGCACATAATACACGCCCAGTTGTACTTTTACTTTTCAACACGCCCAGTTGTACTTTTGCAAGCCTCATTTGCATAAATACGAAAATGGTCATAACTTGGCCAAAAATGCTCGTTTTTTAAAAATAAAAACGTTACTGTAATCTACATTGCAGCGCCTATCTGCTGCAATAGCAGATAGGGGTTGCAAAATCTGGTGACAGAGCCTCTTTAAAGAAACACTCCAGAAAATAACATTTACCGCACTCTCCAGTTATAACGTGGTGAAATGTAGCGTAGTGTTGTGTAACAACTTGCCCAATTCTCTATTTTACCAGTAGCCACTCTGTTCCTAGACACCCAGGGGTCACATGATCTTCATTCTGATTTTATGAATCCTACGGCGTCTGCCGTAGAGACCGGAAGTCAGTGTCTTAATGCAAGTCTGTCAGACTCGCATCGAGGCTCTCGTAGGAGCCTCGATGCGAGTCTGACAGACTTGCATTAAGACACTGACTTCCGTTGTTCCCTACGGCAGACACTGTAAAGGGAACCTGTCAGCAGTTATGTTGCCTCAAAACTACAGACCGATTGATATAGGGGAGGCGGAGGGCATTTTAAACATACCTTTTATCTCGGTCATGCAACTTGCATGACCAAGAAACCAAGGTTTGACTCCCATGGCACGGCAGTCGCGGTGCCACTCTCTATTCTAAGTAACGGCTCTAGCGATAGCAGCCAATTTTCGCATTTTCATTTTTGTTTTTACCCACTGCCTTCGAAAAGGCATAACTTTTTTATTTTTTCGTTAATATAGCAGTAAAAAAAGGCTAGTTTTTATTGCGGGACGAGTAGTAGTTTTCAACTGCATTATTTAATGTACCATATAACGTACAGGGAAACAAACTGTAAAACGTGCAAAAAAAACCCAAATGATTTCGTCTTTGTTTTTGGGTTTCGTTGAGTCAAGGTAACTTTATTATATAGGTTGATACGATTATGGAGATACTAAATTTATAGTTTATGATTTACCACTTTTAGGCTGGATTCACACGACCATGTTACGTCCGTAATGGACGGAACGTATTTCGGCTGCTAATCCTGGACCGAACACAGTGCAGGGAGCCGGGCTCCTAGCATCATAGTTATGTACGACGCTAGGAGTCCCTGCCTCGCTGCAGGACAACTGTCCCGTACTGTAATCATGTTTAGGCTGGGTTCACACGACCTATTTTCAGGCGTAAACGAGGCATATTATGCCTCGTTTTACGTCTAAAAATACGGCTCCAATACGTCGGCAAACATCTGCCCATTCATTACTGTGCCGACGACCTGTAATTTACGCGTCGTCGTTTGACAGCTGTCAAACGACGACGCGTAATATAACTGCCTCGTCAAAGAAGTGCAGGGCACTTCTTTGGACGTAATTTGAGCCGTTTATCATTGAATTCAATGAAGAACAGCTCTAAATTACGGCCGTCAATGACGCCTCGCAAAATGCGAGTACGAGCAATTACGTCTTAAATTACGGAGCGGTTTTCTCCTGAAAACGGGACAGTTGTCCTGCAGCGAGGCAGGGACTCCTAGCATCGTACATAAGTATTAGCAGCCGAAATACGTTCCGTCCATTACGGACGTAACATGGTCGTGTGAATCCAGCCTGTAAAAAAAATATTTGTTCAAAATAAAAAAAAATGTTTTACTGTGTTGCCACATTCTGAAAGCCATATCTTTTTTTATATTTCCGTCGCTTGAGGGCTTGTTTTTTTGCAGGGCGAACGGTTGTTTTTATTGGTACCATTTTGGGGTAAATACGACTTTTTGATTACTTTTTAAAAAATTTTTTTTGGGGGGGGGGGGGGATCTAAGGAGCAAAAATCAACATTTCTGGCGGTATTTATTTGCAGCATTCATCATGCGGGTTACATAATGTTACAATAGTTTGGACTTTTACGAACAGCGCAATACCAGCATGTGAGCAAACTCCATACTCCCCCCCCCCCTCGAGGTCACTACACTGCACATGTGCAGTTAAGCGGGGTGTCCTGTCCTCGGTTTCACGTTCTTGATGACGCAGACTCCTCTCAGTAACTTGTAAGTTATTTTATTAACTCTTACCTAATCAGCCGTTTTAGACATGAACATGTTTGGAACACTAAACCCCAGCTTCATAACAGCACGTTGGTGATTTAGTGGCTCCAAACCTACAGACAAGTACCCTTGACCCTATGCACTAGGGACCCGAATTATGCTCAAATTATATATACATAAGACACAAATTAAAAGTTTACAATAAAAAAGTGACACTTTCAGGATCATTTTTCCAATTTTAATTTGACTGTAAGGGTATGTTCACACGTAGTCAACAAAAACGTCTGAAAATCCAGAGCTGTTTTCAAGGGAAAACAGACCCTGCTTTTCAGATGTTTTTTTACCAACTCGCATTTTTCGCTGCGTTTTTTACGTCCGTTTTTGGAGCTGTTTTCATTGGAGTCTATGAGAAAACAGCTCCAAAAAACTCCAAAGAAGTGTCCAGCACTTCTTTTTACGAGGCGTAATTTTACGCGTCGTAATTGCCGTATGACGCGTAAAATTACGCGTCGTGTGGACAATACAGCGTTCTACTAATAGAAAGTAATGGGCAGATGTTTGACGACGTATTTGAGACGTATTTCCAGACGTAAAACGAGGCAAAATACGCCTCGTATACATCTGAAATTTGGCCGTGTGAACATACCCTTAGAGGGTTAAGTTGCCTGTAATTCTAGAATTCCCAAAGTAAAAAAAAAAAAAAATAGGAACAAATTTTAGCAGCTTCAAAACATGAATCACAGACGTTTCTTGTTGCACTGGAAATTATGAGGTAACCTGTAAAAAAAATTACAACTACAGAACTTAAAAGAGCAGCCAAACAAAGGTGGGGCATTTCCTGCTACCAGTCTGAAATTCCAATATGTGTAGCAAATGATTAGCTGCTTTGTGACACTTTAGGTGACCATATACTATAGATAGCTGTCTATAGAGTTAGACCGACCACTGAACTTCCGACTCCCCCGTACACATGCACGCTGAAGCTTATCTCCTGCTGTAACAAAGAATCAGACATACTGAAATCCAACATGACCAATCCTTGCCCCCCCCACCTCCCCCCCCCATCTGCCATCAGAGGAGAGTCGGGACACCCACATAGACATTAGGCCCCATGCCCACTTGTTTTTTTCTTCAGGGTGAAATCCGTTTTTGTCAACGATAGCACCCTGGACCCATTAATTTCAATGGGGCCATGCACACTTCTGTTGTTTTAACGGAACCATGCAGCCGTTCCGTCAAAAGTAGGGCAGGTCCTACTCCTGCCTGTTTTTTACGGAACAGTCTCTGCCTTCTGATTGAATTTGGTCCGTGAAACGGGCTACACACGGAAGCCATCTGTGTGCAGCCCGTGTGTGACGGGACCGTTAATAACGGCCGTTCAACGGCCGACGGAAGTGTGCATGGGGCCTTAGATAGACGGCCAGTGCCAGTCCCACTGAAATCAGAGGGTACTACAGACTGTCACATTTAGATACAATACACATATCAGGCAGGACAAAGGAACAAGCTCCTGTCTGACATTGCTAAGAACTGTAATAAGCCCAGCAATCACATATTTCTTGGCAAACCATCAGAAACTTTGTGAGTAGACAAATTCTCCTTCTCCTTTCCGCTTGTCTCAAGTCCAGGGGGAAATAAACCAGCCAAGCCCAACACATGCACACCTGAATATACAAGTGGAATATTGCAGATGGGGCAGCAGTAAGATCATCAGAAGCACAAGTCTAGCCTGAAACACATTCAATCACAGCACACCAGGACCAAGGGCCAGTGAGCCACCACCACCGGACTTTGACAAATCAGACATAGCCCACAATAGAGCCAACATTATAGTTCATCATAGAGTAACACACTCAATGATAATAGGCTGCTCTGATTGCATCAGTGCATGACAGTAATGAATGATAGTTTACTACACATAGGGCTAATTTTGTCCCAACAGTGCATGACAAGGGGTCATCTGCACTTAAATCAATTTGTAAGAATTTTATACAAGTTTTTAAAAATTAATAAATTAAAAATAAAAATTAAAAGAGATTTTCAATAAAGTTTATATTTTTTTACAATTTACAATTTTCCAAAGGAACCACAACCCTTATCCCTCTTTACCCCTTCCCTCAATTGATAATTGCACAATACTGGTGGTATACACCTTTGTGGTTCCCAATCCTCACTCTATATAACATAAACAGAGAGGGTATTTGCAAAACTACTTTTGACATAGCCTGAAACACGACCATTCACCACAGTGTGACATAAAACATCTCTTCCTTACGCTACCTCATCACTGGTGCTCTGAGCAGTATTTTGCACAAAAAATGGCACATGTTAAAGAGACTCTGTCACCACATTATAAGTGCCCTGTCTCCTATATAAGGAGATGGGCGCTATAATGTAGGTGACAGTAATGCTTTTTATTTAAAAAAACAATCTATTTTCACAACGTTAGGAGCGATTTTGGTTTATGCTAATGAGCTTTCTTAATGCCCAAGTGGGCGTATTTTTAGTTTCGACCAAGTGGGCGTTGTACAGAGGAGTGTATGATGCTGACCAATCGGCATCATGCACTCCTCTCCATTCATTTACACTGCACTAGCGATATAGTTATATCACTATGTTCAGCTACATACACAAGCCCTAACATTACTACAGTGTCCTGATAATGAATACACATGACCATCCAGCCTGGACGTCATGTGTACTCAGAATCCTGACACTTCTGAATCTTTTTTGTGAGATTCCGGCAAGTGAAACCAAATCTCGCGAGATTACGGAGCTAAACGAGATTTGGTTTCACAGATTCAGAAGTGTCAGGATTCTGAGTACACATGACGTCTAGGCTGGATGGTCATGTGTATTCAGGACACTGTAGTAATGTTGGCCCACTTGGTCGAAAGTAAAAGTACGCCCACTTGGGCATTAAGAAAGCTCATTAGCATAAACTAAAATCGCTCCTAACGTTGTGAAAATAGATTGTTTTTTTAAATAAAAAGCATTACTGTCACCTACATTACAGCGCCGATCTCCTTATATAGGAGATAGGACACTTATAATGTGGTGACAGAGCCTCTTTAATAAATTTAGAACATTCTACAACTCTTAGCCACGAAATTATCTATATAATACTAATGGTCTCATTCATACACACATACAAAATATCTTTTATGCTAGCTCCTACCATGTGGACAGCTCTCAAAGCAGACCAGGGTCACGCTGAGGACCGTGATAAGAAACTCTATGCTCTATTAACCCCTTCCCATACCACAAAATGTACAGTAAAGACTTCAGTGCTTTAATGCATTGTGCTGAATATTTACAGCCTAGAGATACTACAGAACAGCAGTGATTCAGTCCATAAGCCCTAGTGTGCTTATGGACTGAAGCACAGGCCTCAGAAGCAAATGAGTACCTAGAGGATTTTGGGCCTCCTTTTTATTAGAATATATTTTAGGCACTATGTCAGGTTTGAAGGGCTCTTGCGGTGCCAAAACGGTGGAAAATCCCCAAAAGTTACCCCATTTGGAAAACTACCCCCCTCAAGGAAATTATCTAGGGGTGTAGTGAGCATTTTGACCATACAGGTTTATTGCAGAAATTATTGGAAGTAGGCCATGAAAATTAAAATCTAAATTTTTTTCTAAGAAAATGTACGTTTAGCTAATTTTTTTCTCATTTCCACAAGGATTAAAAGAGAAAAAGCACCATAACATTTGTAAAGCAATTTCTCCCGATTAAAGCAATACCCCACATGTGGTCATAAACGGCTGTTTGGACACACAGCAGGGCTCAGAAGGGAAAGAGCGCCATTTGGCTTTTAGAGTTCAAATTTAGCAGTAATGGTTTGCGGAGGCCATGTCACATTTGCAATGCCCCTGAGGGGCAGAAGCAGTCGGTCAAAAAACGCCCAAAAAGTTAAACCATTTGAGGAATTCATCTATGGGTGTAGTGAGCATTTTGAACCCACAGGTTTTTCATGGATTTTATAAGAATTGGGCAGTGAAAATAAAAACAATCCCTTTTCTTCAATAAGACGTAGGTTTAGCTCAAAATTTTTCATTTTCTCAACAAATAAAGGAAAAAAAAAAGAACCCCAACATTTGTAATGCAATTTCTCCCGAGTACGGCAATACCACATATGTGGTCATAAACTGCTGTTTGGGTACACAGTAGGGCTCAGAAGGGAAGGAGTGGCATTTGGCGTGCAGATTTTGTTGGATTGGTTTCTGGTCACTATGTCGCATTTGCAAAGCCCCTGTGGGACCAAAACAGTGGAGTCCCCCCAGAAGTGACCCCATTTTGTAAACTACATCCCTCAAGGTATAGTGAGCATGTTAACCCCTTTTTTTATTAACGATCACGCTGCGTTTTTTCTCCGCAGCGTGGGCATGAGATTTTCTAAATCTCATCCACTTTGCTGCTACTGTAAACACTGCGGAATTTCCGCACATAATTCCATTGCAGAAATTTACGCAATATTTAGGCGGACTGTTCTGTCATAAGACGTTTTATTTAGAAAACAAGAAGATGAACATAGAGAACATATTGACACCTCTAGTTAGTCACATATACAGACTCGGACCCTTGTAGGAATTGTTAAATGGAAACTCAGTAATAAATTTGATCCGGAAGTTTTGGTCCTCCCGAACCTTTCTCAGCGAATTACGGGATCTGTAAACGATGTGTTTAAACCAAAGTGGAATGGAGTATGTGTTTTCTTCTAAATTCCTACAACGGACCGGTTCTATATATGCGACTAAGTAGAAGTGTCTATACGTTCATCTTGTGAAATAAAACAACTTGTAAGGCCCCATGCACACGAACGTAAAAACGCCCGTAATTACGGCACGTTTTTACGGGCCCATGGACTTCTATTGGCCACAGGGAAAACTCCCCGTATGCTTACGGGAAGGTGCCCGTGCCATTGAAAAATATAGAATATGTCCTATTTCAGGCCGTAATTACGGCACGGGCAGGCCCATAGAAGTCTATGGGGCTCCCGTAATTACGGGTGACTATTTGTGTGCACCCGTAATTACGGGAGCGTTGCTCTGCGAAGTCAGTGAATAGTCACTGTCCAAGGTGCTAAAAGAGTTAAACAATCGGCAGTAACTCTTTCAGCACCCTGGACAGAAACTACCGATCACAATATAGATCTACCTGTAAAATAAAAAAAGACATTCATACTTACCCAGAACTCCCTGCTTCTTCCTCAAGTCCGGCCTCCTGGGATGACGTTTCAGCCCATGTGACCGCTGCAGCCAGTCACAGGCTGCAGCGGTCACATGGACTGCCGCGTCATCCAGGGAGGTCGGGCTGGATGTCAAGAGAGGGACGCGTCACCAAGACAACGGCCGGGTAAGTATGAATTTCTTTTACTTTTACCTCGGAAATGGCTGTCCCTTTTCTCTATCCTGCACTGATAGAGAGAAGGGCTGCCGATTAGTGCAGTGCAATTTTGCAGCGAAAACGTGCCCGTAAATACTGGTGCAATACGGGTCGAATACGTGTGACCAAGGACACGTATTTACGCCAGTATTTACGGGAGGGAAAAAATACACATTCGTGTGCATGAGGCCTAACACAATGTTTAGCAGCCACCTATGGAGTGTTTGGAAATTATTGGAACTACAGTGGACCTTATTGGACTTTCACTCGT
Organism: Rhinoderma darwinii; assembly: GCF_050947455.1. Classification (NCBI taxonomy): domain Eukaryota; kingdom Metazoa; phylum Chordata; class Amphibia; order Anura; family Rhinodermatidae; genus Rhinoderma; species Rhinoderma darwinii. The sequence continues at coordinate 57,969,088 of NC_134696.1, read as the reverse complement.
ACCTACCATTAACCAACGGGGTGCCGAACTCTAGAATTTGTTGTTTATTTCTAATCCCCATGACCCTGAGCAATGAAGTCATTTTCCTAACACCTACAACAAATCTCAGTTTTCCATGACACACATTTTCTTTATGACTCATTGACCAGGAGGAGGGTATGTACTCAATAACTTCTGCTTCCAGGCAAGTGTTATATTAGTAGTCATATAGTCAATATGAAACTTTTACATTTTAAAGAGGACCTGTTACCAGGTCCTAACATCTAATGTACATATAGTACCTTTTGCCCACTCCCTACCGGCTTCCATCGCTATTTTTTTTTTGTTCTGCTTCCTCCGTTCCTGAGCAATTATACAATGTGTTTGATTAGAAGTGGTCTCGCTGGGCAAGAATTGTCATCAGCAGTTTGGCGCTGACTGGACAGCATCAGAGGCGGGGAAGATGGCTCCACCCAGAGAGATTCACACCCCATTGGCTAACTACAGTGAATTACCATATAAGGCGCCTAAAGTACGGAGCGCAATTACTCAGGAACAGGGGGGGGGGCAGAACAAAAAAATAAATAAATAAAAAGGCAACGGAAACAGGGAGGGAGCTGGTTAAAAGGTCATATATATGTAAATGAGATGTTAGGACCTGATGATGCTCTTTAAACCAATGGGAGGAACCAGATACGCTTTCAATCCATAGAGGATTCCATACTACCTAAGGGTAGATTCAGTTGCAAAAATTTCAGTTCCGTTTATGAGTAAAAATCTGAGTACATGTCAGAGGCGGCTCCTAATTTGTATAATATCCTGTAGGCCACAAGCACATGGTGGCGTTTACAGCGCGGTACAACCTCAGAGTTTTACAGAGCTATATTAGGGCACCTAGAAATGTATAGGGTCTACTGTACATACATACTGTACATACATGTGCTTAAGATTTTATAGGGAGAAAAGGCATACAGATGTTAGGCCCTGTTCACACAGTTTTTTGGTGCTGACTGACGCAGAATCAGCACCAAAAAAGAATTTCTGAAATCGCCCCATTGATTTAAATGGGAGGCAGATGCGTTTCTTGTTCCCTGAACGGCTTTTAGCCGTAGTTTCCGCCTCGGACCTCCCATTAAAATCAATGGTAGGCAGAAAAAACCCGCGGTGCTGGTTTCTGAGCGTTTTTTTGCAGAGCGAAAAATACAGCAAAAAAAAGTGCAGACAAGTGAATATCTGCCTGAAAATTCCTGAAGGAATATGGAGGCAGATTTTTTCTGCCTGAAAAAAAACTTTGAACAAGACCTTATTTTCAGAATTATTCTGTATGAATTCAACAGAAAAAAAAGTTGTTGCATGTTCAATCAGACGCTGTATTGGGAGCGATGCTTATAGAGGACAAAAAGTGGCGCACAGAGAGCTACACAGCAGCATATGGAGTTCTGTGCACCGCCAAACAGCCTTCTGCACACAACTTTAGGCCTTATTCACACGAATGTGTAATACGTCCGTGTGACAGCCGGTAAAACATTGGCTGCCACACGGACCTATGTAATTCAATGGGGCCATTCAGACATGCAGTGTTTTTCACGCAGCGTGTTTCCGTTGCGTGAAACTCACTGCATATACTATTTTTGTGCATCACACACCTATTGAAGTGAATGGGTGCGTGAAAATGACACATCCGTGTGCGGTCCGTGATTCACGCACAAGTTCATAACAAATGAAGTAAAACATTTTTTTTAAAAGAAATGTGCACCAACAGTGACATCACCGACTGATGCCACACGGAACTGCAACGCATGACAAACGTGTCACTTTTTTACGGACACGTTTGTGTGAATAAGGACTTACCATGAGAATGAGGCCTAAGGCCACAAGCACACGACCATAGTTTTCATCCGTAATTACGAACGCATTTATTTCTATAAGCCACAGACACCTTTCAGTATATTTACGGATGTGTCTGTGCCATAGAAATGATCCGCAAAATATAGAACATGTCCTATTCTTGTCCGCAATTGCGGCACGAGTTCGCCCATAGAAGTTTAGGATCTGTAGCCGTCTTATCCGTATTTGCGGACAGTAAATGACTGACTGCTTGTCAGTGTAATAAATGATGCTCCCGGTTTACCTGCAGTGTAGCACTATTGCTTCTATTTGCTCAATTTTTTAGGTTAACCCCTTCAGGACGCAGCTCTTTTCAGCCTCGGGGACGTGGCTATTTTTTGGGGTACATATTGTTTTTGCAGGACTAGTTGTACTTTTTAATAGAACCATTGTGGTGTACATATAACCTACTAAAAAATGGATCAACTATTTTTTTATTTTTTTTTTTAAAAAGTAGGAATAGAAAGAAAACAAACCCGCAATTGCTTTTTGGGTTTCTTTTTTACTATGTTCACTGTGCAGTAAAAATGGCACGTTAACTTTATTTTGGATTTCGTTACAATTAGGGTATGTTCACACGGCTTAGCAAAATACGTCTGAAAATACGGAGCTGTTTTCAGGCGAATACAGCTCCTGATTTTCAGACGTTTTTGTAGCAAGTTGCGTTTTTCGCACCGTATTTTACGGACGTTATTGGAGCTGTTTTTCAATGGAGTCAATGAAAAATGGCTCCAAAAACGTCCCAAGAAGTGACATGCACTTCTTTGACGCGGGCGTCTTTTTACGCGCCGTCTTTTGACAGCGACGCGTAAAATTACACCTCGTGAGAACAGAACATCGTAAAACTCATTGAAAGCAATGGGCAGATGTTTGTAGGCGTAATGGAGCAGTTTTTTCAGGCATAAAACGGCCGAATTACATCTGAAAACAGTGCGTGTGAACATACCATTACATAGAAACCAAAATTTAGGCTTTGTTCACATCTGCGTTGGGGTCTCGTTCTTACGGAAAGCTCAGACGGAACGTCAGAACGGGACCCCTGAACAGACACGAATGGAAACCAGAGGTCAGTCTGCACGGCCCCATAGACTAACATAGGTCCGTGTGAGGCGCGTGAAAAATCACGGACGTATATCACATTTATCTAAATAAGCCCTAAGATAGCTTGATAAATCTCCCTCATTAAAGAGGCTCTGTCATCACATTATAAGTGCCCTGTCTCCTACATAAGGAGATCGGCACTATAATGTAGGTGACATCAGTGCTTTTTATTCAGAAAAACTATCTATTTTCACCACTTTATTAACGATTTTAGCTTTATGCTAATGAGTTTCTTAATGGACAACTGGGCGTGTTTTGCTATTGACCAAGTGGGCTATGTACAGGGGAGTGTATGACGCTGACCAATCAGCGTCATGCACTCCTTTCCATTCATCTAGTCAGCGCATAGGGATCCTTTTAGATCACTCTGTGCTGTCTTATACTAACACATTAACGATACTGAAGTGTTTAGACAGTGAATAGATATTCCACGGGATGTCTATTCACAATCTCTGCACTTCGTTACTCTGTCTGTGGTAGTTACAGCAGAGGAAGCGTGATCTCGCGAGATCACGCTGTAAATGACAGGTTACAACGAGATTACGCTTCCTCTGCTGTATCTACCACAGAAACAGTAACAAAGTGCAGAGATTGTGAATAGACATCCCGTGGAATGTCTATTCGCTGTCTAAACACTTCAGTATCGTTAATGTGTTAGTATAAGACAGCGCATAGCGATCTAAAAGGATTCCTATGCGCTGACTAAATGAATGGAGAGGAGTGCATGAGGCTGATTGGTCACTGATTGGTCAGCGTCATACACTCCTCTGTACAACGCCCACTTGGTCTAAAGTAAAAACACGCCCACTTGGGCATTAAGAAACTCATTAGCATAAACCAAAAATCGCTAATAACGTGGTGAAAACAGATCGTTTTTTTTAAATAAAAAGCACTGCTGTCACCTACATTATAGCGCCGATCTCATTATATAGGAGATAGGGCACTTATAATGTGGTGACAGAGCCTCTTTAAGTGTAATTTTTAGTTGCCCTTAAAACGATTCAACATCTTTCAGAAGACACTCCAGCCTATTATGGCTGGTATGAATAAAAGCGATGTCATAGAGTTCATGAAACAGCACTATTAATTGTGAAACTGCCATCAACCTCTGCATTGGATCGCCGCTCGTTGCCAATGACCTCATGAATATTCTTGGAAGTGGATTTACAAGCGCTGTGCATCATCACGTGTATCCATCAGAACGGGATCTTTCTTTGAAAAGTCGCACATCTTTCTGAAAAAGTGGCTACACATCACTTACCTCTGGTGTTTGGAAACCTCTAAAAAACAAGCTGCACAACTGACTGGAATATCTGAACGCAGGGGGACATAATCTTCACTTTATCAGATTTATTTTACTTCACTTGTTTTAATGCGGAGGATGCAGTGCAGATTGTGTGGATTCCAGTGTTCACACTGAGTTTCTTGGTGCTGATTTTGACACTGGAACCGCACAAAAATAAATGGCCGAAATCACGCCCTATTTATTTCAATGGGAGGCAGGAGTTTTTTTCCCCCCCCCCGGGCAGCTTTTAGCCGCTCGCAGGAAAAAAAAAAAAAGCGGCATGTCCTTTCTTGCTGCAGTTCCGCCTCTGACCTCCCATTGAAATAAATAGGAGGCAGAAAAAAACCTGCGGCGCTCGTTTCCAAGGAATTCTGAGGCAGATTTTTTCTGCCTGCAAAAAACACAGCACAAGAGGCTCACTGCACACGTTGCGGAACTGCTGCGGATCAAAGTACCAGCCATGTGGATGAGCTCTGAACAAATCTAAGCCACAAGATGTGGTACTCTTTCCACAAGGAAATTCGAGCATACTGCAGATCTCATTATTTTCAACGTAGAAGAGGTAAAAATCCGCTATGGATAAACACTGTGAAAATTTAAGTGAATTGGATTTTAAAAATCCCCAGATTCTTAAAAAAATATATCATCCAACATCTAAATCGAAACATTTTAAGCCACATCACCGTTCTGACTGTGAATGCCCCCACAAATGACCAGAAACACCCACTTTTCAAGCACATATTCATAAACTTTACCTTTTTTGTGGTCTGGTTCACGGGACTCTTGACAAGTATGATATATGCATGTCCCTAATACACAAAAAGTAGGTTCACTTGCGGTTTACTAGACACATGAATCTACGTTTAAAAGGACAAGAAAAAAAAAATGGTACTTTTTTTTTTTTTTTAACAACTTGATGACATACCATTAGGTAAACACTGCAGTCACTACTCCGACTGGACTTTGCTGAAACCAGATCATCCTCTAATGCAATCTAGCCTTGGAACTTAATAGATAACTTTTTTTTTTTTGTGTGTCCCATGTCACAACCCTGGTAAACCATGGGACTTCTGCATTTGAGGTCTCTATGAAAACCATGCATTGACCATATGAGCTCAGACAACTTCCTCTTAGGGACTGCTAGGAAGAATTACATGAGTCGGATTACATCATCAGAGCAATCTATAGTGAATGACAAAAAATTAAAAAATATCCCAGTCCACATATACTCCCTATGGGCAACCTGACTTGGACACATTCTGGAGGGGTCTTATAGAGGATTGTATACATTAGCAACAATGGTAACACACAAGATCCTGCTGTCATATTGCTGTCCATCTGTCCCTTACTTCTTGCTACAAATGTATGCTAGAAGAAATAGGGGATTGACGGACAGCAATATGACTACAGGATCAGACTACACAGGTTTGTTTGTGGTCTGTTACTGGTCCGTAAAGGAGAAGCAGACACGAAACAGTAGGAAATATTTAATTAGGAGGATTTGCAAGGTGTTTTTTTTTATTTTTATTTTTGGATTTAAACAATAAAACATTTTTTTTTTTTACGGACCAGCCCAGGTCTATCGGCTGCGGACACCTTTCCGTACCGCTACGGATAGGTGTATGTGCCGTAGAATCGTGCCGAGAATTATATATTAGGTTTTTTTAACATGGAAACCTACGTGTAATGGATCTTACTGTATGGCCTCCGTCACAGGTATACGTAGAACGTATAGCTCAGGGAGTTTTCCCAGGGCCGGGATCCCCAGAAAGAGCATCAGGTAGCTCTCGGCATGGGTATTCCTGCCCTGGGGAACCCCCTGATGTCACTTTTCATTTATGGACAGTGGTGTCAAGGGCTTTCAACTACAGAATCCCCGGCCAGAGCATGTCCGATGCTCTGCCCAGGGACTCCGTAGTCTAAGTCTGGGTTCACACGACCATGTTACGTCTTTAATGGACGGAACGTATTTCGGCCGGAAGTCCCGGATCGAACACAGTGCAGGGAGCCGGGCTCCTAGCATCATAGTTATGTACGATGCTAGGAGTCCCTGCCTCGCTGCAGGACAACTGTCCCATACTGAAAACATTATTACAGTACGGGACAGGTGTCCTGCAGCGAGGCAGGGACTCCTAGCATCGTATATAACTATGATGCTAGGAGCCTGGCTCCCTGCAGTGTGTTCGGTCCGGGATTAGCGTCCGAAATACGTTCCGTCCATTACGGACGTAAAGTGCTCGTGTGAATCCAGTCTAAAGCCTCGACGTCAGGGCCTCCTACAGAAGCGGAATCCCCAGCCAGAGGGTTGCCGATGCTCTGGCCATGGATTCCAGGTTTTTCGTCACGGTCCATATATAGGCAGTGACATCATGGGCTTTCCCAAGACAAGAGTTTTGTGAAAGCCCTTGCTCTGGCCAGGGACTCCATAACTGAAAGCCCCTGACATCACTGTCCATATATGGACAGTGACGTCAGGGGCTTCCACGGCCTCAACGCTTAAGCCAGAATCACAGAGTTCTGATGCTGTTTTTGGCTCAATTCTTGTAGTCTAAGACAGAAATGGGTCCAAAATAAAGGAAAAGTATAAAGAAGGAATTGATGCATCTCCTTTCTTTTGTGTTCACTCGTCTGTTTAAAAAAAACAGGAAAAAAATTGCATCAAAACTGTATGTGTGATCGTGGCCTTAAAGAGGCTCTGTCACCAGATTATAAATGCTCTATCTCCTACATAATCTGATCGGCGCTGTAATGTGGATAACAGCAGTGGTTTTTATTTTGAAAAACGATCATTTTTGAGCAAGTTATGAGCTAGTTTAGATTTATGCTAATGAGTTTCTCAATGGACAACTGGGCGTGTTTTTACTTTTTACTAACTGGGTGTTGTACAGAGGAGTGTATGAGGATGACCAATCAGTGACTAATCAGCGTCATACACTTCTCATTGTTCCAGCCCAACTTCATTCACCGAACAATCACACTGTAACAATGGGCTGGAACAATGAGAAGTGTATGATGCTGATTAGTCACTGATTGGTCAGCCTCATACACTCCTCTGTACAACACCCAGTTAGTAAAAAGTAAAAACACGCCCAGTTGTCCATTGAGAAACTCATTAGCATAAATGATCAAAAATGATCGTTTTTCAAAATAAAAACCACTGCTGTTATCTACATTACAGCGCCAATCAGATTATGTAGGAGATAGTCAAGTTATAATCTGGTGACAGAGCCTCTTTAATGTGACGCTGTGCCCGGGGTGTTTGAGCGATGTATCCCACTCTATGCCTATACAGTGGGATACGTCAGTGCCTTCCATCGGAGGTATACGTCATGACTCCTCCCAACAAATACCTCCGATAGAAAGAAAAAACGTGATGTGAACAGGCCCTTATTTAGTAAGTTTCAAGCAAGAAGCTGTAATTTAATGTTCTGGCTGTTCTTGTAGGGGCAGGCAAATACGCTGCCTGAAGTGAAGCGCTCCCATATGTACTACTATATCATCATCATCATCATCATTTTCACCTCGCATTGCGGAATTGTTTATATCGTCAGCAATATATTCCTCAAGATTTAAAGAGAACCTTTCAGCTGCTCATACGTGTGTAATGGAGAAAGATAGCAAAAAAAAATTATAGTGAGACAGGGTTTGTGCAGCCCTGCCTATTACATGCTGCACATGTATGGGAAGATGAAAGGTTCTCTTTAAAGAATACGATACAAGCAATAAAACGGTCTCTGCATATGCAGCAGCTGCAACAGTTTAAAGGCTATGTACACCTTTGAATGATTTTTTTTTAAATCAAATTACTGTTTGTTAATCACTTTTCTAATTGACATTTATTAATTTTGTTTTTACGATATAGCTAAATTGTATCCTGTATACAGAGCAGCTGTATCTAGCGCTGAAACCTGTATCTGTTAGGTCAGCGGCACTGACGGTTTCAGTGTCAGCGGGTCTTGCATGTCTGAGACACACAGGACCCGCTTACACTGAACCAGTTAGTGCCGCTGACCTAACAGATACAGGTTTAAGTGCTAGATACAGCTGCTCTGTATACAGGATACAAAGCAACTGCATCTCAAAAAGTTCAAATCATTTAGAATAAAAAATATTTAGAAAGTTGCAACAAACACACTGATCACAGATCCGCGCGTTAAACCCCTGAGATGCGGCGGTCAATAGTGACTGTGGTCTCAGTGGTTTTAGAGGGGGCTCTCACCCCTTTGCAGGGTGCCGATGGTTTTTATGGCAGCCGGGTGTCCAACAAAAGCCCCCAGATCTGCCTGTAGTGAATGCCTGTTAGGCCACACTGACATGCATAATACACTGCAATTCAGAGTTATTGCAGTGTGTTATAAAAGCGATCTAGTGATCGCATAGTAAAGTCCCCTGGTGGGACTAAAAAAAAAAAAAAAAAAAAAAAAAAAAAAAAAAAAAGGAACCCTAAACATCTGTAGCAGTACTGGGGTCCCAGAGCAGAGCATCAGCTGATGCTCTGCTCGGGGACTCCATTACTGCTACCGACGTCATTGTCCATATATGGACAGTGACGTCGGCAGAAGTTGCTTTGCTCGGGGAATCCAGTGATAGGAAACCCCTGAATTGACCAAATATTGATGGTCAGAAGAGGGATGGAGTCCCGAGCAAAGCGCTAGCTGATGCTCTGCTCAGGACTCAAGCAATAGGCAATGTGATAGCCCATGCGGTCATGTTCACGAACAGCACATGAAGGAAGAGCTCAGTCACGTGGGGCCGTGTCGAAGAGTCATCACTGTTAGAAAAGCTCCAGCACTTCCTGAATAATTCATGAGGTTTGAACTGCACCATTTTGTACAGAATTTGTAATTAAAATATATTAGTAAGTTTCTTAGTTTCACATAAACATATTATTGCAATGCAATTTTTGGTCCCCGGATAACCCCTTTAACTGCCAGTTGTGAACCAAAGAATGTACCAATTAATAGACTAGAAAACATGGGCCCTAGGACTTCTTATCTGGAAATTGTTTACCAACCTCACACAGTAAACCCAATCAGATCACAGTACGAGATTACAGAAACATTATACGAGGAGTAGTACAGGGGGACTCAAACAAGACGGTGAAAAAGTAAAGGCTGTAGTTTAAATAACATTAATGGTAAAACTGGCTTAGTTGCCCATGGCAACCAATAACAGCACAGCTTTCATTTTCAAGATCCAAGTGTGAAATGTGCTTACACAGTGTGACATAAGACGGTGACATCGAAGCAAGAAAAAGCTTTTTGCGTGTTGGAATTTGCAAGAACAGGGTCTGTTGTGACAGTACAGCGAAACTTTCAGAATAAATTTGGTAAATATGCTCCGCATAGAAACTGCATTTCGCATTGGGTGAAGCAATTTGAAACCACTGGGTGTTTATGTCATGGGAAAAGTCTGGGCCGACCAAAGACTTCGGAAGAGACAGTGAACAGTATTCGAGCCGTGTATAAGAATAGTCCTAGAAAGTCGACCAGGCTAACTAGTATGGAACTACAGGTGCTACAAACCCCGGTATTGCGTATTTTACGAAAACGTCTGCGTTGTAAGTCATATAGATTACATAGCCTTCAGGAGTTAAAACTAGACAACCCGAAACGTGGTGACATTTACATTGACTTGCAGGTCCGATTGGAAGCGAACAAATATTTCGACAGGCTGGTGTTCAGCTATGAGGTTCTTTCCACTGCAGTGGGAAGGTCAATCGCCACAACGTTATAATTTGGGGCTCAAAAAAAACATGTGTCCTTATCGAGAATGTTCTGTGCATTGAGCTGGCACAAAGTCTACGATCCCTTCTTTTTTTGCCGAGGCTACACTCACTGGCCACTCCTACCTGGACATGTTAATCGAGTGGCTTATACCACAGATAGAGAAAGACCTGCCAAATGTAGACTATCAGCAGAATGGTACACGTCCACATTTCCATTTGGATGTTCGCCGATACCTCAATAAAACTACCGGAACTCTGGATCGGCTGTGCCAAAACAACGATTCACCAATGTTGCGCTGGCATCCACGATCACCAGATAAAACACCCTGCCACCTCTTTCTATGGGGCTACATCAAGGACGAAGTGTATCCGCCGCCCCCCCCCCCCCCCCCCCGGCCAGAGGACCTGAATGACCTGTGACAATGCATCACGGAAACAGTGGAGTTTCTACTTCATGTCAAGCTTCTTTTCAGATTAATAAATTTGTGTTATGTTCTCTCGGTTCTGAATATAGAGGCTATCATTTTGCACCATCCTTTTTGAATCACCCTGTATAATGAACTTTTCAGGACAAATGGCTCCAGTTCTGGTGTAAAAACTGTCTTTTCTAACTTTATTATCAGGTTTACTATTGTTTACCAAAGTACAGATCTCCATAACCCCCCCCCCCCCCCCCCGGTATGTCAGTAGAGGGGGTAAAGGGCCCAGATGATCAAAACATGTACTGATGTCTGGTCACTGTATAGGCACGAATACTATATTTGACAGTAATACACAGACAGCATTGCCCTTATGACTCCCCACCAGCTGGATCCCCCCGTTTTTAGCGGCTGTCACGTGAGCATCAAACTCAGTGTTGGGCCGACTAAGTGGGCAGGTAGGTTAGTTTTTTGTCTTTTTTGGCCAAAACCCCCCCTGTCCATCCACACTGCATGAACCCCTCCCTCTGCATCCCGACAGCACAGCCTGAACCCCCTCCCTTTTAGCCCACACAACTGAAGCGCCAAAAGAGGTCTCAAGCGGCTGTGACATGCCGACCACTCAGGATGTGTTTAGCCTGGTGACGTAGGCAAGAGATGGTCGTTACCACTGACTACCATTTAAGTGCAGCGCTGATGTGGTCACGTGACAGACACTAAAAACTGTGAAGTTACAAATCTGACAGACGGAGCGTCCATGTACAAGTACCCACCCTAAAACAGTTACAGCGGCTAATACATATTTTGTACCTGGTAAACCCCTCTAAGCACTGCTGGAGATAGGGCTTAATAGGGGCCGATAAAAAAAACACATAAGTATTGCAGTATATTTTGCAAGCGATCCGAAGATCGCTTGTTCAAGTAGGGGGACTAATAAAAAAAAATAATTTAAAAAATGAACTTTTTTTTTTTTTTACATACAAACTATAAAATAACGTGTGAAAAAGCAGTTTTTTTTTGGTTTTCTACAAAACATAATGTAAAAAAACTATTACAACATAGCATGATTTACCCCCACACGGTCACCACTGTAAAAAATATAAATAGAAACGCCAGAATTTTTGTTTTTTCGTCACCTTATCTCCCACAAAAAATGGAATAAAATGATCAAAAAGTCATATGTAGCAAAACAAAGTGGTAGCAGCTCGTCCCACAAAAAGCAAGTCCTCACGCAGTTCCATTGACTGAACGTCTCAGAACATGGTGCCACGAATCAAAATTTTATTTCTAACAAATAGTTTTTATTGTGTAAGCAGTAGAATATAAAAATAACTACACAAATTTGGTAATCGTATTGACCAGAACATGTTATTTTTACCACTGCGTTAACACCGTAAAAACAAAACCCAAAAAAACAAGGGGAAAATTGCTGTTTTGTTTCCATTCAACCCCACAAAATAGTTATTTTCCGCAACGGAATTGTGTGTGGAAATTCTACAGCATTTACAGTAGCAGCAAATTGAATGAGATTAAGAAAACCTTATGCCTATACTGCAGAAAAAAGTCGCAGCATAAACGTTAATAAATTGACCTGCGGTGTGGAAATTAATTCTGCAAGTCAATTTATGCTGTGTTTTTGTTGATTTTTTGCTGCGGGTTTTCCCCATTAAATTCAATGGGAATGCAAAACCCGCAACATAAAGCCAAATGTTGCGACTTTTGCGGCAGAATCGCAACGTCATCCAGGGAGGCCGGACTACGTGCAGGGAAGAGGAAATGGGTAAGTATGAACATTTTTTCTTCACAGCGCTCCTTTTTTCCGGATTCCAGGTCGCATAAGCTGCGTCGTTTTTACGCAGCTTAGCCGACCCGTCGGAATCCGGCCTCAAAGTTTCCCAGTACATCATGTAGTATATCAAATGGTGTTTTTAAAAACTACAAACTCGTGCTGCAAAAAAATAAAATAATTTTTATAAAAAAAAAAAAAAAAAGACTCATACGGCTATGTCAATGCAAAAAAGTTAGGGCTTTCGGAAGTCGTGGATCGAAAAACGCAAATGAAAATACAAAAAGTGTCCTGTCATTAAAGGGTTAAATAAAAGCCGCAATTGTTTTCTACGGGCGACTGCTCCAGGGTGTGCCCAATGTACTCCTCCAGTCCAATGCGGACGTCTAGCATCCACGTTACCTCAGCTTTGTAATGTTTTTCAGCTTAGATAGACGAAGGATATTTTTAAGCCACAAAGTGTATCATTTAATATATGTTAAGAATCTTCCCTCTGTTCAGTTACGGATCACATGATATGAATAGATTACAAAACAAGGGTTTATTTGGGAGGCAGATTACCTCCTGTTTATCAGCCATCTATAAAGAGATAATAACATGTGTATTCTAGTTGTACATGACCAGTGTAATATCCCTATTACGGGACTTGCTGTGGCCGGCTGCCAGGGACATATCACATTACTTGTCCACTTATGGTCATAATCGTATTCAGAGACAGGGCTAACAATCCAGACGGACGTGTGTGATGGAGAGACTTGTATGCAGCAGGAAATATGCTCCGGGAACGGTTTACTCTATTCGTCCGAACGACGGCGCTTGATAGCCGGGCTGTATCATATGGTTATAATACCACAGAGGGACAGTGTGCGAGTGCATGGACATAATACAACCCTCACATCTCAGAGCAGGTGACTCTCCAGCCATTCTGAAACTACAACTCCCAGCATGCCCCAACGTCCATAGCCAGAAAGCCAGTTTCAGGTCACTGATGTAAAAAGATCACGGCCGCTAATGACGGATCCGTGTGCAGTCCGTTGTTTCACGGACCAAATCAATGAAAAGGCAGAGACTGTTCCATAAAAAACGGAGAGGAGTAGGACCTGCCCTACTTTTGACGGAACTGCCGCACGGTTCCATTAAAACAACAGAAGTGTGAATGGCCCCATTGAAATGAATGTCAGGGTGCTATCCGTTAAAAAAAACGGATAGCACCCTGAAGATAATAACGGAAGTGGGCAGGCCAGAGGCTACAGCTAGGATTTCCCACATGGTTTATATATATATATATATATATATATATATATATATATATATCTCACGCTATTTAAATGTCTTCTTCTCCCAGCAGAAGTCACACAACAATTTATAATGACTTGTAAGAAATGCTACAGACTTTTTGGTGCGCTTTTTGGCCACATTTGTACAACTTATTACATTAACATAAGACAAGTCTCTGTGCAGCTTTCAATATTAGGTAAGGGTCACACATGAAGTTTTGGAGACAAAGCAAGGAGTGGGTCTAAAAAATAGCGAAAGGCCAAATGCACTCCATGCGTATTACGTGCAGATTTGACACGCGTATTTTCGTGCAGAAAATCCGCAGTGTAGTACTGTACCTGCAAAGTAAATGAGATTTCAAGAAATCTCGTCTACACATTGCAGAATTTTTCTGCACGCAAATTGACCTGCGGTGCGGATTATAAAATCTGCAACAAGTCAATTGATCTTGCGTTTCCACTTGCAAATTGTATCTGACTAGATCTAAAAAAAAATAAAACCACATCAAAATACGCAGAATAAGGGATTGTCCACACACAATGGAATTGCTGACTTTCCGCTGCGGCAAAAACACACTATTTGCTGCGGTTTTTACGTCATGCCAGGAGGCCGGACTGCAGGAAGAAGGAGAGAGTTCTGGGTACCCACGTTTATTAACGTTTACACTGCATTTTCTTCCACAGCGTGGGCATGAGAATTTCAAAATCTCATCCACTTTGCCGCTACTATAAACGCTAGTGAATTGCCGCACAGAATTCCGTTGCGGAAATTCTGCAGGTTTACGCTACGTGGGAACCCAGCCTAAGAAAGGACTTAGAAACGTCCTGTTGGAGCCACTTCTTGCTAAGGCCCAAAAAAACTGCTTGTGTGATTGTAACCCAAGGGCTCATGCACACGGCTGTATCAGGGCTCCACGCGTGTGCCGTATAGGAGACAAGACGAGATAACTCACTGGCATGAAATATACGACTGCCGCGTGGAAACGTTATACCGCCGTGCGCATGGAGTCTTGAGGAGTAGTCCACGATTTTCCTGTCTTCTTTTGAAATCCTGCACGACGATCGACATTCAAAGTGGTGTCCCATGACCGTGGCCGCAAGACTTGTGATGGGTGAAACGATGGCACGGTCATGTGAAATCACATTGTAATGCAGGATTCCAAAGAGGCGAGGGTCCCAGGAGAAGAGAGGCAGAAGTCCCAGGAGAAGAGAGGCAGAAGTCCCAGGAGAAGAGTGGCAGAAGTCCCAGGAGAAGAGTGGCAGAAGTCCCAGGAGAAGAGTGGCAGAAGTCACAGGAGAAGAGTGGCAGAAGTCAGGATTGCGGTAGTCCCAGAAGGATGGCAGAAGTCCCAGGAGAAGGGTTGTGAGGGAATGTAGTGTATATTTTAGGTCCATACAACAATATATGAAAATCCTAGAAAACCCCTTAAAGTTCTACCAGGGTGAGTCCGCATGCCACTCTACCAGCTGGCAACATCTGTACGACACTGGTAGCCGCACCTAGAAACCACTGGCGCTCACATGGCGGGAGAGAAGTGCGGCATAGCACTAGGTTCTCTCTGTAATACACTAGACGCACATTGTCAGCACTCTCCGCACATCAGGAGTCTAGAACAAGCCACAACTGGATACCGAGGACTTACCTGCTTGTCCTGCGCCCGGATAACGTGCTCACTGCCGGAGGAGAAGACGAGAATGAGCAGAACCTGCGGCTGAGTGGGTGCGGTTACTAGGCACATACACATAGCCCAGGGACTGGGACAATCACTCATCACACACAGAGCGGAGAACTGCTGCCGTTACTTCAGCGCTGTACGTACGAGTAAAATTACCCACTGTCCCTACACGAGCAACATCTATTCTTCAGGGAGTCTGGAGGGAAAGCTGAGGTATTATGTGCGGACGGTTCTCTGAAGCTCGTACATTGTAGTGACACAGTGGTTCTCCTGCCTCACATCTGGCATGCTGGGAGTTGTAGCTTCACAATAGCTGGAATAGTTGGGAAACTTTGAAGTAACTGCGCTGAGGAGCGGCTTCATGTCAGCCCTGTGTTCACACTGAGTTTTTTGCAGGAGGAAAATTCCTCCTGCAAAAACTGCTCCAGTAGGTTTTTGCACAGTGGTTTGACAAAAACTCGTCAAAACACTCGTCAAGGTTTTTTTTTCCTCTATCTGACTGATTGAAATAGGGTTTTGGAGGTGGAAACCGCCTCAAGATGGGTCATGACGCTTCTTTTTACCGCGACGCGTTTTTTTTACTCGCGGTAAAAAAAACTCATCCAACTCCCATTGAAATCAATGGGAGGCATTTTCTGGCGGTTTTTGAGGAGTTTTTTGGCGCGGTTTTCGCGTCAAAAAAACTCGTCAAAAAACTCTGTGTGAACAGGGTTTTTATCTGGCGACCAAAAATTCCTTTGGATCTATATTTTTATGTGGAAAGAAGTCACTTACTAATGTAATTTAGTGTAGCTAAACGTTTGACAAACTTCTGACATGTCATAGTAACATGTCAGAAGTTTGGATTGGCGGGGGTCCGAGCCCTCAGACCCCCACCGATCGCTAAAATGAAGCAGCTAAAGTGCTCGTGTGAGCGCTCAGCCGCTTCGTGTCTGTTCGGCTTTTTCTGGAAAGCCGATGTATCGGAGTACGGGCTCATACACTTTCATAGGCTGCCATTTTTACTTTACAGGCTTATCGGAGGCAGAGTGAAGTAAGTCCTGGGGTGTCATAACAACCTTCGTCACCCCCGATCTCACTGCGGGGGGGGGGGGTGACGATGAACTGTCGAAGGGGGCCGCCCCCCTCTTTTCAACGCCTCAGATGCTGTGGTCGCGATTGACCGCAGCATTTGAGGGGTGGAACAGCGCAATCGCTGCTCCCGGCTGTTATTCCCAGGTGTCCGCTGTAAAATACAGCCGACACCCGCAGCATATGGAGGGTGCTCAGTGCGTGAGCACGCTCCAAACATCACCCGCCGCACCCGGACGTAATAGATTCTGGATTTGTTTTTTATTTTATTTTTTAACGGTGTTCGCCGTGCGGGAAAAGTAACATGATAGTTTTATCGTTTGGGTCGTTACGAATGCGGCAATACCAAATACGTGTACTTCTTTTAATGTTTTCCGTTTTTTTCCTAGAATAAAAGACTTATTATGGGAAAAAAGGCAGTTATAGATTTTTTTTAACTTGAAGCTTTATTTTTATACTTTTGTACAACATTTTTAATAATTTTTTTTATTATTTTTTTTGTCCCACTAGGGGACTTGAAAGCATGAAGCCCTGATCGCTATTCTAATACCCTGCACTACCTGCATTGTGCAGTGTATGAGAGGTGTCAGTCATACACAGACTTCAAGTCTATTAGGCTCTGCCTCTGGGCGCGCACTAATAGGCTTCCGTACATGGCAGACCAGGAGGCCATGATTAGGCCTTTGATTGCCATAGCAACCATCGGCACCCCCGCGATTGCCTTTGATTGCTGCGTCTAACGGGTTAATCGGCCGGATCAGAGGCTAGATCCGGTCCTGGCCTTACAGCAGGGTGTCATCTGTAATATACAGCTGACACCCGCTGGTGATGGCGCTGGCTCAGTTTCTGAGCCTGCTCCATCCCTGTCACGCCACTTACGTGATGTTGCGCAAAGTCAATAGCTGCAATGACGTAACTGTACCTGAGGTTTAGAAACGCATAAAAAGGATTCACGTTCTTTATTCACGTTTTATTCAGGGTTTTTTGTTTTTTTTAAAACAATGTAATACGAAATTTTAGCACACATAGCAGGCTTAGGCCTCATACACACGACCGTAGCCATGTGCACGGCTGTGATTTTTCGGGTTGGCCGGGGGCGGAGTGTCACCCGCAAATCGCGGACCGTGCACATGGCCGCGGCCATTATTTGCTATGAGCCTGGCCGTAATAAGACATGCTCGTTCTTTCTGCGGTCCGGGCTCCTGGGCCATGCACGGACCATGGAAACCACGGTCGTGTGCATGGCCCCAAAGGGAATGAATGGGGCCGCAATTCTCCCGTGGATTTTCGGGGGAATTGCGGCTGCAAAAGCACGTTCGTGTGCATGGAGCCTTAGTGAGAATCCACGGGAGAATCGCGGCCCCATTCATTCCTATGGGGCCATGCACACGACCGTGGTTTTCACGGTCCGTGCATGGCCCGGGAGCCTGGACCGCAGAAGGAATGGGCATTACGGCCGTGTTCTGCGCTCATTGAAAATAATGGCCGCGGCCATGTGCATGGCCCACGATTTGCGTGCGGCTCGCGGCTGACAGTCCTCTGTGTTCATGAGGCCTTATATAGCATTGACATCAATTGCAATGAGTGATGAGAATGGGGGAAAGTACAAAGTAGACCTAAAAACTGCAGGTTAACCGCACGTGACTTTAGCCCGAATTGCTGCAGATTTTGCAATGCGGTTTTAGGCACAATTTTAGGTTTTTACACTTTACAACACCGCCAAAAATGTCTCATGTAAATGTACCCTATGGCTACATGCACACGGGACGGAAATGCTGTGAAAACTCCGTACAGAAGTTCCCTTGGCGTCTATGGTAGATAAATTGGCAAGCTACAAATTGAGAATATGCACTGCAGGTCAATTTCTGCACTTGTTTTCTACATATTTTTTTCCGCAGCGTGTTGATGAAATTAGTTCGAATCTCATCCACTTCGCTTTTATTGTAATAAACTGTGGAATTTCCGCATGGAAATACCGGAGTATTTACATCTTGTGTGCAGGGAGTTTAACCCGTTCACCCCCCACTGTAGATAGCGCCACTTGAACTCCTTCTAGGAGTGGATTCCCCGGTGTCAGAACGCACTGGTCAGGGATTCTGCTTTTAGAGTTAACCCCTGACGTCACTGTCCATATATGGATAGTGACATCAAGGGCTCCCTGTAGGAGCGAAATCTCCAGCCAGAAGGATTCTGCTCCTACAGGGAGCTACAGTGGTGCTATTTACAAGATGGGGGTGCCATTTACGGGGAGGGGGTGCCGCTATCTGCAGTGGGGATGTTGTTAAATATAGGAGGGATGTTGCTATCTACAGGGGCGGCGCTATCTACAGGGGGGGCGTTATTTGCAGGGGGTGGCACTATATACAGGCGGTGTGGTGCTATCTACAGGGGGTGCTATATACAGGGTGTGTTGCACTATCTACATGGGCACTGTGGCATTATATTGCCACTACCTACAGTGGACACTGTGGGCACTATCTACAGGGAGAGCTGTGGTACTATGTGGGCACTGTGGCACTATTTACAGTGGGCACTATCTATGTGGGCTCTGGCACTATGTGGACAATGTGGCACTATCTACAGTGGTATTGCTTCACTATCTACGTGGGCACTGTGCTGTTTTCCGGGGGTTGGGACAAAAAAACTCTTAACAATTAAAATTCATAATTTTTTTTCATTTTTTTAACGCCCATGAAAAACGGATGGCAAATGGCGGTTAAAAAAGTTCAGACGGCCCGGAAATGGATTCAAATTTTGAGACACATTGATGCTAAACAGCCATGAAAAACTGACAGTTGATCCGTGTGTATATAGCCCTCTTCACTCTCCCCTCACAACGATCCAGGGTGACGGAGGGGGAAGAAGACTAATTGCTACAGAGCTGTACAGTGTATGTATATATATATATATATATATATATATATATATATATAACATAGATAAATATATATAAAAAATTACCCAAAAAGTTTTTTTTTTTCAAATTTTTGTCTGCTCATAATAAATAAAAATTAAAACCACGGACTTAATTAAACTAATCTAGAAAATGAAAGCCTCATAAGTCTTGTAAAAAAAAACAAAGTAAAACTTGTTGTGATATTCAAAGCGGTTGCAAAGATACAGGAGCAGCAATGACCCTTGGTGATAAAACGGGTTGTCCGGACATTTTTTATTGATGAACTTTGCTTTGGCTAGGCCATCAATATCAGATCGATGGGGGTCTGATTCAGCTGATAGATGAGAAAGGGGCATTTGTCACATTTTGTTAAGCTAGTTGATGCCACACACCCTTGTAGATGGTGCCACACAGCCCCCCTTGTAGATGGTGCCACACAGCCCCCCTTGTAGATGGTGCCACACAGCCCCCCTTGTAGATAGTGCCACACAGCCCCCCTTGTAGATGGTGCCACACAGCCCCCTTGTTGATAGTGCCACACAGCCCCCCTTGTAGATGGTGCCACACAGCCCCCTTGTTGATAGTGCAACACAGCTCCCCTTGTAGATAGTGCCACACAGCCCCCTTGTTGATAGTGCCACACAGCTTTCCTTGTAGATAGTGCCACACAGCCCCCCTTGTATATAGCACACCCAGTAGACAAATTTAAAAAAAAAACTTATACAAACGTAGCCCCGTTCCCACGACGAACGGAGCTGCAGAGTCTCAGTCTCCTCAGTCTTGAAGCCTGTGAGACGCAGAGACGGACCCTTGCGTAGGCCGGCGTGATCCAGTGAGGGTATCGTATCGGCCTGCGCAGGCATCCTGTCCTAGGGGGCTGGACTTTGCCTGTAGCCTAGTGAATCTGAGCACGGGAATCTCAGCTGATAGCTCCATGCTCCGCCATAAAATTCAATTGTACCTGCGACCTGAGGACACAGATACAATTGATTGGGGCAATTGCCCTGGGCATCAGGCCAAAAATCCAGGGCTTGGGCCCCCAGATGCCCAATGCTAGCGACACCACTGCTGTTTAACTTTAAAAGTACAGATTTTGTAGCAAATATTTCTGCAGCTAAAAATCGGTTCCTTTCATCTGGATAGCACTTGCAGGAATCCAAACACCTGCTGCAGAAACAACCACATTCAGATGAATGGAAATGATTTTCAGTCGCAGAAATTTCTGCAAAAAAATCTGCCGCATGTTACTGTACCATAAGGGTATGCATTTTGTTTTTAGGCTGGGTTCACACGTGGCAGAATTTCACTTAAATTCCGCTGCGGACACTCCGCAGCGTTAATCCGCAGCGGAGCCGTTTGTCCATTGACTTACACTTTAATTTAGCAGTGTTCGTTTAGACGAGGCGTAAAATTCCGCTGCGGAGCATAGGCTGCGGAGCGGAATTTGGTGTCCGCAGCATGCTCTGTCTGTTGCGGAGCAGTGGCGGACTCATGGCGGAATTTCTCCATTGACTTCAATGGAGATTCTAATTTCCGCAATGAAGTCCGCAGCTGTCATGCACATGTTATGTGTGCTGCGCATCCGTCTTGCTTTTTTAACTTGACATTTCTTCATTCTGGCTGGACCTATGTATTTCTAGGTCTACAGCCAGACTGAGGAAGTCAATGGGGCTCCCGTAATGACGGGAGCGTTGCTAGGAGACGTCAGTAAATAGTCACTGTCCAGGGTGCTGAAAGAGTTAAGCGATCGGCAGTAACTGTTTCTGCACCCTGGACAGTGACTACCGATCCCAATATACATCTATCTGTAAAAAAAAATGAAGTTCATACTTACCGAGAACTCCCTGCTTCTGTCTCCAGTCCGGCCTCCCAGGATGACGTTTCAGTCTAAGTGACGGCTGCAGCCAATCACAGGCTAATAACAGGCTGCAGCGGTCACATGGACTGCCGCGTCATCCAGGGAGGTCAGGCTGGATGCCGAAGGAGGGACGCGTCACCAAGACAACGGGCGGTAAGTATGAATTTCTTTGACTTTCACAAGGGAAAGTGCTGTCCCTTCTCTCTATCCTGCACTGATAGGGAGAAGGGAAGTACTTTTACCGCAGTCCGCAGCAGCTAGTCCGCATCAATTTACTGCACATTTTGTGCAGATCCGCAGCAGAATCTGCAACGCAGATTCTGTGCGGCATTGATGCGGACAGTTGCGGAGGAAATCCGCCACGTGTGGTCATGCCCTTACCACCACTTACGCCAAAATCACATAGTTTACATCCAGCGTATATAATTCTGTCCGCTGTCATGTGATGGACACACAGGTGCACAGCTAGTTACAGTATGTGTAAGGCTTGGTTTTCATGTCGCGTTCAAAATGCGATTCACGGTGAAAAATGCATTTTGACTGCGACATATCTTGGTATGCTGAAGCTTTAAGATTTCCCTTCGCTGGAACAAATGGACCTAGGCCAACCCATGAAAAACAACACTATAACTGTAATGACGGGGTAGGGAGACAGATAGGTGAGCCCTAATCTACCCGCCACTCAGTCCCTGCCTACTTGCACGACCCATCCTAGGCGACGGCGTACAACTGGGCGATGGTCCCTACGCTTAATAGGTGCACGACAGACAAACAGACAAGGGTGCACAGAAGCTAAGGGAAATGGGGCAGTTGCCCACAGCAACACAGTAAGCAACAGGAGTAGTGAACAAGCCAGGAGTGTACGAGATACCAAACGCAGAGCAGGAGCGTAGTTAGTAAAGCCAGGGTCAAAATGAAGCAGAGGTCAATAGTAATAGCTGGAGCAGCAGAGCCAGGAAACAAGAAAGAATCACAGGCAAAGACAAGAAGCAAATGAAGGTATAAATAGACTGAGGGCAGGAGCTAGAACCGTCTGGCCAGGCTGTGATAGGTTCTCCCACTCCTCAGCCTAACAACCTGAGTGGTAGCAGATTGAGTCAATCTATCAGACCTAGGAGCAGATGCAGACTGATTAACCACGGGCGTCGACACAGAAGCTGTGTCTGGCAAATCCTTTACAATAACATTAGTCCTCCTCTCCCAAACTTTAGAGTTTGCACAATACAGTCAGGCAGGTAACATTCTCCTGGCATTCGCCAAAGCCAGACTCATTCATCAGACTGCCAGATAGAGAAGGGTGATTTGTCACTCCACAAAACACTTTTCCACTGCTCCAGAGTCCAGTTGCGGCATGCTTTACACCACTTTATCCGACGCTTGGCATTGTGCTTGGTAATGTAAGGCTTGCATGCATCTGCTCGGCCATGGAACCCCATGCCATGAAGCTCATGGCGCACAGTTTTTGGGCTGATGTTATTGCCAGAGGAGGTTTGTAACTCTGCAGTTATAGAGTCAGCAGAGCGTTGGTGACTTATATACACTATATACGGATCATTGTTTGGTGACAACGCTTTGTAACTTGAGTTGCTGTAGTTCTTAGAGGAGTTATCCGGAGACTTAAAACTCCTGAGCATTAAAGAGGCCCTATCTCCTATTGCATGTGATCGACGCTGCAATGTAGATAACAGTAACGTTGTTTTTTTTTAAAAAACGTTCATTTTTGGCCAAGTTATGAGCTATTTTATATATATGCAAATGAGCTTTGAAATGAACAATTGGGCGTTTTTTTTTCGTTATGTCCAACTGGGCGTGTATTGTGTTTTTAACTGGGCGTGTTTACCTGTATGACGCTGACCAATCAGTTACCAGTCAGTGTCATACACTCCTCTCCATTCATTTACACAGCAGTGATGTGCAGCCACATACACAGAGATTAACGTTAATCGAGTGTCCTGATAATGAATACACATGATCATCCAGCCTGGACGTCATGTGTATTCAGAATCCTGACACTTCTGAATCTTTTCTGTTAGATTCCAGCAAGCCACGCGTAATCTCGCGAGATTACGGAGGTAAACGAGATTTTGTTTCCCTTGCTGGAAATCTCAAAGAAAAGATTCAGAAGTGTCAGGATTGTGAATACACATGACGTCCAGGCTGGATTTCATGTGTATTCATTATCAGGACACTCGATTAACGTTAATCTCTGTGTATGTGGCTGCACATCGCTGCTGTGTAAATGAATGGAGATGAGTGTATGATGCTGACTGGTCACTGATTGGTCAGCGTCATACACGTAAACACGCCCAGTTAAAAACACAATACACGCCCAGTTGGCCATAATGTAAAAAAAAAACCGCCCAATTGTCCATTTCAAAGCTCATTTGCATATATATATATATATATATATATATAAAATAGCACATAACTTGGCCAAAAATTAACGTTTAAAAAAAAAAACAACACGTTACTGTTATCTACATTGCAGCGCCGATCACTATAGGAGATAGGGATTTGATAATCTGGTGACAGAGCCTCTTTAATCTTAGGATATGAATTCAACTTACTTACCAATATACTTTTATTTCCAATTCTGTGCAGAATCCCTTAGGGAAAACCTGGTCACGTGATGCAGGTAGATCTATATTTTTCTCTTACTTGATGATGCACCGACACAGCCCCACGTGACTTAGAGCTGCCAACTTCTCGTACGCATCGGCGCATCATCAACTAGGTGACCCCAAGGGGCTGACACTAACTGCTCAAATCCTAAGCCAGCCATCTTCTAGGTCCCTGCTTTCTTGGCATAATAGATACAAAGCGAAAACAGTGCGGATGTCACTATTAGGTGTTTGTCTCCTGCACTTATTGTGCATTCTCATGACCTCCCTACCTTTTAATAGCGTGAAATATGAGGACTGCTTGATTTTAGGAAGCGGAACTATGGGTAGAAGTGACAAAGAGAAGAAAGGGGTGGGTTGGAAATGAGGAGAGAAGAGCATTCTGGGATTTGTGTTTTTTTAGATTGAGATGTAAAACAAAGTCATGCTTCAGACCAGGAAATAATGACCGTTTCTGCCGCAATATAGCGGTTCAGTGAGTAATACATATTATTTTCTTTCAGAAAAGTATCTACTACCATGAGCGAGGCCTCTTTAAAAGTAATTTGTGGAAGTTTTTATTTTATGGCCGTCGGATAACCCATTTATCTCTTCCACTTTGCAATAGAACAACTCACAGTTGATTGTGAAATTTCTATCCTAGATATTCCACAAACTGACTTGTTGCAACGGTGACATCCTATTTCAGCACCCTGCTGGACTTCAGCGAGGTCTTTAGACACATTCTTTCACAAATGTTTGTAAAGGAGACTGCATGGCTAGTGCTGGATTTTATATACCTGTATTAATGGGACAGAATGACACACCTGAATTCAATGTTTAAAAGGTGTGTCACAATAATTTTGTCCATAAAGTATATCATTGGGAAATTGTAATTAACCCCTTCCCACTCCGGCCGCTTATGACCTTGCTGACAGAGCATTATTTTTCAAATCTGACATATCTCACTTTATGTGGTAAAAACTTTGGAATGCTTTTACCTATCCAAGCGACTCTGAGATTGTTTTCTAATGACACATTGAACTACATGTTACTGGTTAAATTTGGTTGATAGATTCAGTATTTAATAGTGAAAAACACCAAAATTGAGCAAACAATTGCAAAAATTTGCATTTTTAACAATTTAAATGTATCTGCTTGTAAGACAAATAGTTATACCACACAAAATAGTTGCTGATTAACCCCTTAGTGACCACTAATACGCCTTTTTACGTCGGTCACTAATGGGCTTTAGGCTAGGCTGACGCCTTTTCACGTCAGCCTAGTCTAAGTCCTGCACGGGTCTCCCGTGCAGGCAGGAGCCGGGGCTCTGCTGTCTGATGACAGCTGAGCTCCTGCTCCAACGCCCGCGATCAAAGTTTACTTCGATCGCGGCCGTTTAACCCGTTAAATGCCGCCGTCAATAGCGACCGCGGCATTTAACTTTGTTTACAGAGGGAGTGAGCTCCCTCTGTCACCCATCGGCGGCCCGCGAATGCAATCGCGGGTCTCCGATGGGGTGTCATGGCAGCCGGGGGCCTGATAAAAGCCCCCAGGTCTGCCCTGGACATATGCCTGTTAGGACGCGCCGGAGGCACGTCCTAACAGATTGCCTGTCAGATTTACACTGACAGGTAATAATGCTCTGGTATACGAAGTATAACAGAGCATTATAGCAGCGATCGGAATATCGCACAGTAAAGTCCCCTAGTGGGACTAATAAAATAAGTCATCAAAGTGAAAGATTATTAATAAAAAGTACAGTAAAAAAATAAATAAAACAATTTTTTTCCATAAAAAGTGATTTTATTTAGTAAAAGTGTAAAAAAAAAAGTACACATATGTGGTATCGCCGCGACCGTAATGACTACATTAATAAAGTTAATATGTAATTTAAACCGCTAAGTGAACACCGTAAAAAAAACGCAAAAAACCATGGCAAAATTTCAATTTTTTTCCATTGCCCCCCAAAAAAGTCATAATAAAAATGAATCAATAAGTCCCATGCACCCCAAAACAGTACCCGCAGAAAACAAGCCCAAAAAATCACTACATTGATGAAAAAATAAAAAAATTACGGCTCTTGGAAAGCGACGATGCAAAAGCAAATAATTTTAGTTCAAAAGTGTATTTATTGTGCAAAAGTCGTAAAACATAAAAAAACCTCTACATATGTGGTATCGCCGTAATCGTACCGACCCATAGAATAAAGGTAACATGTTATTTACGTCGCATAGTGAACGGCATCAATTTAAAAGCGCATAGAACAACGGCGGAATTTCAGGTTTTTTTTATAATCCCCCCCAAAAAGGTTAATAAAAGTTAATATAAAAATTATATGTACCCAAAAATGGTGCTATTAAAAAGCACAACTAATCCCTCAAAAAACAAGTCCTTATACAGCTATGTAGACGAAAAAATAAAAAAGTTATAGCTCTTTGAATGCGACTATAGAAAAACGAATAAAATAGCTTGGTTATTAGGGCCTAAAATGGGCTGGTCACTAAGGGGTTAACACTTCCCATATGTCTACTTTAGATTGGCAT
This sequence comes from Rhinoderma darwinii, assembly GCF_050947455.1. Classification (NCBI taxonomy): domain Eukaryota; kingdom Metazoa; phylum Chordata; class Amphibia; order Anura; family Rhinodermatidae; genus Rhinoderma; species Rhinoderma darwinii. The sequence goes on along the minus strand of NC_134696.1, from coordinate 57,942,979 downwards.
CGTTTTTTGAACATCCTTTTACTTTTCTAGGACGTTACAAGACTTAGAACTTTAGCAGAAATTTGTCACATTTTCAAAAAAATGTCAAGACTATTTTTTCAGGGACCAGTTCAGTTGTGAAATGGCTTTGAGAGGCCCGTACAATACAAACCCCATAAATCAGCCTATTTTAAAAACTGCACCTCTCAAAACAGCACTTATTAAGTTTCTTAACCCATTAGCAAATTTCATTCATTCATTTTTAATTCATTTTTTTCTGTAACACAGAAGGTTTTACCAGAGAAACGCTACTCAATATTTATTGCCCAGATTCTGCAGTTTCTAGAAATATCCCACATGTGGCCCTAATGTGCTAATGGACTGAAGCACAGGCCTCAGAAGCAAAAAAGCACCTAGAGAATTTTGGGGCCTTTTTTATTATTAGATTATATTTTAGGCATCATGTCAGGTTTGAAGAGGTTTTGTGATGCCAAAATAAAGGAAACACCCCAGTTTGGAAAATACACCCCACAAGGGACTAATCTAGGGGTGTAGTGAGCATTTTGACCCCACAGGTGTTTCATAGATTTTATTAGAATTTGGACATGAAAATTAAATTTAAAAAAAAAAAAATTCAATAACATTGTCGTTTTAGCTAAAAAACATAAAATTTCACAAGGAATAAAGAAGAAAAAGCCAACATTTGTAAAGCAACTTCTCCAGAGTATGTAAATACCCCATATTTGGTCATAAACGGCTGTTTGGGCACATGGCAGAGCTTAGAAGGGAAGGCGCACCATTTGGATTTTGGAGTGCAGATTTTTCTGGATTGGATTCTCGGCAACATGTCGTATTTGCAAAGCCCCTGAAGGACCAGTACAATGGAAACTCCCCAAAAGTGACTCCATTTAGTCATACAGCACCCTTGAGGAATTCATCTAGGCATGTAGTGAACATTTTGAACCCCCAGGTGTTTCATAGTTTTTATTAAAATCATTTGTTTTTCATGTCAGTGGGTATAATAATGGGGTAAAAAAAAACAATAAAATAATCCATAGATGTGTGTTACGCTGTGAAGCAATCCTTTATGCTTGGGCCGTCCCCTTCCCAGTTCCCTAATTTGATAAATCGCCTCTTGAAACAGAAGAAATATTCACCTTGGGCATCCACAACTGCATATTTTTCTTTATTGACTTATGGGAGCCTTAACTTATTTTATACTTTCGTAGACGTAGTTGTATGAGGGCTGTTTTTTTTTGCGGGACGACCTATTTCAATCAGCGTCATACTCTTCTCTCCGTTCATTTACTCACATAGTGATCTTGCGTTGTTCACTATGTGCAGTCACTTACTCACACATTAACGTTACTGAAGTGTCTTGAGCGTTAATAGACATCGCTTCCAGCCAGGACGCCAAGGTCTATTCACAATCCCGACACTTCGGTAACGTTTGTGTGGGACTTACAGCACAGCAAGCGTGATCTCGTGAGATCACACTGTAAATGACAGCTTACAGCGTGATCTCGCGAGATCACGCTTGCTGTCGTTAAGTCACACACAAACGTTACCGAAGTGTCGAGATTGTGAATAGACATCCCATCCTGGCTGGAAGCGATGTCTATTAACTCTCAAGACACAGTAACGTTAATGTGTGGGTAAGTGACTGCACATAGTGAACAACGCAAGATCACTATGTGCTGTGTAAATGAATGGAGAGAAGTGTAGGACGCTGATTGGTCAGAGTCATACACTTCTCTCCATAACGCCCACTTGGTCAAAAATTAAAAACATGCCCAGTTGGGCATTAAGAAAGTCATTAGCATAAATCTAAAATAGGTCATAACTCCGTCAAAATTGATCGTTTTTCTGAATAAAAAAACACTGCTGTAATCTACATTACAGCGCTGATCACATTATGTAGAAAATAGGGCACTTATAATGTGGTGACAGAGCCTCTTTAACCCTTTCCAACAATTGAATGTGTAAAAAAACACAAACCAACACAAAAATAAAATATAAATAACACATAAAAAAAGCAACGCAATTATTATAACCTTTCCTAGGTCCGGCGCTGGAGCCGCAGTGTCCGCAAGCTACGCTGTTTCCGTAACTTCGGGAGACATGGGGGGCGTCAGCATTGAAAGTGCCCAGGGCAGCACCAACTATAAATACAGCCCTGTATGGCATGCATCACAGGCATAGATTTAATGTAAAAGTGGTGTATAGCGTAGGTATATCCAGCACTCAAAATAAAAGTTATAAGGTTTATTAGGTCATATTTAAAACAAGGAGGTTAAAACAAAAAATCCCAGGACCATGCTTACGCGTTTCAGACCAGTGGGGTCCTTAATTATAGCTATGATATACACCACTTTTGCCTTGATTACCTGCTGTCGACACAGGACAAGTTTGGGAATATCTATGAGCATCTGCAGTACTTGGATTCATTTATACCAACTTGCATCATTCAAACGCAATGGAAACGCAGTGGAAACGCAATGGAAACGCAGTGGATATGTGGTGAGCGAACTTTTTATAACACTTCCCCTATAGATTTAATGTATGTAACATGGGCTTTTCAATAGCTTTTCAACAAATAACATATTAGTCTATGGTTGCCATATGCCTAGCAGTGCCATCCGTTACCCATAGACTATAATGGTATCTGTTTAATGCATATGTCATGAACTCTCATGACACTTTTTATGATGTTTCCGTTAAACGGATTCCATTACAGATTATTGGTGACTGATGCCACTGCTAGGCATCCATTTAACACATCTGTCACTATTAGGCTAAAATGGTGTCCTTTGAACGGATATGTCATGAAAAGATATTGGAAAACCCATAATGTATACGTTAAACGGATTACTGTGACGGAGCCCATACAGTAGCATCCTTCACCTATAGGCTAGCATGTTAAAAAAAGTATGCTTTTCTACTGGATGTCTGTGGATAGAATAGTGTAGTTTACTACGCTATTCTACTCAGCAAAACAATGGTATATCCAACGTTTACTGCCCGACGGAGGCCAAGAGAGCACTCTTTTGGTCTCCGTCGGTACAATGGGAGCCTGCGGTTACGTTTGACATATGCAATGGTAGCTTTCCCGATGTATACGTCAAAGGTTCAAGGGAAATGCAGTGAGAAAGGAGCCTAACCATATCGAAAGCCCCATTGAAAAGCTATAAATCATTAACAGATCCGTTTGAAAAGGAAAATAAATAAAATGGATGTTTGAAAAGGATAGCCAAATGTGAAGTGAAAAGGTCCTAAGATTTAGTCTGAATCAATATGCATTTTGTTTAAATAGTTCTAATTGAATTTTACGATATAAAGAAAGAAATCAGCGAAGCAATAAAGAAGCAATACAAAGATTTGTTGTACACTCCTCATCATTGAAATTGCAACACCAAGAAGGAAAAGTTTTGGCATTCTGGAAATCACAGGATCAATAGACATGTTAATGATATGCAAATGATAAAAAATGAAAACAAAATATTCCAAACATCTTGATTTATTCAGTATCGAGTATAAGCGCCACATGCAGAAATACATGCACTTACACTCCTTGGCTTGCTATCAATGTGGTTATTAATGGTTGTCTGAGTAATGTTATGCCACGCTGAATGCACTTGGGCATGCAAATCATCAAGATTGGCTGCTGGCAGCTCCCTTTTCAATTGCAGACCAATGACGTCCCAGACATACTCGATGGGAGACAAGCCGGATACGCTGCAGGCCATAGTAGGACGTTTAGGCCACGCAGGCTGCACAGAGTAGCATGCGCAACATGCGGCTTGAAATTGTCCTGTTGAAAAACGGCTTCTGGGACACTTTGGAGAAATGGCCGCACCACTGGTTTCACGGCAAAATCATTCTAACGCCGAGCCGTTTGTGTACCTGAAATGGCTACCGTACATTATGCCACCCCAAACCATAATCCGAGGCGTAGGACCTGTGTGATGTTCCCTTGTGAATGCCTCTTCATGGTGTTGCCCACTTGGTCTCCAGACCAACCTCTGGTTAACATTGCGTCCGAGACAAAAGCGGGACTCATCACTAAAAAGGATAGACCTCTATTCCATCCTCCATTGCCATCTAGATTTGCACCATGATAGCCTTTAAGAGCGGTGGCGTGTGGTCAATGGAACACCTGTAGCTGGAAGTCTGGCTCATAGTCCAATGTCGTGCATATGCCTACTGATGGCTTGTGTCAACACAGGTTGCTGCCCTAGGCTTGAAATGTGATGTCCAACTTCACTTGCAGTACAGAATGGATCACTACGCGCCATTCTTCCCATCAGATGATCTGTCCAAGCATAGGTTCGCCTCCACGCACCTCTTACTGTCATTTCCGTTCATTGTTGTTCCCCGAACCTCCAGGACACACAACGTTGAACACTGCTGACATCTCGGCCTATGCTCGTAACAATCTGCCGAAGTGATAAACCAAGGCCTCCCAGTTCAAGGATTCTGTCCCTTTCATTTTGCGACAAGTCGCGATAACTGGCACGTTAATGAACAGGAGGCATTGCACTATCATCCCACACCACTTGATCCAATTTTTGAGGTTTCATGTAGCTAAAAAAGTTTGCTTTCAATCTGGCTTTTATGCCCGTCCCATATGCCACGGATTGGTGCTAGGTGCTTGAAAGTTTGATCATTTGCAGATCTTAGTGACACCTGCTACTTCCTCGATTTGCATAACCTTATGGCTTGCCCTTTTTTGTGTTGCAATTTCAATGTTGAGGAGTGTATTATATAAACAAAAATTTACTAAAGTAGAAAAAAGTTAACATTTCTGTGGTCATCTATCATAAGCCTTGATTAGGCTTATATAAATGACAAAGAATAAGGGTAGAAGTTAGTAATATATTAATTAGATTATAATAATGTGTATTCGAATATGTATGATACAGTATTTCTTTTTCGATGGGTGCTATTAGCCATGTGCATTTTAATCCGTAATAAGGTGTGTAATAGCATTGGACACTGTATTCTAGACCTCATATTCCCCTATGGGATTCCATATCTGAAACCGATTTTTCCTTTAGAATGAAAACATCCAATGAGCATGCTGCATTTTTTTAGGGATCCTGCATAATGAAAAAAAAATCTCTGCATACTACGGTATTTTTACATTTATAAAACAGTATGCGTGGCTCCATTGTGGTTGTGTGTTTGAGGCCTTAGATTGTATGATGAGCAGCACTAGGTCTGTACAAAATCTATTTGACTTACCTGACCTCGCTCCTGCAATGGCTGTGGTTTAGCCATCATGGTCGGCATATGGTACAGATAGTGCCAACCTGTGTGTCTGCTCTGTTTGCACCACCGGATTGTTTTTTGTCCAGTCTTGCTGTGTGTTCTGATGTCACCTCTGGCCTTAAAGGGTCGTCATGCGGTATGGGCAAAGCCAACCCACAAAATAGTAAAGATGACATGAAGACATCATTCCTATGTCGAAATGCCTAGCCAAACAAACAAGTTTTTATTTACTGACGTCTGATCTGGTCTCTCTCAGTAGTGCATGTATATTCTTATTTTTTATTTCCTTTTTATCCCTATGGTGGAGGAAATATGATGGCCTGGATGTGCTTTGGTGCTAATAAGGTGGGAAATTTATACAGGCTATCACTCCATTTTGCAACGCCATGCCATACCCTATGGGTGGTGTTTGAATACAATAAATTTCAGCATACGACAGCAGAAAGTTCTGCTCTGAATTCTGCAAGACCTAATAACTATGTAACTGTAACAAGGGCTCTGTTTTTTACTTTAGCCCATCTTGTATACAAGGTAGCTTGTGCAGGAGTCACCCTGGCCATTTTCTCGAAATAAAAAAAACTAATATTAATCGTAATTCTTTAAGTGGCCTGTATGGAGGCACAGTGCACCATATTGCAATTTATTCTGACCTTGAAGCAGTCTAGAGAAGAAAACCCCTGTAAAACGGCATCCGATGGAACACATTGAGGTACACTAGGGCTGCATTGAAGTGTATAGGTGCAATATAACTTTCAAATGGAACTGATAAATGCTCTAGGGAGGGGGGCATTGAAAAGTTTGCTATGGGCCTAGCATTTTCAAGTTATGCATCTGCTTTCAACTATATGCTGGCGGCAGCAGCCATGGATCTGTGAGCGCTGGCACACATCTCCTCCCCAGGAGACGCCAGCGCTCACTTCCAGTCCGCTGTGTCCCGTAGATCACCCTGGACTATAAGAAGGGCTCTTCCCCTTTGCTCATTGCCTGAGCGTTGCTAGTATTCCCATGTCAGTCTTGCAAATGGTCCCTTAGGCCCCATGCACACGGCCGTAAAATCGCCCGTAATTACGGGCCCCATCATTTCTATGGCCAACTAGCACCTTCCCGTACGTCTACGGGAGGGTGTCCGTGCCGTAGAAACCTGCCGAAAAAAATAGGACATGTCCTGTTTTTTTATTTTATGGACCGTGCTTCTATACTTTATAATACTTTATACTTTAAAAACGGCCGGCTGTCCACGGCCAGCCGTACTTGTAATTACAGGTCGTAATTACGGGCACGGTCGTGTGCATGAAGCCTAAGTGTTATCCTGTTCCCGTTGTTACCCGTGCCCTGATACCTGTATCCTGTACGCCGTGCTGTGTCCTTGTTCCTGAGTCTTTTAGTGTTTGGAGTCATGTTCTACTGCACCTGCTGTCATCCGCCACGTCTGGCGTAACCTGCTGCACCTGCAGTCTTCCGCCATGTCTGGCGCAACCTGCTGCACCTGCTGTCATCCGCCACGTCTGGCGCAACTTTCTACACCTTCTGCCATCCCCCACGTCTGGCGCAACCTGCTGCACCTGCTGTCTTCCGCCACGTGTGGCGCAACCTGCTGCACCCACCTCCATCCGTGCTATAGCCTCTGCCACTGTCTGGACTATTCAGGTACCCTTGTGCTGGACTTTGTATTGATTTAGTGCTCTGTTGCTTGGCCAGCTGCCTCGCCGCCTAGTGGGTCCAAATAGCCACAGATCGTGACAGTATGCTCAGACCATGGACCCCACTGGTCAACCCGAAACCTTGACGACACAAGCCATGCTGGCAGAGATTACTGGCAAAGCCCTGACCTTGGCAAGTCCTCTGTGAGAACATAAGGGACCAGAGACTCGTGACTTGCAGTTCTTTTTACAGACTTTCCGTTCGATATTTGAAGAACCTGGGAGAGTTTCTTCTGCTGCTGCATCCCTGCTGACCCTACACCAGGGAGACCTCTCTGTTTGCGAGTATGCCATTCAGTTTTGTACCCTGGCTGCTGAACTAACCTGAAACAACGAGGCCTTGGTGGCCACATTCTGGCAGGGACTGTCTTCTGGGATTAAAGTCGAGCTGGCCGCTCGCTATCTGCCACCTATGCTGGACGATCTCATCTTACTAGCAACCCGGGTTGACATGAGGATCCGTGAGCGTTTCCAGGAGGTTCTAGGCTGGCTTCTACTCTCCAGCAATCCCTGCTGTCCTCTTCAGTCGTCCCACCAGAGGAGCCCATGCAGATGGACCGGGCCAAATTGTCTACCGAGGAGAGACAACGCAGACGCACTTCAGGACTTTGTCTGTATTGCGGCCTCAGAGGCCATGTTGTTTGTGTCCCCAGAGGCCAGAGAGACCCCAGTGCCTAAGATTGGTTGGAGAGACAACCCTATGCGGAATGGTACTAAATAAAAAATTCAATTCCATGTTGACCTTTCCTGTGACCATAGTATCCGGCGAGAAGACGCACTGGGTTTCTGCCTATCTGGACTCCGGATCCGCGGCAAACTTCATACAAAAATACCTAGTGGATCATCTCCAGTTGCCCTCAGTTCCTCTGGAGATATCCTTGGCAGTTGCCTCGGTGAATGGACTGCCAGTGCCCAATCCGATTGTATCTGAGAGCAAGCCGCTGAAAATCCAAGTTGTAGCCCTTCCTTCGGAACTAATTTTGTTTCTTGTTTTGCCCAAAGCTGTCAATCCTGTTCTGCTGGGCCTGCCTTAGCTTCGACTACATGCCCCAGTCCTGTACTGGAATTCTGGAGGTTCTCCAATGGGGCTCCAAATGTCTCAATCGCTGTCCGTTGCAGCTCCATCCTGTCCAGCCTCCTCTGCATCAGTCATTGGCAGGATTACCCCCTCATCTCGCTCAGTTTGCGGATGTCTTCAGCAAGAAGGAGGCTGAGACACTTACCCCCACACCGGACTTATGACTGCCCCATTGAACTGGTTCCAAATTCTTCTCTTCCCCGTGGACGGGTATATCCTTTCTCCTTGCCAGAGACTCAATCCATGTCGGCCTATATCAAGGAGAATTTGGAGAGGGGTTTCATTCGAAAGTCTTCCTCCCCGGCCAGGGCTGGGTTCTTCTTCGTTAAATAGAAAGACAGATCTCTTCGATCCTACCCGTTTGCACTTATATCCGAACTGTTTGACCATATACTAGGAGCCAAGATTTTTTCAAAATTAGACTTGCGTAGGGTTTACGATTTGATCCGAATCCGTCAAGGTGACGAGTGGAAAACGGCGTTCAACACCCAAGATGGGCATTACGAATACTTGGTGATGCCCTTCGGACTGTGTAACGCTCCCGCGGTCTTCCAGGAATTTGTCAATGATATCTTCTGAGATCTCCTCTATGTTTTTGTTGTAGTCTATCTCGATGATATTTTGATTTTCTCTCCAGATCCGACGACTCATCGGAGGCACGTTCATCAAGTTCTACTGCGATTTAAGGGAGAATCGTCTGTATGCCAAGCTGGAGAAGTGCGTATTCGAAAGAAATTCTCTGCCTTTCCTGGGCTACATTATCTCGAATCAAGGTCTCAAGATGGACCCTGAGAAGGTAAAATCTATTCTGGAATAGCCACGTCCTCAAGGCATGAGGTCCATACAGCATTTTTTGGGATTCGCCAACTTCTACCGGCAGTTTGTCCCAAACCTCTCATCACTGACGGCTCCCATCTCTACCCTTAGCAAAAAGGGTGTGGACTCCAGAGGCAGAATCTGCATTTAATAGCCTCAAGAAAGCCTTTACTTCAGCCTCGATCCTCCATCATCCTGACGTCTCGGCAGTTCTCACTGGAAGTGGACGCTTCTACTGTTGGTGCAGGTGCACTTCTGTTCCAGAGGAGCTCCAAAGGAAACGCAGTAGTATGTGGCTATTACTCAAGCCTATTTTCCTCTGCAGAGCGCAACTACTCTATTGGGGATCGTGAGCTACTGGCCATCAAATTGGCTCTGTAGGAGTGGAGACATCTGCTAGAGGGCGCAGCTGACCCCATCCTGATATACACCGACCACAAGAATCTCACCTATCTCCAGTCTGCTCAATGACTGAACCCCAGTCAAGCCAGGTGGTCGCTGTTTTTTAACGGCTGTCACAAGGATGGCCTTCTGAAAAACGGCCTTTAAAAACAGATCCGTTGACCTCTATGGGGGCAGTCGGGCTGTGAAAACAACTGAAAATAGAACATGTTCTACTTTATGACGACCAGTATTCACGGACTGTTAAAATAGATTCTCTTTACTCAATCTCTTCTACCTATGTTTGTGTCCCACGGTCTATATGCCACAGGAAATGATAGCCGTCAAAGGATGCTAAAGCAGGTGGGAGAGAAAGGGGCTTTCCCTGCTGACTGTATCCTTTAGGCTAGGCTAACTCAACTTTTTCTGCAACACATGTCGTGCGTATAAAGATTGCTGTGCCATGCTGTAATGTAAGCAAATGTGTCTGTGTTGCATCCTTCAAGTTGTGTCAACCGCTTTTAGATCATATCATATATCATAGATCATAAGGATAAAAACGGATCCGTTAAAATTCCCATTGAAATCAATGGGATAGTTAATTGCATTCATTAGCATCCCTTTGCGTCCGTTATTTTAGTCATCTAATTTTTCACTAGAGATAAAAGTGCAGAGTACAGGACTTTTACTCCATTCAAAAATACGGATGTCTAACGTATGGGTTATTTTTATCATTGGTGTCAATGTAAAGCCGATACAAACGGATTGTAATCCATTTCCATCCGTTATGATCTAAAAACGGATCAGAGTAACAGATTATACAACGCAAATGTGAACTTAGCCTAACAAACAATCATTCAGTTTGACTTAGCACTACATTATTTTTGCAGCATGCATGTATGTATGTACCATAAAGACAGCCCATGCAGCTGCTATGGGGGCCATTGGAGAAAGGGCTGGTCCCATCCCCTCAGGGCTACAATGTCCATGAGGTGAAATGAGCACCGAGGATGTGGCGGCACCACTGAAACAATCCGCCCATACCCCCACCTGCACTGTAATTGTACCTGCGTCTATAGGACTCAGATACAATTACATGCATAAGTGCTGAATGGCAGGGCACGTTCCGTGCCCTGCTATCAGCGCCTTTTAATGAGACTTGCGTCATTGGCAGGGTGCCTTGCCCTGCTATTTAATCAGCACATTTCAATGACGCAAGCAGCGCGATGACATCATTGCGCCGCTTGTTTCGTTCAGCCCACAGCAGACCTGCTCTGATGAGAGCAGGTCTGCATTGCAAGGCTAAGGCGTGGAAATGGGATCAGGTGAGTATGTAAAGGGTTTTTTTTCTGTTAAAAATATGTGGGGCACTATCTACAAGGGGGCTATATGTGGGGCACTATCTACAGGGGGGCTATATGTGTGGCACTATCTACATGGGGCTATATGTGGGGAACTAACTACAGGGGGGCTATATGTGGGGCACTATCTACAGCGAGGCTATATGCGGGGCACTTTCTACAGTGGGGCGATATGGGCACTATCTACAGAGGGGCTATGTGTGGGGCACTATCTACAGGCGGGACTGTATGTGGGGCACTATCTACAGGGGGCTATGTGTGGGCACTATCTACGGGATCTGTATGTGCGGTACTATTTAAAGGGACTACTATCTACAGGGTATCTATGGGGGTCACTATCTACAGGGAAATCTATATAGGACACTATCTACAGGGGGCACAATCTACATGGGGCTCTATGGGAGGCACTATTTACAGGGTCTCTATGGGGCAGTATCTATAGGGGGCACTATGTATGTGGGGCACTGTCTACAGGGGGCTCTATGTGGGGCACTGTCTACAGGGGGCTCTATGTGGGACACTAACTACAGGGGGCTCTATGTGGGGCACTGTCTACAGGGGGCTCTATGGGGGCACTATCTACAGGGGGCTCTATGGGGGGCACTATATACATGGGCAGTGTGTGTGTGGGGCACAGTGTATGGTGCTATTATAATCAGGGACACAATGTATGGTGCTATTATATTTAGGGGCATAGTTTGTGGCACCATGAGAATTTTGTCTTCGTTTATAGGTGTAGAAATGTTTGAAAAGTGAGAAGCTGAAGACATCTGAGTGGCAAACAGCAGAAATGGGCTGTGGCCAGGAGAAGTCAACATAGAGGTCTGAACCGGATGGAGAAGAAAAGAGAAAAGAACAACTAGAATCTGAGAAAACGTCACCTGTGAGTCACTTAATGTGAATGTTTATTTTGCCTCTAATCAGTACTGAAGTCACTACATAATCCGCAGATATGGGCACTATCTACAGAGGGGCTATGTGTGGGGCACTATCTACAGGCGGGACTGTATGTGGGGCACTATCTACAGGGGGCTATGTGTGGGGCACTATCTACGGGATCTGTATGTGCGGTACTATTTAAAGGGACTACTATGGGTGGTATGATTTTTTCTGTAACACAACAACTCCTAACATATCCTTACCATTGTTTGGGCCATGCTGGGAGCTGTAGTTTTACACAGTACAAACCTATATGGCAGAGGTTGCACTAAATTGAGCTGTATTTGTGTTGGTGCTGTATTTATGTGCTGATCTTGGATCTGGTGTTGTGTGTATATATATATATATATATAGTGAGCTTGGTTTTGGTTCTGTATAAATGTGCTGAGCTTTGTTCTAGTGTTGTATATATGTACTGAGCTTCGTTCTGGTGTTGTAGTACTGAGCTTGGTTCTGGTGCTGTATTTATGAACTGAGCTTGGTTCTCTTCTATATATATGTAATGAGCTTTGTTCTGGTCCTGTATATTTGTAATAAGCTTGGTTCTTGTATTTATTTACTGAGTGCCATGGCCATGGCTGCGGGCCGTCAGGCTCACTCACCTCCTGACGGCCGCAGCCATGGATCTGCGAGCGCTGGCCCCAGTCTCCTCCTCAGGAGACGCCAGTGCTCGCTTCCGCTTACCTCGGCCAGGTCCCATAGTGGCAGCGCGTGCACCAGAGTTTAATGTAAAATTAGCCCATTAGTACCCTGGACTATAAGAAGGGTCCAGACCCTTCCTCCCATGCCTGAGCATTTTTGTTGTACCCAAAGTTTGTCAATGCAAATGGTCTCGTAGTGTTTTCCAGTTCCCAGTGTTCCCCGTACCTGTATCCCGTGTTATCCTGGTCAAGTGCCGTTCTGAGCTGTAGTTGTGCTGTGCTGTATACCACGCATGTCCTGCTGCACCACGCCTGATGCCTGCCTGCTGCCTAGTCCCAGCCGAGCCTGCCTTGCTACTGTCCGAGTGGCCACAGGTACACTATACGAACTATAGACTGTGACCTGCGGCCTGTTGGCCAGCTGCCATACCGTCAAGGCGGTACAGCCCAGTGGGTCCACGTGACACTAAGCTTGGTTCTGATGTTGTATTTATGTACTGAGCTTTGTTCTGGTGTTGTATTTATGTACTAATCTTGATTCTTGTGCTGTATTTATGTACATTTGCTTGGTTCTATTGTTGTATTTATGTACTGAGCTTGGTTTTGGTGCTGTATTTTTATGTACTGAGCTTAGTTCTAGTGATGTACTTAGTGACTGAGCTTGGTTCTGTTGCTGTATATACATCAGAGCTTGGTTCTGGAGCTGTAATTATATAGGATACTAGAAAAAGTACCCGACGCTGCCCGGGTATAATGTGTCGGTCTGTCTGTTTTTTTTTCTTTGGATTTGTTCCAAGGGTGCCTATGAGGCCAATCCATACCCTCGTATTTTCTTGGTTTACTGGAAATCGCTAGTAGCCCTATATACCCCGGCAGTTATACACTGTTTATTTAAACTTTAACTTCCTAAATACCTAAAGCTAAACTGGTAGGAAATGGAGTCATAAGATTGTGACAGAGCCTGTTGATTAAGAACATTGGCACAGTTTTATTGCCATTTGGCCATAGGCTATGGTTGGATCATAATTGAAAACAGCATCATGCATGAAATACCACGCTGTACATGATGTGCTCTGTCAGCTTGCTTTCTGGCCAGGGTTCGGGAAGGAGTCTCTGCGCTTCTGAGAGCCGCCTGTCTGATCTGTTACTGAGAAAGCCCGAGTTTGCTGAGGAGTTTCAGCAGCTCGAGCAGCATTATGATGCATTTGATCAGCTTGCAGTTTGGCAAGTCTCTGCAGCTAGTAATGCAGCTTTCCTCCTGGCCATCAGTAATCTGATTGGTTGATATGGGTAACAGCTCCCTTGTACCTTCCCATCTAGGATTATCTTGTAAAGTGCACTATCTGCTACTGCCAGATAAAAACATCTTTACTATAAAAGCGAATGTCTGTATTCGCTTTCATAGTATTGGATCGTGATCATGTGATAATGGCTGATAACAGTGAACAACGGCAAGGTTGGGACATTTAAGAAATCCTTCCTGAACACCTGATGTACCTATATGCCAAATTTGGGGTCAAATGGTTCAGGCGTTTGGATGCCTATAGAGGATGACAAACAGACATTGACTTTTTATAATATAGAATAGCAGAGTTACCCAGCTTCACACTAGTCTATTTCTTTGTTGTTTGTATGTGTGGTTAAAACTTCATTTCCTATTGATATGAAGCTAACATATCCAATAAAGTCAAAGTGCAGGGTTCCTTTTTGGAGGCATAACTGGTCTGTAAGGGGTTCAATTTATTAAAATTCTGAAATCCTATTGGCTAATACAGGTAATCTGATGTGATATGGAGGATGGTCCTTGATGTTGACGCCAGTGGTGCCATATTTGCTTTTGTGAATATGTCGAGAACGGTAGATCCTAAAAAGCTGAAACCAAGTCTAAAACCTTCAGAAGCTTGCGATTTACTTATGTGCAAATTTGGTCAGATTGGTCCAGTGGTTTGGCCCTGCATAAAAAACTGACAACAGATATTTATTTTTATATATATTGAGGTATTTATAATAACAAAATTGCAGGGCAGATCGAATTGTTTTCAATTCATTGTATATTTAATGGGAACCTGTCAGGTAGTTTTAAACCCCTTGAATCACTGCCATGCCTTAATACATGACCTGACAATATTTCCAAACATTCCCTTGTATGTTTTTTTCAGATGCAGCAAAATCTATAAAATCAACTTTTAAAGCAGCGCACACTGCTTATGCCTCATGCACATGACCGAGTGTGCCGTCCGAGTCCCATCAGTGATCCGAGGAAAGATAGGACATGTTCTATCTTTCCCCGGATCTGAGACTCGGACCATTTTTCACGGACCCGATTCACACACTAAAGTGAATGGGTCCGTGAAGATGATCGGGGGCCACTCAGTTGCCGTCGAAAACAGCCTGAGTGGCACAATGGTCGTGTGCATGAGGCATTACTCATTAAAGGGTCATGGGGTGGTGCTGCTATCCTGAAGCGTCACATAGTCCTGCATCCAAACCGACATTTCCGTGATTGACATTCCCCCTGGTTATACATCCAGTCTCCTGCAACTTTCTCATATGCGCCATTGCAGAGAGGTGTACTCTGACCGGCTTCATTGCTTCACCGCACGTGTCAAGGGAGTACAAGGCAACCGCAAGAGTTGGAGAAGGCTGCTAGTGATGTAGAACAGGCAGGGGGATGTCAATCACCTGGGGGGTGCCATTTAATTTTTTCAGGCAGCAGAAAAGTTAGAATCGCCCCTGCATCCCCTTCACTATTAGGTGATGACAACCTATACTACCCTCTGCAGGGGAACTGCATTGTAAGCAAACAAAGGGTGGATAATTTTTCAAAGAGTTATTTGAAAAGTGAGAAGAGGGGAAAAAAATCAGGCCTTTCTGTCCTGGGTGGCAAAACTTAGCACCATAATAGGAGAGGGTGGGCCATTTGACCTTTGCTTGACCCTCTTTTTTTGTGTATGCCACTGCTATGCTACTAGTCAAAGGTGTAAGTTTAAGCTCTTGGGCCCCAATGCAGAATCTGTAACAGGGCCCCTGCACCTACCAAGTGTCATTTGTAATTATAGTGTCTTCCTATGGGGCAGATGGGCCTTTGGCCCCCCTCAGGCATCAGGGCCTGGGTTTGACTGCTACCTCTTCACCCCTTACAATAACGCCCCTACTACTTGTTATGGGCACTCATGAGATGCATGATGACTCCAGAGTGAGCTCCTAGTGTTTAAAGAGGCTCTGTCACCACATTATAAGTGCCCTATCTTCTACATAATGTGATTGGCGCTGTAACGTTCATGTGTGTATGTGACTGCACATAGTGATCTTTCTAGATCACTATGTGCAGAGTAAATGAATGGAGAGAAGAGTATGACGCTGATTGGTCAGCGTCAAACACTTCTCTCCACATGCCTACTTGGTCAAAAGTAAAAACACGCCCAGTTGCGCATTAAAAAAATCATTAGCATAAAGCTAAAATAGGTCATAACTTGGTGAAAGTAGATCTTTTTTCTAAATAAAAACCTCTGCTGTACTCTACATTACAGCGCCGATCACATTATGTAGAAGATGCACCACTAATGTGGTGACAGAGCCTCTTTACAGCAGGAAATGGGAATGATAATAACTACATATGGTTACCCAGGCTTGTTTACACATAGCATTAGCATTCAGAATACTACCCAGTGCAGAAACACAGTTTTATTTCAAGAAATGCCAGAGCACCACGTATTCAGTAAGACGGTATTGGTACCATATCATTCACATGGAGGAAACTCCTCTATTCTCTTTTTATAGCTTCATATGAAGGAAATTCCCTGAGAATAATAGCATCTGGCTTTCTTCACTACATGATTAATTGTTTAGTGAGGAGCACACTGAACTATAGTACTGACTGCGAGGGAAACTGGTTTATTTGGGCAAAAATAAACTGTATCTAAGGAAACTGAGGTCAGAATGAAGAACGCTGTGCTGCGTTTAAGACATTTTTATTATGGGTAACCACAGCAACCAACTCTGGGTTTGGTCATTTACAAGTCAGTTCTTCACTGTCTCAGTTATTTCACTGTTTCTTACTGACTTACAGTTAGAAGCTGACTCATCTGTTTCCTGTGATCACAAATCTTCTATCACAAAGAGGAAACATTAACATGTGGTTTGTAAGACAGATTTTTGTTCAGTGTAAAGTGGAGGTAAGTGCATAATAAACCTTATATCAGACAATACATACATACATACATACATACATACATACATACATACATACATACATACATACATACATACCAATAACTGCAACAAATGTACTTGATGTATAAATTTGGCCATCTTTATTACATGTTCAAGAATGATAAACTCAATGGGGGTAAATTATTCACTTTTCTCCAACAGTTTTCTCATGTACAAAGTCGCACATGCATAAAAAGTAGAAATGTAAAAAAAACAATTGTGACTTTTTATGTACTTACGCTGCCAACACCACCTTGAAAAAAAGTTGCGGAGCTTACCGGAAGGGGACGGGGCTAGCAGGGAAACATTTCCTATAATTTATGCCAGAAACTGGAAAATCTACGCTAACTCGTAGCTGGCATAGATTTCCCTTTCGTGCGCATGGACAGCAGAAGATGTGACCAATTTTTTTTAAACTAAGACTGGGGTATGAAACACTGATATATATATATATCTATATATATATATTATAGAAATACAAAAATAGGCAGCACACCATAGATGAAGTGAAAAAAAGGGTACTTTATTGGCCCCAAGTGCGACGTTTCAGCTCTATCCACTAGAGCCTTTCTCGAGCCTTTTATTTATATATAAAACAACCACTAGTTTAATTAGTTGGCTTAGCTATAAACTGGCGACATGATACAAAGAATTACAGTTTTTCGCTCAAATTGAGCAACACCCCCACCAAGGCACACACCCTTTAGCTAAGGTCACGTATCATTACCCCATAATCAGTGCTTGTTACTATGTCTTTATACTGTATACAGCTAAAGTCTTACTATAAAGTCTTGTTCACACAATTTGTCCGATTTGCTTATAACTGTCTGCCTGGTTTCCATGTGTCATTCGTGAAAACGGAAAGCACATGGAGGTCGTACATGTGCTATCCGTGTTTTTCACGCACCCAATGCCTCAATGGGCAAGTCTGATACTCAAAAACGGACCAGAATAGGACAAGCAGTGAGTTTCAGGCAGCGGACACATGCTTCAGAAAAAAAGAAGAAAGGGTTTGAATAAACATACTTTTTTCAAACAGGATGTACACAATTAAAAATGTCTCCTGGCCAGGATACCAACACATATGCTTATAAAAAATCCTTCCATTCATTTATCCCCCTCTATGAGCAATAATACATCATGGTACATATTTTGAAAGAACTAGAGTCAGTACACACAATGTCCAAGAACTAGATCAAGATATTAAAGGGGTTGTTCCTACAAAAGACATGTATCCCCTATCCACAGGATAGGGGATACATGTGTGATCGCTGGCAGCGATAGGGAGAACGGGGGACCGAAAGTCCCCCCAAGTTCTCCATGACTAACCTCTGACTTCCGGAGTCTGCGCAGCTCAATAAAAATGAAAGGAGCGCTGGTCACTCATGCGCACAAGCGCGACCGGCGCTCCATTCATTTCTACAGAGCTGCCGACACAGACCCCGGAAGTCCAAGATTTGTGATGGAGAACTTCAGGGGACTTTCGGTCCCCCGTTCTCCCTATCGCTGCAAGCGATCACACATGTATCCCCTATCCTATGGATAGAGGATACATGTCTTTTGTAGGAACAACCCCTTTAATGGCAGAGCGGGGAGATACCTCCCTGCTCTGCCATAGTGTTTAGTGGCGTCACGCTGTAGTAGCTATAGCGGCAGCTAGAGGAGCCTCCGGCCATGGTGGGGGCCGATTCCGGCGGGCGACACGGGCCCCCTCATGCCGCGGGCCCCGTAGCAGCCGCTACGGCTGCTACAGCGGTAGTTACGCCACTGAACTGACCCTGATATGTATTTACCTTTCCCTGGGGGCTCACATATGGGAATCACTGGTGTAATTTTTTCTTGTTGTGATCAGCTCCCATTTTATTAATGGATATAATATTAATAGATCTACAGCTAGGTACACATATGCAGCTGAAAAACATAGTCTACTATGCTTTTCAATATAGTTGGAGCTCAAGATTGATAACAAATCTGTCATCTCACAATGAAATTAAATGAAAGCTTTATTAAGAAAGAAAAGTTTCAGTAATAAGTTAAAGGACGGGTGTCACGAAAAACATTTTTTTTAATATAATATTGCTTTTAGTATGTCATTAAAATAAATTTTATTTATTTGTGTTTTTGTGTTGTACTTTTTCTTTTTTTCTTTCTTTTACTCCTCTATGGGGGCTGCCATTTTTTTAAATCTCTTTATGTGTCGATTAACGACACATACAGAGATGGAATACGGCAGCTACAGTGCATAGGAGTCAATGAACGGGAGCCGTTCCATTGATTCTGCTCTCTGTCTCTGTACTGCGCAGACGCAGGTCTGAGTCACAGCAGAGCAGCTGTTTGCAGGGAGATAGCAGGTGCCATTATGAAGACCAGCTGCACTGCAGGTAAGGTGTGTGTCTCTGTCCCACTTTATCTCACAGACCTCCGCTCTCGTGACCCCCGACGGCCCCCCCCCCTTGTATGAAGGACACATGATGCAACTGTACTGGGATAGCCCTGAACGATAAATCTCTCTAGTTGTGCTGAGACTGTTTGGGAATGTGACTAATGAACCTCTCAGACTCAGCACAACTAAGAGATTATCGTTCAGGGGTCTGGAAAAGCTGGGTGACCACTGAGAGGTTCATTAGTCACATTCCCAAACAGTCTCAGCACAACTAGAGAGATTTACCGTTCAGAGATCTGGGAGAGCTGGGTGACCACCATTACCCCTCCTACTGGAGTGTGAGAGGTTCATTAGTCACATCCCCAAACACACTCGAGTAGGAGGGGGTAATGGTGGTCACCCAGCTTTCCCAGAAGCAAATATAACCAGGAAAGGGCTGGATGGACAGGCTGAGGGTGCACAGGGTCTTTGGTGGTCCCCCTCTGTCATGTGATCAGACCTAGGTTACCGGTTCTGATGCAGACGGGGTTCATGTGACTATAAATCTGTCCATAACAAGAGACAAGCCCTGCCCTCATGCCGTAGTTGTGTGGTTCTGTCTGCAGTGATGGCGGTGGGTGACTCTGACACCCGCCTCCCCCGTCGGGTCATATCAGGACAGACGGGGGTGTCCCAATTGGAGACACAGAGCCGCACCTGTCCTCAGGTTGTGTCTGGTATTGCAGTTCACCTCCATTGAAGCGAATAGGACAGAGCTGTAATGCCACACACGACCTGAGGACAGGTGCGGCGCCATGTTTTCCTGGACGACCCCTGTAAGACTTTTCCCGTGTGTGTGGCAGAGCGGAGTGTGCACGGGCGCCGCTGATACTTCATAGCTGCTTATCAGCTGTCTTGAAGAATCAGCGGCGAGCGCACCCCCCCCCCCCCCACACACACACAAATCCCCCAAACACGCAAAATCAAGCGTAATCAAGCATTTTTTTTTATGTGCTTTTTGGCACGTCAAATGTGCAAAAAAAAACGTGTCAAATACATGGCGTGTGAACCGGTCAACTAAAAAGTCATGCACTTCACTTTCATCATTCTAAGGGTATGTTCACACGCAGTGTTTTCAGCTGAAAAATCGGAAGCAGAACGCCTACTAGCATCTGCCCCTTGGTTTCAATGGGAAATACAGCGTTCTGCTCCGACAGGGTGTTTTTTTACGTAGTCGTTTTCCAAAACCGGCACGTAAAAAGACGCCCACCAAAATTAAGTGAACGTCACTTCTTGGGATGTTTTTGGAGCCGTTTTTAATTGACTTTATAGAAAAACAGCTCCAAAAACGGCCGTAAAAAACGTGAGTTTGATTAAAAAATGGCTGAAAATCAGGAGCGGTTTTCCCTTTGTTTAGTAAGCGTGTGAACATACCCTTAGCCTTTTGGTGTGCCCTATAACTTCTGCCCGCTGCAGAATCACACCTAAAATGGCTGCCGGACACTGCTTAGCAATTTGAAGACACCTTTTCCTGGCTTGTGGGAGGGGGGGTGAGATTCCCTCCCACATTTACGGCAGCTGTGAGTCAGGTTGCTTTGCCTTATTCACCTTGCTGTAATTCTGGGAAGTTCTCCCCCTGGTGGCCAACATAGGAAAACATGTCAAATTATTATTTCATTTTTAATACTTTCCACCATATGGAAAAAAATAAAAATACAGCAAAAAACGTTAAAAATATAATAGCAATAAGTAACGACACTTAAAAAAAAAGTTTAATTCGCGACACATTCCCTTTAAGAGAGAGAAGTAAGAAATAAGAAAGACATGGCCACTGAGGTCCTCTCTGAGTTAGGCCCCATGCACACAATCATGCCTGTAATCACAGTCCATGATTACGGGAACAGCCATCTGCTAACGGCTGCAGACAGCCACTCGCATTTGCGGGCCTTGCTCCCATATAAAGTATGGGAGCACGGTCCGTAAAAAGCAAAAAATACAACATGTCTATCTTTTCTGAGCCAATCTACGGCGCGGACACCTTCCCGTAAATTTACAGGAAGGTGTCCATCGGCCATAGAAATTAATGGGTCCGTAATTACGTACCGTAATTATGGATGAAATCTATGGTCGTGTGCATGGGGGCTACGACAGCAGACCTCAAGATTGACTTTTAAATGAACCTTTTTTTTTTTTTTTTTTAAACTTTTTTTATTGGTTTTTCAGTTTTTCCATCCAAAATGTTATACATCACATACAAGGTGGTATATATTTTAACATTTATACAGCGATTATTACAGAAAATTTCCAGTGTGACAAGTGACAAGTTTCATAAACCAACAGAGTTGTGTTGAATAAAACCCAGGCATACTCTACATCTCTACTCATATCCTATCTAACATATCTTTGAAAATTTGTCAGTGCTTGTCAGGGGATGTACAGGGATTAGCCCAAACTCTCACAACTAACTAGACATTAGACTTTGCAGGTTATGTCAATCATCTAGACAGGCCGTGTATCCGCCAGGATCTTTAAGAAAGGTCAGCCAAGGATGCCATGTTCTATAGTATTTGCCCATATTCCTGTGCGATAGAAAACTCAATTCTTCTAATCTGGACATCTGTGCCACTTTATGTAACCAGTGTGTGATAGATGTGGGT